>NC_083574.1:11841920-12209420 GCF_027579695.1 Neoarius graeffei
TGAGAGTGTCTGTCTGTCTGTCTGTCTCTCTCTGTGTGTCTGTCTGTTTCTCTCTCTGTTTGTCTATCTGTCTCTTTCTGTATGTGTGTGTGTGTCCGTCTGTCTGTCTCTCTCTCTCTCTCTCTTGTTTGCACATGTGCGGAGTGAGTGTTGGAGTGACCTGCGAATTGTGAGGGAATTCCTGTGAGGGAAGCCTCTTTGGCTTATTCTGAATTCTCTATCTTTTGTACGTACTTTTTATGTGTTTTGGTGGCTTGTTTTTTTTTTTTGGTTGTTATTAAACTCTACAGACGTGTTGGATTGCTTTTTGTTGATGTTATTTGTGTAGATTGCTCTCCCGCGGCGCCAGCAACCAGCCTGGGCTGGTAGCGTGGCTGCCGCAGGAACAATGGAGTTTGAAAGCCTGACAAGACAACATGGTGTAAAAGTTCAATGTTCTGCAAGTGTTGAAGAGTGTAGTTTGGCTATCGGTGAAGTTGTTGGTCATGAGTACATGTATATTAAATCGGCCTCACGCATGAACAATGCGACTGTGGTTTTTCTTGGTACGGTTGAAAAAGCTAGAGAGGTAATTGCAGCAGGTATAGTCCTTAATGACACGCTAACACCTGTTCTTCCACTTAGTTCTCATCTCATCTCATCATCTCTAGCCGCTTTATCCTGTTCTACAGGGTCGCAGGCAAGCTGGAGCCTATCCCAGCTGACTATGGGCGAAAGGCGGGGTACACCCTGGACAAGTCGCCAGGTCATCACAGGGCTGACACATAGACACAAACAACCATTCACACTCACATTCACACCTACGGTCAATTTAGAGTCACCAGTTAACCTAACCTGCATGTCTTTGGACTGTGGGGGAAACCGGAGCACCCGGAGGAAACCCACGCAGACACGGGGAGAACATGCAAACTCTGCACGGAAAGGCCCTCGCTGGCCACGGGGCTCAAACCCGGACCTTCTTGCTGTGAGGCAACAGCGCTAACCAATACACCACCGTGCCGCCCTCCTTAGTTCTCTCTCCAGAAAAATTATCATCTCCAGTGTCCCCCTTTTATTAGTGATAAACTGATTGAGAGTAATCTCCAGTGGTTTGGCAGGCTGGTCTCTTCTATAAGGAAGATTTCGCTGGGGTGTAAATCACCGCTCCTGAGGCATGTTGTCTCCTTTAGGAGGCAGGTGTATATGGTGCTGGAAATTGATGAGGAGGACTTAGACTTGACCATGAAGTTTAAGGTAAGGCGGTTTGAATATGTGGTTTTTGCTACGTCTGACACCATATTGCGGTGCTTTCACTGTGGTATGTCGGGTCACGTCGTTCGCGACTACCCGCAAAAACAACGAGACAGCACGGATCAGCCACCTAAAGGCTCAGCTGAGCAAAATGTGCTCGATACCTCCGCAGCTGGTCCCTCCGCAACTGCTTCCCCACCAGCCCCCCCTGCCTGACTCCCTGCCCGCGGGTGAGAATGTGTTGGCGCACAAAGCCAGGGAAGAGGAGTCTGAGCGTGGCACTGGCCGGTCTGAGGCCGAACTGATTGATCTCTCCACAGCGAGTCCTGTAGCCGCAGATGGCGGCTCTCATCTAGCAGAGTCCGATGTTGTCAATACAACAGTGAGTGACATGATCACTAAAGAGTTGGATGCTCTAAGTTGCACTACAACAGTTAGTGGGCATGACATTGCAGATGCTTCTTATTTGTGAACGGCAGAAACGGTGCATAGATTTAAGGTTCCGTTCAAAAGAAAAGAAGTTGAGCCTGTTGATTGCAACCCCAGTAAAACGAAGAAAGTCGGTGAGGCTTGTGTTGGTCATGATAGTGATGATGACTCGGTGTGCTCGAACATGTCAGAGAGTTCGCTGGGAGACCTCAGTGCGTTTGGCGGTGAAGTACTAATCCAGTATAAAGCTGAGGAAATAAGCCACTTTTTATGTGCGACCAAAGGACAGCGTCATGTTGAGGTGGAGCATTATTTTCCTGATCGGCGTCAGTTTATCAATGATGTCGCCTGCTTGTTTAGAGAGCATGCTTTCACCGTGAAGGAGGCTGCTCGCCTTCGAAAATTTCTGACTAGGCTTCGGAAAAAAGTTCGAGAGGAGTCGCCGTCCCCCTCACCCATATAACATTTTGATGGCGAATACACTTAATGTTGGTATTCTGAATTTAAACGGTGCCAGAGACGTGATGAAAAGGTTGACATTGATCGATTTTATCAATCTAAAACGAATAAATGTTATGATGATACAGGAAATGCACAGTGATCAAACCAATGAAGTAGACTGGAGGAAAGAGTGGAATGGTCAAATTTTCTTCAGTCATGGGTCCTCCGTAAGTGGGGGTGTGGCAGTTTTGTTTTCTAAGGACTCTCTTCCGCTCTCCTGTCATGTGCAGGAATTTGTGAAGGGTAGACTTTTGATGGTAAAGGCATGTTTTGAAAAAAGCACCATGTTTTTTGTTAATGCACCAATGAGTGGGGCTGAGACAGTGGTGTTTTTCAGCAAAGGTGTTAAAAGATTTGAATTTTGAGCCTCTTTTGTTCATGGGGGTGATTTTAATTGCACTGTGGATGCTGGGATGGACAGGAATCACTTAGAGCCACATGCTCCCTCCCAGCATGCCCTTATCCAGTTGATTAATGCCCATGATTTGCAAGACACATGGAGAACCATGCATCAAGGTGTCAGACAATACACCTGGTCACACAGTAGAGGGAATTATATTTCCCTTGCTAGATTGGATAGATTTTATATTCATAAGGATCATTTCAACATTTTAAAGTCGTTGAACATTCTTCCAGCTGGTTTCTCTGATCATTGCACAGTTACTTGTGGTGTATGTGTTAAGCCTTTTAAGCCTAGAAGCGCTTATTGGTGTTTTAATACGTCACTCTTAGAGGATAATTTTTTCAAAGACACCTTTATTTTCTTTTGGGAGACCTTTAGACAAAAAAGTTTTTTTTTTTCCTTTCTTGCGCAGCTGGTGGAACTATGGGAAGGTTCAAATCAAATTACAACCCCGATTCCAAAAAAGTTGGGACAAACTACAAATTGTAAATAAAAACGGAATGCAATAATTTACAAATCTCAAAAACTGATATTGTATTCACAATAGAACATAGACAACATATCAAATGTCGAAAGTGAGACATTTTGAAATTTCATGCCAAATATTGGCTCATTTGAAATTTCATGACAGCAACACATCTCAAAAAAGTTGGGACAGGGGCAATAAGAGGCTGGAAAAGTTAAAGGTACAAAAAAGGAACAGCTGGAGGACCAAATTGCAACTCATCTCATCTCATTATCTCTAGCTGCTTTATCCTTCTACAGGGTCGCAGGCAAGCTGGAGCCTATCCCAACTGACTACGGGCGAAAGGCGGGGTACACCCTGGACAAGTCGCCAGGTCATCACAGGGCTGACACATAGACACAGACAACCATTCACACCTACGGTCAATTTAGAGTCACCAGTTAACCTAACCTGCATGTCTTTGGACTGTGGGGGAAACCGGAGCAGCCGGAGGAAATCCACGCGGACACGGGGACAACATGCAAACTCCACACAGAAAGGCCCTCGCCGGCCCCGGGGCTCGAACCCAGGACCTTCTTGCTGTGAAGCGACAGCGCTAACCACTACACCACCGTGCCGCCCCCAAATTGCAACTCATTAGGTCAATTGGCAATAGGTCATTAACATGACTGGGTATAAAAAGAGCATCTTGGAGTGGCAGCGGCTCTCAGAAGTAAAGATGGGAAGAGGATCACCAATCCCCCTAATTCTGCGCCGACAAATAGTGGAGCAATATCAGAAAGGAGTTTGACAGTGTAAAATTGCAAAGAGTTTGAACATATCATCATCTACAGTGCATAATATCATCAAAAGATTCAGAGAATCTGGAAGAATCTCTGTGCGTAAGGGTCAAGGCCGGCAAACCATACCGGGTGCCCGTGATCTTCGGGCCCTTAGATGGCACTGCATCACATACAGGCATGCTTCTGTATTGGAAATCACAAAATGGGCTCAGGAATATTTCCAGAGAACATTATCTGTGAACACAATTCACCGTGCCATCTGCCGTTGCCAGATAAAACTCTATAGTTCAAAGAAGAAGCCGTATCTAAACATGATCCAGAAGTGCAGACGTCTTCTCTGGGCCAAGGCTCATTTAAAATGGACTGTGGCAAAGTGGAAAACTGTTCTGTGGTCAGATGAAGCAAAATTTGAAGTTCTTTATGAAAATCAGGGACGCCGTGTCATTCAGACTAAAGAGGAGAAGGACGACCCAAGTTATTATCAGCGCTCAGTTCAGAAGCCTGCATCTCTGATGGTATGGGGTTGCATTAGTGCGTGTGGCATGGGCAGCTTACACATCTGGAAAGACACCATCAATGCTGAAAGGTATATCCAGGTTCTAGAGCAACATATGCTCCCATCCAGATGACGTCTCTTTCAGGGAAGACCTTGCATTTTCCAACATGACAATGCCAAACCACATACTGCATCAATTACAGCATCATGGCTGCGTAGAAGAAGGGTCCGGGTACTGAACTGGCCAGCCTGCAGTCCAGATCTTTCACCCATAGAAAACATTTGGCGCATCATAAAACGGAAGATACGACAAAAAAGACCTAAGACAGTTGAGCAACTAGAATCCTACATTAGACAAGAATGGGTTAACATTCCTATCCCTAAACTTGAGCAACTTGTCTCCTCAGTCCCCAGACGTTTACAGACTGTTGTAAAGAGAAAAGGGGATGTCTCACAGTGGTAAACATGGCCTTGTCCCAACTTTTTTGAGATGTGTTGTTGTCGTGAAATTTAAAATCACCTAATTTTTCTCTTTAAATGATACATTTTCTCAGTTTAAACATTTGATATGTCATCTATGTTCTATTCTGAATAAAATATGGAATTTTGAAACTTCCACATCATTGCATTCCGTTTTTATTTACAATTTGTACTTTGTCCCAACTTTTTTGGAATTGGGGTTGTATTCTGTCAACAGTACACTTGCAATGTTACCAAGGAAATTATTTCTTCATTACAAGTTTTGGAAAACGAGATTGTGGATCTTCACAACTCAATAACACTCACAGGAAACAAGGAACATGTTCAACTTTTTGAGGAGAAGAAAGAAAGACTGAAAGATTTGCTGGGTGTTAGGGCACAGGGGGCACTGGTGCGCTCCCGTTTAAAAAATGTCACTCTAATGGACACTCCATCTAAGTTTTTTTTTTTTTAACTTGGAAAGGAGACGTGACCAGAGCAGGATAATGCATACTCTGAGGTCTGAAACAGGTCAAGAGCTGTCTGAGCCTGCACAGATACGCAGTTATGCACAATTGTTTTATGCAAAGTTGTATGACAGCGAGTTGTTGCTCGATGACTCACTGTCTAGTGCATTTCTTAATCACCTGCCCAGAGTGCCTGATGAGTGCTACTCTGAAACTGATAAGGTTCTGACACTTTATGAGATAGAACAGGCCCTCATGAGCATGGAAAATGGCAAAGCTCCTGGGATAGATAGGTTGCCAACTGATTTTTACAAGGTTTTTTGGTCATGTATTGGAGAGGATCTCCTAGCAGTGCTCCATGAAAGCCTGGAGGAAGGATGTCTTCCCCTTAGCTGTTGCAGGGCAGTTATTACGCTTTTGCCTAAGAAGGGCAACTTACAAGATATAAGCAACTGGCGCCCTGTATTGCTGTTATGTTCTGACATGAAGATCTTAGCCAAGTCTCTGGCTATGAGGCTGAAAAAAGTGATGGTCAAGTAGTGCACCCCGATCAGTCCTACTGTATACCTGGCTGGTCAATTTTCAATAATATAGCTGTTGTCAGAGATCTGCTCACTGTGTCAAGAAATATAGGCTTTAATTTGAGGCTGATCTCCTTAGATCAACAGAAAGCTTTCAACCGGGTTGAACATGAGTATTTATGGGCCACCCTAAACTCCTTTGGGCTCAGCCCTAGGTTCGTGGCTATGGTCAGAGCTACTTACTGTGACATTGAAAGTGTTTTAAAAGTCAATGGAGGCCTGAGTGCCCCTTTCAAGGTCAAAAGGGGGGTCAGACAGGGATGTCCACTGTTACCCCTTTTCCACCAAATCAGTTCCAGGGCTGGTTCGGGGCCAGTGCTGATGCTGGTTCACAACTCGTTCAACTTGCGAGCCAGCTGAG
The DNA here is from genome assembly GCF_027579695.1 of Neoarius graeffei. NCBI lineage: Eukaryota > Metazoa > Chordata > Actinopteri > Siluriformes > Ariidae > Neoarius > Neoarius graeffei. The sequence goes on from NC_083574.1 coordinate 11,848,096, forward strand.
AACCAGTTTGCTTTTCCATAGCTCGGGGTGCTAAGGGGAGCCATGTCATTACGTCACTGTATACGTCAGTTACGTCACTGCGTTTGCATAAACCTTGGTGCGAACATCGAAGCAACAACAACATGGAGAATAAGAAGAAGCAGCAGCAACAACAACAATAATGGATGACTGCTGCTTTACTGCATCCATGATATCTCGTTGCTTATTTAAAAATGGCGACCTTTCACGGTCTTGCTATTGTTGTTGGGCTTAACAACTCCGCCCCCCCGCTGACGTAAGCGGTTCTTTCCTCTGGCCCAGCAAAGAGCTGGTGCTAGCCTGGAACTGTTTTTTCTGGCCCCAGAGCCAGTTCTTTGTCAGTGGAAACAGAAAACCTGGTTCCAAACTAAGCACTGGCCCCGAACCAGCCCTGGGACTGATTTGGTGGAAAAGGGGCATGTCTGGAATGTTGTACTCTATTGCTATTGAACCACTGTTACATAGACTTCGGTCTGACTTGAGGGGGATTTCTTTGCCTTTCTGTCATGATGGCTTGTATTTGTCTGCTTCTGCTGATTATGTAACTGTTTGTTCATGATGGGAATGATGGGAATATGTTAAAAAACACTGTGAATGTTTTTTTTAATTTTCTGTCCTCTGCCAAAGTTAATTGGGAAAAAGTGAAGCTTTTTGGGTTGGTGAGTGGGAAGACAGATGCACTGGTTTGCCGGGAGGGTTGCTTTGGAGGAAGGATGGTTTTAAATATCTGGGTGTCTCTTTGGGTGAGGATATTTTTGCACAGAAGAACTGGGAGGAGATTCTGGAAAAGGTGAAGGGTCGTTTGGGTAAATGGAGGTGGCTGCTCCCTCAATTATCTTATAGGGGGCGTGCTCTTATAACCAATAATCTTGTGGCATCATCTTTGTGGCACAAACTTGTTTGTATTGAACCTCCGGTTGGACTACTTGAGAGCATTCAAAAAGAAATCGTGAACTTCTTCTGGGACAGACTACACTGGGTCCCTCAAGTGGTACTTTTCCTATCTAAACACGATGGAAGACAAGGTCTCATCAATCTGGTTTGTAGAAAGGACACCTACCATCTACAGTTCATTCAGCGACTGCTTACAGCTACAGACACTCTGGCCTGGAGACCGCTGGCTCATTGCATCTTGCGTGGAGTCGGTAACCTGGGCCTGGACGTTGCTCTTTTTCACATGGACGCAAAGAAACTTGTTATGATGGACTGACACCCTTTTACAAAAGCCTTTTAAGGGCCTGGGGACTGTTTAATCATCAGTGGGCAGGAGGACTATCCTCTGCCTACTGGTTGCTTGAAGAGCCTCTTGTGTTTGGTTCACGTTTTGATGTGTCCCGGTAATGACTTGCCTGGCCTCACAGCTTTGCTGTGTGCAAAAAGAGCCTTGCAATTATGGCAAATTGTTGTTAGGGCTGGCTGCGGTTTACAAAATGCCCAGGCAGTAGCCTCTTTCTTGGTCTGAGAGATATGTGGAGAAATTTCTTGACAAGCTTACTGGGGTCTTAAGCTGCCAGGATAAAAGACTTCTGGAAGAGTGTGGTGAGAATAACACTCAGTGCAGTGATGAAGGTGCTCTGTCAAATATCTGTCTCTCACCTGTTTTGAAAGAATGTGGTCATGCTAGTCCCCTGCAAATTTTCAGGGAATCTGACCGAATGCTTTTGTACTCAGTTACTGGGAATGCTCTGTACAAAAACCTGGTAAAGGTGTTGAATAAGGATGTTTTGAAAGGGAGAATGGACACTGTGTGGAGGGATAAGCTCGGTATTGATGATAAGATTAAGCCTGTGTGGAGAGTTTTATATACAGTAAGCCTCCACTAACTAAGAGAGCTGGTGATCTTCAGTGGAGGATCTTGCATGGTGCTATTGCTGTAAATGCCATGCTGTCTGTGTTGAATCCTGCAATGAGTGACGCGTGTCCCTTCTGTACCTTTTCACTGTTTTATAGACTGTTGCAGGCTTTCTTTTTTATTTTGTTTGTTAAGTCTCTTGGTTTCTTCTTTTGGAGTTGTTTTCACCAAACATGGTTTTATTCTTGTTTTTTTTTTATAATCAAAAGCAAAAATCAAAGTGTGAACTTATCAGTTTCATTGTTGGTCAGGCCAAACTTGCTATTTACCTCAGTAGAAAAAACAAGGTGCAGCAAAAGGCTGGAGATGATGTCGCTGTTTTTAAGAATTCAGTCAAGTCAAGAATAACCATCGATTTTTATTTTTACAAACTAATGAGAGCAATGGAGGATTTCAAAGAGAAATGGTGTTGTGTTGGTACTCTTTGCTCTGTGACAGATGATGCTTGCTTCTTTTTTGAATAGCTAACTTCTGTTGTTTTGTTTTTGTGAATGAGTGTTTTCGATCTCAGTTGTTGTACAATAAAGCCACTCTGTCTGTCTGTCTGTGTGTGTCTGTCTGTCTGTCTCTGTCTCTCTCTCTCTCTGTGTGTGAGTGTCTGTCTGTCTGTCTGTCTGTCTCTCTCTGTCTATGTGTGTGTGTGTGTCTGTGTGTCTGTCGCTCTCTCTGTCTGTCTCTCTCGCACACAGTGTTTGTTTCTCTCTCTCTGTCTGTCTGTCTCTCTCGCTCTCTGTGTGTCTGTGTGTGAGTGTCTGTCTGTCTGTCTGTCTGTGTGTGTGTGTGTCTGTCTGTGTGTCTGTTGCTCTCTCTCTCTCTCTGTCTGTCTCTCTCGCACAGTGTCTGTTTCTCTCTCTCTGTTTGTCTGTCTGTCTGTCTCTCTCACTGTATGTGTGTCTGTCTGTCTCTGTCTCTCGCTCTCTCTCACTGTTTCTCTCTCTTTGTGTCTGTCTGTCTGTCTCTTTCTGTGTGTGTGTGTGTGTGTATGTGTCTGTCTGTCTGTCTCTCTCTCTCTGTCTGTATATCTGTCTGTCTCTCTCTCTGTTTGTCTGTCTGTCTCTTTCTGTGTGTGTGTGTGTGTGTGTGTGTGTCTCCGTCTGTCCGTCTGTCTCTCTCTCTCTCTCTCTCTCTCTCTCTCTCTCTTCAGAGGTGACCTGGAATAGCGTCCAATTTAGGTCAGTCGTCATAAGCCTTTCAATTGTTTTGTGTCTTTTTAATTGTTCAGTTTCTTAGCTTGCTAATATTCTTCTATTTGGATCTCTTTCTCTCTTTCATGGACACCTCTAAAACCCTGAAGAGTTCTTTTATATCCTAACCCCCCCCCCAAAAAAAAAAACCCAAAAAACCCCATACAGTGGGGCAAAAAAGTATTTAGTCAGTCACCAATTGTGCAAGTTCTCCCACTTAAAAAGATGAGAGAGGCCTGTAATTTTCATCATAGGTATACCTCAACTATGAGAGACAAAATGAGAAAAAATATCCAGAAAATCACGTTGTCTGATTTTTAAAGAATTTATTTGCAAATTATGGTGGAAAATAAGTATTTAGTCAATAACAAAAGTTCATCTCAATACTTTGTTATATACCCTTTGTTGGCAATGACAGAGGTCAAACGTTTTCTGTAAGTCTTCACAAGGTTTTCACACACTGTTGCTGGTATTTTGGCCCATTCCTCCATGCAGATCTCCTCTAGAGCAGTGATGTTTTGGGGCTGTCGCTGGGCAACACGGACTTTCAACTCCCTCCAAAGATTTTCTATGGGGTTGAGATCTGGAGACTGGCTAGGCCACTCCAGGACCTTGAAATGCTTCTTACGAAGCCACTCCTTCGTTGCCCGGGCGGTGTGTTTGGGATCATTGTCATGCTGAAAGACCCAGCCACATTTCATCTTCAATGCCCTTGCTGATGGAAGGAGGTTTTCACTCAAAATCTCATGATACATGGCCCCATTCATTCTTTCCTTTACACGGATCAGTCGTCCTGGTCTTTGCAGAAAAACAGACCCAAAGCATGATGCTTCCACCCCCATGCTTCACAGTAGGTATGGTGTTCTTTGAATGCAACTCAACATTCTTTCTCCTCCAAACACGACAAGTTGAGTTTTTACCAAAAAGTTCCATTTTGGTTTCATCTGACCATATGACATTCTCCCAATCCTCTTCTCGATCATCCAAATGCTCTCTAGCAAACTTCAGATGGGCCTGGACATGTACTGGCTTAAGCAGGGGGACACGTCTGGCACTGCAGGATTTGAGTCCCTGGCGGCGTAGTGTGTTACTGAGTGTGCCTTTGTTACTTTGGTCCCAGCTCTCTGCAGGTCATTCAGTAGGTCCCCCCGTGTGGTTCTGGGATTTTTGCTCACCGTTCTTGTGATCATTTTGACCCCACGGGGTGAGAGCTTGCGTGGAGCCCCAGATCGAGGGAGATTATCAGTGATCTTGTATGTCTTCCATTTTCTAATAATTGCTCCCACAGTTGATTTTTTTCATACCAAGCTGCTTACCTATTGCAGATTCAGTCTTCCCAGCCTGGTGCAGGTCTACAATTTTGTTTCTGGTGTCCTTTGACAGCTCTTTGGTCTTGGCCATAGTGGAGTTTGGAGTGTGACTGTTTGAGGTTGTGGACAGGTGTCTTTTATACTGATAACGAGTTCAAACAGGTGCCATGAATACAGGTAACGAGTGGAGGACAGAGGAGCCTCTGAAAGAAGTTGTTACAGGTCTGTGAGAGCCAGAAATCTTGCTTGTTTGTAGGTGACCAAATACTTATTTTACCGAGGAATTTACCAATTAATTCATTAAAAATCCTACAATGTGATTTCCTGGATTCTTTCCCCCCATTCTGTCTCTCATAGTTGAAGTGTACCTATGATGAAAATTACAGGCCTCTCTCATCTATTTAAATGGGAGAACTTGCACAATTGGTGGCTGACTAAATACTTTTTTGCCCCACTGTAAATAACCGGGTCTGAGACATAATAATCAATACACAATGGTTTGGGAGGTCTGGGTTTATTATGACCCGACATCAAGGTTTAATCCTAAGCTTCATTTATAATGATAAAATAATAAAAACTGGACCTTTTCTCATCTCATTATCTCTAGCCGCTTTATCCTTCTACAGGGTCGCAGGCAAGCTGGAGCCTATCCCAGCTGACTACGGGCGAAAGGTGGGGTACACCCTGGACAAGTCGCCAGGTCATCACAGGGCTGACACATAGACACAGACAACCATTCACACTCACATTCACGCCTACGGTCAATTTAGAGTCACCAGTTAACCTAACCTGCATGTCTTTGGACTGTGGGGGAAACCGGAGCACCCGGAGGAAACCCACGCGGACACGGGGAGAACATGCAAACTCCACACAGAAAGGCCCTCGCCGGCCCCAGGGCTCGAACCCAGGACCTTCTTGCTGTGAGGCGACAGCGCTAACCACTACACCACCGTGCCGCCCCTGGACCTTTTCTGTTTCAATAATAAAATGCAAACTTCAAATTCAAATTTTATTTGTCAGATCCACAATCATACATACGACAACATGCAGTGATTAGATTATATATAAGAGGTGTGCTTTTATATAGGAGCATGACTTGATGCTGTGCTCATCACAAGCCAACCAGCTTTCTGGCTATGAAGCTACAGAGCTGTTCAAGTTGCTTATACCTTCTTTTTCTGACCAAAATCTCCATAAAATAACTCATTTACTAAATTTTGATAATTTCTTCCTGCCATCCTTCAAGCAATAAAGGATACACTGCAAAATATGCATTGCGTCAATATCGGGAAATTAACCTAATATCAATAACAAGATCCAGTATTTATTATTATGAGATTATTCAGCTTGTTTTTAGATGATTCTACTCATGCTGAGATTTAAATTAGATTTGAAGATCTCAAAATTATCTTATTAACATCCTATTGTTGCTTCTTTCTAGAAATAGGTGTTAAGAATTAGAAAAATGATCTGCCAGTAGAACAAGACTCTTTCAAGATTGAAATAAAAAAAAGTCTAGAAATAGGTTTTATATAGGAAATACTGGATAAATATGATTATATTTAGTTTTTTTTAAGTTTTTTTTTGCAGTGAGTGTAGGAGAGAAAATACTAACATTGAGTTTTGTATATTTACAAATCTATGTCTTTTTTAATGGATCATTAGCAGTTAGCATGTTTCCTTACACATTTTCCTGATCAATTTTACTTCTGAAATCATATAAAAAAATTGACATATTTCACTGTTTATTTTGATATTTATACAAATATTTCTACTTTATGTACAAAAATGCCACCCAAGATGCTTATTCCTGTCATTTTACTATCACAGTATCAGTGTTCAGGTTTACTAAGTGTCCTTATCAATTAAATAAATCACAAATACATGAAAAAAAGAGATAATTATATCATGAAAATTGCAGAATACAGCATTAAAGATAAGAAGTGATGTGTATGGAGAATTTGGCCATTGGTTTTTAGCTCCATCTTGTCTTTTGCTGAAAATACAGTAAAAAAAAAAAGTAATAGTGAATGGAAATACAGCATCCTACATAAAATACTCAACATTATACTTTATAACAATGCAGAAGCTGTCTGTGTGAAACTGGGTGTATTTCTCTGTGTCTGGTTTCACTCTTCATCTAGAGAGGCTTCCACTATAAAAGGCTGTGTGTGACGGTTTAGATGATGTGTGGTTTCTGTTGTGGTTGACGTACCTCAGTGCTCCACCATGCTGTACATCACATTAGTTTGGCAGCCGAAGCTAAAATTGTGCAAGAAAAAAAAACCACTCAGGCGTCTACAGTAAATTCCTCGTCTCTTTCTGTTCTGTTTTAGGTCAAAATGTTAAAGGTGTTAAAGTGCAAACGTACCCACGTACATTTATTTTTTTGTTTCTCGCTCAACACAAAATGATGCGAATGTCTTGTTTAGTCTCAACTGGTAATTTTCTCATTTTGGAATAAAAATTCGATTCATTACTACAACCCCGATTCCAAAAAAGTTGGGACAAAGTACAAATTGTAAATAAAAACGGAATGCAATAATTTACAAATCTCAAAAACTGATATTGTATTCACAATAGAACATAGACAACATATCAAATGTCGAAAGTGAGACATTTGGAAATTTCTTGCCAAATATTGGCTCATTTGACATTTCATGACAGCAACACATCTCAAAAAAGTTGGGACAGGGGCAATAAGAAGCTGGAAAAGTTAAAGGTACAACAAAGGAACAGCTGGAGGACCAAATTGCAACTCATTAGGTCAATTGGCAATAGGTCATTAACATGAATGGGTATAAAAAGAGCATCTTGGAGTGGCAGCGGCTCTCAGAAGTAAAGATGGGAAGAGGATCACCAATCCCCCTAATTCTGCGCCGACAAATAGTGGAGCAATATCAGAAAGGAGTTCGACAGTGTAAAATTGCAAAGAGTTTGAACATATCATCATCTACAGTGCATAATATCATCAAAAGATTCAGAGAATCTGGAAGAATCTCTGTGCGTAAGGGTCAAGGCCGGAAAACCATACTGGGTGCCTGTGATCTTCGGGCCCTTAGATGGCACTGCATCACATACAGGCATGCTTCTGTATTGGAAATCACAAAATGGGCTCAGGAATATTTCCAGAGAACATTATCTGTGAACACAATTCACCGTGCCATCCACCGTTGCCAGCTAAAACTCTATAGTTCAAAGAAGAAGCCGTATCTAAACATGATCCAGAAGCGCAGACATCTTCTCTGGGCCAAGGCTCATTTAAAATGGACTGTGGCAAAGTGGAAAACTGTTCTGTGGTCAGACAAATTAAAAATTTGAAGTTCTTTATGGAAATCAGGGACGCCGTGTCATTGGGACTAAAGAGGAGAAGGATGACCCGAGTTGTTATCAGCGCTCAGTTCAGAAGCCTGCATCTCTGATGGTATGGGGTTGCATTAGTGTGTGTGGCATGGGCAGCTTACACATCTGGAAAGACCCCATCAATGCTGAAAGGTATATCCAGGTTCTAGAGCAACATATGCTCCCATCCAGACGACGTCTCTTTCAGGGAAGACCTTGCATTTTCCAACATGACAATGCCAAACCACATACTGCATCAATTACAGCATCATGGCTGCGTAGAAGAAGGGTCTGGATACTGAACTGGCCAGCCTGCAGTCCAGATCTTTCACCCATAGAAAACATTTGGTGCATCATAAAACGGAAGATACGACAAAAAAGACCTAAGACAGTTGAGCAACCAGAATCCTACATTAGACAAGAATGGGTTAACATTCCTATCCCTAAACTTGAGCAACTTGTCTCCTCAGTCCCCAGACGTTTACAGACTGTTGTAAAGAGAAAAGGGGATGTCTCACAGTGGTAAACATGGCCTTGTCCCAACTTTTTTGAGATGTGTTGTTGTCATGAAATTTAAAATCACCTAATTTTTCTCTTTAAATGATACATTTTCTCAGTTTAAACATTTGATATGTCGTCTATGTTCTATTCTGAATAAAATATGGAATTCTGAAACTTCCACATCATTGCATTCCGTTTTTATTTACAATTTGTATTTTGTCCCAACTTTTTTGGAATCGGGGTTGTAATATTAGAACAATATTACAAAGACTTCTTTCAGCTCTTTTTGACTTTTAGAGAGTATAAATGTGAAATTGTTATGAATGGCTTTTTTTAAAAATATGAACCATTTATATATGATTTCATTGTTTAATGATATGAGTCCTTGGTTAGACATATCTTTAGAGAGGTTTATATGACATGCGGCATGCACAGGAAAACCTACAAAACTTCAGGATGTGGTGTCATTGCAAAACGAGATCGTCAGTGATGGAGTAGCTCACTCCGGCCCCATCTAGTCCAGAAGGAATGATCTAAAATGGGCCACCTTGTGCAATAAATGTCGTAAGCTATATACACTATGTACAAGTTATATATAGAAGCTATATACACCTTAGGAATACTGACTTATTTGCCAGAAAGAATCCAAAATGGTGAGGAACTGACCAAGAAGAAGTGATTTTTCTTGAACTGCTCATTAATTAGTCTCTTAATTAGACTCTTAATTAGTCCATATCTTCATTATTAATTGCAATTATGCAAATTTGGGTAGAAGCTATGTGCACCCCAGACAGACCTACCTTCCTGCCAAAAAGAATAAAAATTGTTGAATTGAGAGAGAAGAAGCGATTTTCGTGAAATGTCGACAATGCCGGATGACGGACAACACACGATAGACAGACGACGCACAACACGATGGCATAAGCTCATTGCCTGTCAGTCAGATGAGCTAATAATCAACGATGGTATGATATGGCCTGACATGAATCAGGCCAGGTACTATTATCTCCCTAAAGTTGATTATTTCTCTATAAAAGCATGTTCCAAAGTGTGTTATTCCTCCTATAGTACAGAAATTGGTCAACGATTATTTTTAAAATATATTTATTAATGAATATCTTGCACTTTTAATCTGTTTATAGTTGAATGTTGTGAAATTTCATGTTCAGACATGTTTCTTCCTGTAATCACTTAGCAGCTGTAGTCTTTCCCTCACCAGCATATCATTTTTCTCTCTCGAAGCTAAGCTAAATTAAGCAAGGTTCTCTGTCTTAAAGGTTTTCCCTTTCTCTGTTTTGAAGACTCTTGGAAAGCTTAAAGTTACAGCTTTACCTCAGGCTGTTACAAAGTGCTGACACTGGAGACTCCTTCCAGTTAAATAATAATAATTAAGCACCCAATAGTACAGGACTCTGTACTATTGGGTGCTTTATTATTATTATTATTATTATTATTATTATTATTATTATTGACTTCAACTCTAAACTCCAAAGAGATGGTCTGGGTCAATAGGCCAGTGTTGAGCAATTGTTGAGCTTTGAACATAACGAGTGTTGCTAAAATCATTCTGGAAATAAATTCATCATTGTTATTTACAGTGTTCAGTGTTCTTGCTTTCACTCACCTTTGCATTACTTGCTCATCCCCAGTTTTGTCTGGAAGAAAGAGTGTCATAATTAGACATCACTGACAATATTTTACCGGTCACATGTAGACAAGTCACCCCCTGCATTACCTTTGCATCTCTTAACAATAGCATATGGCGGTTTTACACTGTCATAACAGACTCCCTCCATATTTCTGTTCAAAACATGAAAGAGTTTTATAATGATAATGAAAACAACACAACAAGAATGGCAAAAATATGTGGGGGGGGGATGTTAGATTGAGTTCAGGGTCAGTGGAAATAACTCACAGCTCCATATTATTGTCCACAGGTTGTTCACCTTATAAAAGAAACGGAAGAGAGTAAGTCACCTCAAATTCTGTGGTCTATGGTATATACCGTGCGATGACAAATCGCAAAACAAATTTATGACGATTTGAATCGATTAAATAAAAAATGAATTGCGATCAATATCAGGCTGCGTAATGTCTTAGTTTTTCCTAGCTGTAATTGTGATGTTTAGACAGCACAGGGTTGAATATCATACAAAAGCAGGAACGCAAGTGACTTCACCCTTGGCAGATGTAACACAGCTCGAATACCGCAAAAACAGACCTAAATTTGGACAATTTGGTGCAAATAGATTTAACAAGAAATACTTAAATCTTTTTACAAACTACCAAAAGAAAAATGGAGGGATTAGAAATGTACAAAAGTTTATGAATGCCAATTTGTTATGAACTTTTTTCATTTTTAATGAAAGGAATATTTTAGTTAAGCTATTAATTATGTATTTTACTCTTATCTTTATAAATGTGGATAAATAATCATTGTTGGTTATTAAGAAAATAAAATGTAGGTGTTTTTTAAAATTTAACAAAAGCACTATTTGAGTTGATAAAGAATAGGAAAACGGGTGGCACAGTAGTGTAGTGGTTAGCACTGTCACCTCAGAGCAAGAAGGTTCTAGGTTTGAGCCCAGTGTCTGACCGGTGCCTTTCTATGTGGAGTTTGCATGCTGTCTGTGTGGGTTTCCTCCAGGTGTTCCGGTTTCCCCCAAAGACATGCAGGTTAGGCTAACTGGTGGCTCTAAATTGACCGTGAGTGTAAATGGTTGTTTTTGTCTATATGTCAGCTCTGTGATGATCTGGCGACTTGTCCAGGGTGTACCCCGCCTCTCGCCCATAGTCAGCTGGGATAGGCTCCAGCTTGCCCGTGACCCTGCACAGGATAAGCGGTTACGGATGATGCATGGATGGAAGAATAAGAAAATAAATATCACATTTTTTGGTAAGAAAATTTATCTTTATTTAATATTTTTTAAAAATATTGTGAATCAAATCAAATCATGAATTATTACCTGCGTAATTAGTAGATATCAGTGTTTCAGTCTCCTGTTCTGTAATTATTTATTAAGTTACTGCATGTCGATTTCTTCTTTTCTTTCGACTGTTCCTGTTGGGGTCACCACAGCAGATCTGTTCCGCATATTTGATTTGGGATAGGTTTTACACCCTTCCTGACACAACCTGCCAGGCTTGAGACTGGCACTAAGTATGTACTGGCTTGTGTGACCCCAGCAGCTGGGTATTTTACCTAATCTGCATGTCTTTGGACTGTGGGGGAAACCCACACAGACACGAGGAGAACATGCAAACTTCACCCAGAAAGGACCCCGTTGGCTGTGAGGTTTGAACCTGGAACCTCCTTCTTGCTGTGAGACGACAGTGGTAACTATTGCACCACGATGCTGCCCAGCTGCATGTCATCGAAGTAGTAGTAGTATGTGCTGGATCAAGTATTATTTTATATATGCTGTTGAAGAATGACAATGAAAGCCGTATTGTTTCCATATTGAATCCAACTCTGTAATGTTATTCTATACAATATACTGGACTGATATTAGATTGACATTTTCTCATTCACTATATTGCCAAAAGTATGTGTACACCTGACTGTCACACCCATATTTGTTGGTGCACTCTTTGCTGTTTTAATCCAGTCTCCTGGGAAGACTTTCCAATAGATTTTGGAGTGTGACTGTGTTCATTCAGCCACAAGAGCATTAGTGAAGTCAGGCACTGATGTCGGGTGGGGAGGCCTGGGGTGCAATCTGAGTTCCAGTTCACCCCAAAGGTGTTCAGTGGAGTTGAGGTCAGGGATCTGTGAAGGACATTCAAGATCTTCTACTCCAACCTTGACAAACAAAGTTACACAAGGGCATTGCCATGCTGGAACAAGATTCCTGAAGTCCAGAAGAATAAATTAATGCTACAGCATACAAAGACATTCTGGACAACTGTGTGCCTTCAACTTTGTAGCAATGGTTGGGGGAAAGAACATATATAGGTGTGATGATCAGGTGTTCATAAAGTTCTGGCCATATAGGGTTCATATTTTTAAATTCATACTTGCTTTTATTGCATTCTACAGGGGAAAAAAAGTACTTTTTAATGAATTTCCGTAATTTGTAGTTTCTGATACAGTAAACTACAGACAGGTGGGGTTTTTTTTATTTGAAAATCAACTCAAGAACCTGTATAACCCGACTCTGAATACAAGGAAATTTCCATGCATAAATATCAATCTAACTTGTGAATGTAAGTTGCCAACTCTGAATATGTCCCAATGTCCTTTTATGCTACCTTCGCATGACCCTAGTAGCCTACTTTTATACCAACATGGACTCACACTTGCAAATTTATAACACTTCATGTTCAGAAATAATATAAAGCTTATGTTTAGTGTTTATGCATTTTTCATTTGTATCAAATTATATTTCCCCCTGATTTATACCTAGATCTATACCCAGATTTCTGTAAAGCTGCTTAACACAAAAGTGCAATACAAATAATATTGAAATGAAGTAAAATGCTGTTACCTCCATGCTTTTGTACTGAGTATGAAGTATTTACACCATTCACCAAATCTCCCCCTGGACTTTCCCAAGGCTGTTCACCAGAAAACCTACTCAAAAGCAAGACAACAACATATATATATTTTACACAAGCAATGCTTTTAAATGTATTATTTAACCTGGTAAGAAAGTATAATCAATGATTGGAAGAAGAAAAAAAAACTCACAGCACTCCATTGTCATTCATGTAGAACGTATCTTATAAAATGGATGAAAGGTATACAAGTGGGATTAATTTGATATGAGAATAAAATAGTGAGAGTGGGAGATAAAGCAGGGCAAAATACCTGTCATGACCTCATGGTAGAATGGCTCGCTGTTTGGAACGCTTCTAAGAGAAAGAGGAAAGTGGAAGAGTTTTTTCTCAGCATTCACTGATTCATGGGTGGGTTTCATTAAACACTGTTTCAATTCTGTATAAATTTGAAAAAATTTAAATAGTGACACCTGACAGCAGGATCTTGGCACAGCCCTAAAAACACAGAAAAATGGTAAATGTTAATAATGGTATAGATAAAGAAAGGGTTGAGTGGGAGCCAAATTAAATTTGTACTAGATATCCATCCATTATCCATTACTGTTTATCCTGTGCAGGGTCGCAGGCAAGCTGGAGCCTATTCCAGCTGACTATGGGCGAGAGGCGGGGTACACCCTGGACAAGTCACCAGGCCATCACAGGGCTGACACATATAGCCCTTTTCCACCAAATCAGTTCCAGGGCTGGTTCGGGGCCAGTGCTTAGTTTGGAACCGGGTTTTCTGTTTCCACTGACAAAGAACTGGCTCTGGGCCAGAAAAAACTGGTTCCAGGGTAGCACCAGCTCTTTGCGGAGGAGTTGTTAAGACCAACAACAATAGCAAGACCACGAGAGGGCGCCATTTTGAATGAAGCACCGTAAAGCCAGAAGCAGCAGCTGTACAAATGCGAAGTCATCCATTATTGTTGTTGTTGTTGCTTCTTCTTCTCCGTGTTGTTGTTGCTTCGATGTTCGTGCCAAGGTTTATGCAAACACAGCGACGTAATTGACGTATACAGTGACGTAATGATGTGGGTCCCCTTAGCACCCCGAGCTATGGAAAAGCAAACTGGTTGTCAGCTGGTTAGCAAGTTGAACGAGTTGTGAACCAGCACCAGCACTGGCGCCGAACCAGCCCTGGAACTGATTTGGTGGAAAAGGGGTAACAGAGACAAACAACCGTTCACACTCACGGTCAATTTAGAGCCACCAATTAGCCTAACCTTCCTCTGGAGCACCTGGAGAAAACCCATGCAGACATGGGGAGAACATGCAAACTCCATACAGAAAGGCCCTTGTCAGTCACTGGGCTTGAACCCAGGACCTTCTTGCTGTGAGGCGACAGTGCTAACCATTACATCACTGTGCCACTGTATGAGATATAATTAGATTAAATAAAAATAAAATTCAATTTATAAATAAAATCTAAATAAATTTCTACAAAATTTCTAGTAGACTAAATTTAAATAAATTTCTGTAAATTTAAATAAAATTTCTACATGAAGATAAATCTCTAAATTGAGTTTAAATTCAATTCAATTTCTAGTAGACTAATTTTAAATAAAAATTCTCTAAATTTAATTGCAATTTCTACATTTAAAAATTTCTAAATCAAATTTCAGTATAATTTATAGGAGACTAAATATAAATAAAATGTATCTACATTTAAATAAATTTTATACAAACTTACATTTCAATACAATTTCTAGTAGACTAAATGTCAATAAAATGTCTCTAAATGTAAATAAAATCTCTATAAGCTAAAATAAATTTCAGTACAATGTCTAGTACACGAAATTTAAATTCAATTTCTCAAAATGTCCTTTAAATTTCAAGTAGGTGCCTATACATTTTATGTTAAGGTAATTGCTTACAGGAAACCCTGTGTAATGTTGCTTATCAACATTTCAATGAAATTTCTTGACTTCGTGTTAATACATGAATACATTTCAGTATTGATTTCTGTTTTATGACTTGTACATTATCGAGTCAGTACAAAAACATTTTCGAGTTCCAAATGTTCGTTTTCCAGCACAAAATGAAATGTTACAGAAAAAATGTTTGTATCTGAGGAGCGTATTACATAAGAGCCCACTTTTCAGATTAAAAAAGAAAACATAATGAAGGTTACTGAGTTTCGGTGCAAAATGAAGAAGCGAGTGTGACAAAGTGTCCAGAAGAACTGTGGCTGGTTCTGCAAGATGCTCAGTAAAACCTACAGCTCATTTCCTTATAAAACTGCACACGTTGTACCTGAGACTACGATATATTTTTTTTAAGGAAAGGGTCGTCTCAGGGGCGGCACGGTGGTGTATTGGTTAGCGCTGTTGCCTCACAGCAAGAAGGTCCGGGTTCAAGCCCCGTGGCCGGCGAGGGCCTTTCTGTGCGGAGTTTGCATGTTCTCCCCGTGTCAGCGTGGGTTTCCTCCGGGTGCTCCGGTTTCCCCCACAGTCCAAAGACATGCAGGTTAGGTTAACAGGTGACTCTAAATTGACCGTAGGTGTGAATGTGAGTGTGAATGGTTGTCTGTGTCTATGTGTCAGCCCTGTGATGACCTGGCGACTTGTTCAGGGTGTACCCCGCCTTTCGCCCGTAGTCAGCTGGGATAGGCTCCAGCTTGCCTGCGACCCTGTAGAACAGGATAAAGTGGCTACAGATAATGAGATGAGATGAGATGAGATGAGATGAGGGTCGTCTCACATAACCTGCCGACTTGTCCAGGGTGTACCCCGCCTCTCGCCCATAGTCAGCTGGGATAGGCTCCAGCTTGCCTGTGACCCTGTAGAACAGGATAAGCAGCTACAGATAATGGATGGATGGATGGATGGATGGATGGATGGGTCATCTCACACCAAACATTGACTTTTATCATGCATTACTGTTTACTGATCTTTTTTAATTTTTAATGTAGAAACATTTCATTTCCTTATTCGTGAAGGCATCTTTGCTCTACAGCATTTCATGGCATGTGTCATATATGCTTTCAAATTAGGTGTTTTTATAACAAAAAAGAAACAAATCAATAAATGCTAGATTACGTCGACTCTAAATTATCCATAAATGTGAATGTTTAGTGTGAATGGCTGTCTGTCTCTCTGTGTTAGCCCTGCAATAGACTGGCGACTTGTCCAGGGTGTGCGTTGCCTCTTGCCCAGTGTCAGCTGGGACTGACTCCATCTTACTCCGTAATGAATAAGAGATATAGAAAATAAATGAAGGAATAAATGATTTAACTTTGTGCAACTTGACTGTATGTAGCCACAGTTAAAGTGGGATAACATCACGTACCACTGAATATCGCAAAATCAGAGAAGTTATTGCTACATAGCGATGTTGGAATATTGACAATTATTCAACATGATGTAAATCTCCTTATGTTTGCTTACTTGTCCTTCATAGCTGGTAATTTATCACTGATTACTTTGGAATTAAAAAAAAAACCTTCACATCATTTGCTGTTCTTCTTAAAAGTGTTTTTTTCCAGCATTTGCAAGCTCCAATGTGACAAACCAAACCAAACCGAACAAAAGCACCTAGCAGATAAGAAAAATGGTTAATCATGATGTACTCACTGAAAGAAATTATGTCCCGGTACCAACAGAATCCCAACAGACCCAAAAGAACTACTAGGGCAGCAACCGAAACACTAATTATTGTACTCAGATGATTAGAATGGTTTCTTTCTGTGGAAAATAAAGCACAAAACATGCATTTACCGACATAGAAATTTGTCAAATGAATTATCATTGCTCAATCATATCTCAGAAATTATAGGAAGTACTGTCTTACCAAGCACTTGAACAGAGATGGTGTTTTCTCCGACATTGTTCCCTTCGTTAAGATTGTAGTTAGACACTGAATACACACAGCTGTAGTTCCCAGAGTTTGTTTCAGAAACGTTAGGTAGGAAAAATGTTGTGGAAATGGTCATATTGCTACAATTCACCTGCTGCTTCTTGTTTCTGATCCCATTTAAACAGAGATAAACATAGACTCGAGTACAATTTTGAATTTTTCTATTGGTGCAGATCAGTTGCAAAGTCTCTTCCTTTTTTACTGTTGTGCTTCCATTAATCTTTGCTGGTAATATTTTTCCTAAATACAAAAGCATGTAGATTATTGAAGATAGGCACAAAACAATCGAAGATAATGTAACGACAAACACAGGAATGTGTCCTACCCAAAACTTCGAGTGAGATGTTGTGTCCTGTTGCATTTGTTTGACTTGCATTGAGTTTGTCTTTAGAGTAAAGACATTTGTACAATCCAGAATGTTCTACAGTGACGTTAGGAAAGAAAAATACTGTATCGTCATTTGGAGGTTCAAGAACATTCATCCTGACTTTCTCATCATTTTTGAAGAGGTACATATGGATTGTGTTTTCTTTCATTTTATCAACTTTGCACTTAAATCTGACTTCTTCGTTTTCCTTCACGTTCCTGAGTCCACCATTGTAAATATCCGCTGGGATGAATTGACCTAAACATTCTAGTTATGAAAAAAAAAGAAAATCATCTTCCTTAGAAATTTAATATCATTAACTGAATGCAAGGAGCTGTAATGATAGATAAAAGCATCTTACAATAAGCAACTTACAAAGTAATAATAATTTTTAAAAAAATGATGTTACCTTCCTGAAGAGATGTGGACAAAATGTATAAAACTGAAAATGACCAAGTCAACACCAACTTGTTAATGGTAATGTCGAAAAAGTAAATTATAGTCATTTTTTCTCAAATTCTTCTTTTATTCACAAGCTGTGTTGCAAATTCGACAAAAGTGAATATTCATACTTACACACTGCGATCAGAACGGACTTCATTTTAAATTCCACACGATTATTTTTATGATCTCTTCTCCAACCTGTAGTGCACCAGAGCTTCTTTTTCCATTTCATGCTGGTGTTTTTTTTTTGGACACCGCACCTTTTCATTTCTAAACCACGTCCACACCTACAAGTAAGTCCACACACTGACAGTTCTCATGTGAACCACTGGAACTCAAATGTTTCTGATTATTTCTTTGGTTTTTGATGCATTCAGATGAGTCTGGCCCAACTAATATTAAGTATGGCAATGAATATTGAAGCAAAGTTTCTTAATTTATAATTTGGACTCATTTGCAGTGCCTTAATGCTACATTAAAGGCTTGTTCAACATGTTGGTCTTTAAAAAACAAAATATAGGAAGGCACTTTCACTTCTCAGTTCCATTTTTTTTATTCCCAAAATCATGTACGGTACTACCCAGCAACTCAGTAAACTATAAGAAGTACTTTTCAGTCAAAAATGTGAGTGTATATCATTCTCAAACCTGCTAGTTTCACTAATTACACTGGTCTACTACTACTAATACTTCTGAAATAAAACTAATAATATTTTACGAATTTTGAAACACTGAAAAATGATGCAAAAATAAGTTAAAGATATGAAACTCTTCACTTGGGCTCCACGTTTATGCTGCAACACAATCTGACAAATTTTCACCAGTAGTTCAACAACAACAACAACAACAACAACAACAACAAAGAAAATCCATGCCTTTTGCACAACCAGTGTTAAAATTACAGATTTTTGTGATGTAACAAAATGAAACCAAGATAAATAATGTGAATTTTTTTCACCTTTAATGGCTTATAACAAGCAGCAAAATTTCAGTGGCAAACAAATAGAAATTTCCAAGTAAAAAAAATCAATGTCATCTCAGACTTTTGGACCCTGCTGGATGTATAAAATATAAAACCTTAAATACAGTATCTTAGAAAGAGTAGCTAATCCACTGTTTAACTGTTATGTTGAACTCATTATATCAAAATCAAAAATCTAAGCTGTATATCACTTTAAAAATAAAAAAAAATCTCAGAATTGTACACCAGTTTTGTTGTTAACTGACAAGTTGGCCAGTAATAGGTGTCAGATATAGCTAGTAAGGGTGGACTGTTTTTCTTTTTAGATAATAGTGATAAAGGCATGCTTACTGCACCACCATTCATTTTTTACTTAATGTTTATTCGAGACATCCCTATATAACTTGTGAAGTTGTTTTTAACACTTTCATTTTCCATTTTGACACTAAGCAAGCTTTCCACAGGTATATTCTATACTTTAATACAGTGTCTTGCCCTGAGTTTATGTACTACAGTGGACAGATCAGTAGCTCAAGACCCTTATCAAAAAGAAGTATACTTCAAGTTAATTTTATTAAGTATACTAAAGTAAAGTTAAAGTATATTTCTTTAAGTATACTTTTGTGTACCAAGTATACTGATGTCAATGTACTTACAGTATACTTGTAAGTAAACTAATCTAATACTTATTGGGACTAAATTGGCCCACTTTTAGTTTATAAAAAGTATACTTTAAGTCTAAGAGAAGTAAACTTTGAGTATACAACTAGTATTTTTTTGTACTGCAAGTATACCACAAGTAAACTTATATACTAATAGTTTACTAGTTCTATACTTGTAGTCCACTCTTTAGTTTACAAATGCAGACTTCATAATATACTGGAAATATGCTATGAGTTTACTTGTTTTATACTTCTAGTCCACTTTTTAGTTTACTAAAGTATACTTTGTAGTATACTAGAAATATAGTATTGCTTTACTTGTTACACACTTCTAGTCCACTTTTTAGTTTATAAAAGTATACTTTATAGCATATTGGAAATATATTATTAGTTACTGGTTATAAACATCTAGTCCACATTTTAGTTTTGAAGTGTACTGCAATTACCCTTCTAGGTATATTAGTTTTCCTAACCCTTACCTCATGCACACTACCAGTAAACAACTTAAGTGTTTTGTACCTTAAGTTACAATGAAGTTATAAAGGTAAGAATTCACAAAATAACAACAGACACTCACTCAGGATTAAGAACATATTCATTTTCTTTAAAAATCAAAATTTAAAGCAACATTGTATTCAATGCTAAAGTATTAAAACATGGCAATGACAAGTGAAATTGGCATCCAAGCTCTAAAGAAAATAAATAAATAAATAAATAAATAAATATCCCACTCAGGAGAAATAATAATAATAATAATAATAATAATAATAATAATAATAATAATAAACCTTGATGAAATTTTACTTGTTTTCTGATGAAATTGTAAAAATTCAGATGTTGTTTGGTGATGGCGTATAATGACAGCCAGTATGATTCAAATCTGTCACAATGTTCTCACCTTTGTTTTCAGATTTGTTAGCAAATAAAATAAGAGAAATATTTATCTGTCTCTTTGTGGGTTAATAACACTATGCACATAAAAGATAAGTTTAAGTTCCAACACTGTTTACTCTTAAGCTATTTCACCTCAGAGCTGACCACAAACTTATGGTACATGTAGATTTAAAAGATGGGATTTAAAACATGCTGCCGTATATCACAAAGAAGCCAATATGTGTGAAAAAGAAGTATTTTATAGGCTACTATCAAAAGGATAAGCACAACTACAGGGCAAGTCCACTTAAACAGAAGGCACAAATATTTTAATACTTTATTACACTTTTGTTAAGTATATTGTGGCAGCGGGGGCGTGGTCAAGCGCCGGTCTGTGACGGGAGGGCGGAGTCAGGGAAGGTAAGTGGCAGAATCACTACACCTGATGGCAATTAACCTGTATTTGTGTGTGTCTTCCCAGTGACCGCGCCCTATTTAAGGAGGGAGAGTGAGAGTGGAAAGGAGCTTCCCCAGAGGAGACAACAGTGTGTGTGTGTCTCTCTGATTGTTATTCAATTGTCAGACTGAAAAGTACGGCAATAAAGCCTCCTGTTCACCCTGATCTCTGTCCTGCCGTCCTCTGTGCTCCATCCACACGCAGGGAACATTTACAGTGGTGCTGAAACCCGGAACAAAGTGGAGCACCGACCAAGCAGCCCCATGGAATCCTCCCCGTTTGCCGACCTGGTCCACGCCCTCGCCACGGCTCAGCAAAGCCAGCACCAGGTGCTCATCGCACTCCGGAAGGAACAAGAGCGGCGCTTCGAAGCCCTGGTGCTGGCCCAGCAGGAAGACCGCGAGGCGCCTCCTCGCGTCGGCGGGGTCCACCAGTGCTCCGGCCACGGGCCCGTCTCCCCTCACTGTCACCAAGATGGGCCCACAGGACGACCCCGAGGCGTTCATCACGCTGTTCGAACAGGTCGCAGAAGCCTCGGGGTGGCCGATGGAGCAGCGTGCGGCGCGCCTTCTCCCCCTCCTAACGGGAGAGGTACAGCTGGCCGTGCTACAGCTCCCCGCTGACCGCCGGCTGGCCTACGCGGACCTTCGCCGGGCCGTCCTCCAGCGCGTGGGGCGCACACCTGAGCAACAGCGCCAGCGCTTCCGCGCTCTGCGATTGGAGGAAGTCGGCCGGCCGTTCGCGTTCGGCCAGCAGCTCCGGGACGCCTGCTGGCGGTGGTTGAGGGCCAACGATCACGACGCCGAGGGGATCATCGACCAGGTGGTGCTGGAACAGTTCATCGCCCGCTTACCAGCAGGAACCGCGGAGTGGGTCCAGTGCCACCGCCCGGCGTCGCTGGATCAGGCAGTCGAGGTGGCGGAGGATCATTTGGCGGCTGTTCCGGCGGCAGGACAGCAGATGACGTCGACCCTTCTCCCCTCTTCTCTCTCTCTGTCTCCCCCTCCTTCTGTGTCCCATCCTCACCCCATTCCCCCACCGTGGAGACGGGGGCCAGCTCCACCCCAGCCGGCCCGCCGCACCCGCGGTGCCCTCCCGTTTCTCCCTTCTGCGTCTGTCTCTCCCCCCCCTCAGGTGAGTGAGCCCCAGAACACCGGTGCAGAGGGAAAGCCCGGGCCGGTTTGCTGGTGCTGCGGGGAGCCGGGCCACCTTCAACAACAGTGCACGGTAATGGAAATGGGCGCGGTGGTTCGGATCCCCGACGTGCCAGAGGCTGCCCTCGATCGGGCCAGAGCGTATCGCATGCCGGTGAGTATCCAAGGGGATACATGTCAGGCGTTGGTGGATTCTGGTTGTAACTAGACCTCAATTCACCAAAGCCTGGTTCAAAACGAGGCATTGGGGGGAGCACAGGGAGTGAAGGTGTTGTGTGTGCACGGGGATGTTCACTGCTACCCTTTGGTGTCAGTCCACATTATTTTCAGAGGGGAAAAATTTATAGTGAAGGCGGCGGTTAATCCTCGCCTTACCCACTCTTTGATTTTGGGGACTGATTGGCCGGGATTTCGGGGTTTAATGACATGCCTAGTAAAGAGTGGGTCCTGCCATTTGACAGAGGAAGGTCCTGGTGTCGCTTTGGCTGTCACAGAGCCATCTACGTCATCTCCGCGTCAGAGTGAGGAGCCGCCGGCTCCTCCTCTCTCTATTGGGGAATCCCTCGTGGATTTCCCATTAGAACAATCGCAAGACGAGACTCTGCGACATGCGTTTGACCAAGTGAGAGTAATCGATGGTCAAACGCTCCAGCCGAACGCCACCCCGTCCTTCCCCTACTTCGCAGTTATGAAGGATAGATTATACTGAGTGACGCAGGACACTCAGACGAAAGAGCGAGTCACACCGCTTTTAATTCCGAAGAGCCGCCGGGAATTGGTATTCCAGGCGGCTCACTTTAATCCCATGGCTGGACACTTAGGGCAGGATAAGACACTAGCCCGAATAATGGCCCGATTCTATAGGCCGGGGATTCGCAGCGATGTTCGTAGGTGGTGTACAACATGCCGCGAATGCCAGTTAGTAAATCCAGCGGCCATTCCAAAAGCGCCTTTGCGCCCCCTTCCGTTAATCAAGACCCCGTTTGAGAGAATTGGGATGGATCTCGTCAGGCCATTAGATCGGTCAGCACGAGGGTACCGCTTTATATTAGTTCTGGTGGACTATGCAATGCGATACCTGGAAGCCGTGCCTCTGCGCAGTATCTCAGCACGCAGTATTGCAGAGGCTCTCTTCCGCGTCATCTCCCGAGTGGGAATCCCAAAAGAGATTCTGACTGATCAAGGCACTACCTTTATGTCACGAACACTACGCGAACTGTATGGGTTATTGGGGATTAAGCCGATCCGCACCAGTGTGTATCACCCACAAACGGACGGTTTAGTGGAACGGTTCAACCGCACCCTCAAAAATATTATCAAAAAATTCGTAAGTGAGGACGCACGTAATTGGGATAAGTGGCTCGAACCCTTGTTGTTCTCAGTGCGAGAGGTTCCCCAAGCCTCCACGGGGTTCTCCCCTTTCGAATTATTATATGGGCGTAAGCCGCACGGCATCCTGGATGTGCTGCGGGAAAACTGGGAGGAGGGACCTTCACAAAGCAAAAATGAAATTCAATACGTTATGGACCTGCGTGCAAAACTCCACATGCTCACCCATCTAACTCAGGAGAATTTGCGGCAGGCCCAGGAACGACAAGCCCGCCTGTACAACAAGGGTACGCGCCTTAGAGAATTCATTCCAGGAGATAAGGTACTCGTACTGTTGCCCACGTTGAGCTCTAAATTGATCGCCAAGTGGCAAGGACCCTTTGAGGTCACACGGCGAGTTGGGGACATCGACTATGAGGTGAGGTGAACGGACAGGGGTGGGGCGCTACAGATTTACCACCTCAATCTGCTTAAACTCTGGAACGAGGAGGTCCCCGTGGCGTTGGTGTCGGTGGTTCCGGAGAAGGCGGAGCTGGGGCCGGAGGTTCAAAAAGGAACATTGGCATCACGTACCTCTCCGGTCCCCTGTGGAGACCACCTCTCCCCAACCCAACTCACAGAGGTCGCCCAGTTGCAGGCCGAGTTTTCGGATGTGTTCTCGCCCCTGCCCGGCCGCACTAACCTCATAGAGCACCACATAGAGACGCCCCCGGGGGTGGCAGTGCGTAGCCACCCTTACAGGCTACCTGAACACAAAAAAAAGGTGGTTTGGGAAGAACTTCAGACCATGCTCGAAATGGGCATCGTCGAGGAGTCCCAAAGTGACTGGAGCAGCCCGGTGGTCTTGGTCCCCAAGGCTGATGGGTCGGTCCGGTTCTGTGTGGACTATAGAAAAGTCAACGCGGTGTCTAAATTCGACGCGTACCCAATGTCTCGGGTTGATGAGTTGCTCGATCGACTAGGCACGGCTCGCTTTTATTCGACACTGGATTTGACGAAGGGATATTGGCAGATCCCCTTGACTCCATTATCCTGGGAGAAAACTGCCTTTTCCACACCGTTTGGCTTGCACCAATTCGTCACACTTCCTTTTGGGCTGTTTGGGGCGCCCGCTACGTTTCAGCAACTGATGGACAGGGTCCTCCGCCCCCACGCCACCTATGCGGCCGCATACCTCGATGATATCATCGTTTATAGTAATGACTGGCAGCGGCACTTACAACACCTGAGGGCTGTCCTTAAGTCACTGAGGCGAGCGGGTCTCACAGCCAACCCGAAGAAGTGTGCGATTGGGCGGGTGGAAGTACGGTATCTGGGCTTCCACTTGGGCAACGGGCAGGTGCGTCCCCAAATTAACAAGACAGCAGCCATTGCGGCCTGCCCGAGGCCCAAGACCAAAAAGGGGGTGAGACAGTTCCTGGGGCTGGCTGGCTACTATCGTAGGTTTATACCTAATTATTTGGACGTCACCAGCCCGCTGACTGATCTTACTAAAAAGGGGGCACCAGATCCGGTCCAGTGGACGGAGCAATGCCAGCGGGCTTTCGCTGAGGTAAAGGCTGCACTGTGTGGGGGGCCACTATTACACTCCCCTGACTTTTCTCTCCCTTTTGTGTTGCAGACCGACGCGTCGGACAGAGGGCTGGGGGCGGTTTTGTCCCAGGAGGTGGAGGGAGAGGACCGCCCCGTCCTGTACATTAGCAGGAAGCTGTCAGTGCGTGAGGGGCGCTACAGCACAATTGAAAAAGAGTGTCTAGCAATCAAGTGGGCGATCCTCGCCCTCCGTTACGACCTGCTGGGGCGCCCTTTCACCCTCTGGTCGGACAATGCGCCCCTCCAGTGGCTCCACCGCATGAAGGATGCCAACGCGCGGATCACCCGTTGGTATCTGGCACTCCAACCCTTCAATTTCAAGGTGGTCCACAGGCTGGGGGCGCAGATGGTCATGGCGGACTTCCTCTCCCGTCAAGGGGGGGGGGAGTCGGCTGCAGGCCGGATGGCCGCCCGGCCTGAGTCGGGCGGTGGGGGTATGTGGCAGCGGGGGCGTGGTCAAGCGCCGGTCTGTGACGGGAGGGCGGAGTCAGGGAAGGTAAGTGGCAGAATCACTACACCTGATGGCAATTAACCTGTGTTTGTGTGTGTCTTCCCAGTGACCGCGCCCTATTTAAGGAGGGAGAGTGAGAGCGGAAAGGAGCTTCCCCAGAGGAGACGACAGTGTGTGTGTGTCTCTCTAATTGTTATTCAATTGTCAGACTGAAAAGTACGGCAATAAAGCCTCCTGTTCACCCTGATCTCTGTCCTGCCGTCCTCTGTGCTCCACCCACATGCACGGAACATTTACATATATCTTGATCAGAAGTTTAAGTATAAGCTTAATTTACTTCGACTTTTCTATATACTTTTCAGTATAAGCCAAGTATACTTATGTATAACTTTATTAAGTATATCTCTGATAAGTAAATAAAAAGTAAAATGAAAGCATACTCTCTTATTTTTAGTTTAAAAGAAATATACTAGAAGCACACTTGAATAAACTTCTTTTTTGCAAAGGGAGCTTACTAGCTTTAAGGTCAGGGCTGTTTTTTGTTTTTACCTTTGCCAACTTTGTTGGAGGAGGTTATGTTTTCGCCTCCATTTCTTACTTGTGAAAATCGGAGAGTTTTACAAGTATGTTGATCTGTCTGTCTGTCTGTTTGTTGGTGCTCTAGCATCATCATTTTTTTAACAAACTTCACCAAAATGCACAGGACAACTCAATAGGGTTACACAAAGATATCATTAGTTTTTGGTGGGTCAAGGTCAAAGGTTAAGGTCACCAAGGTCAAATCTTGTAAAAACACCTAATTGGCCATAACTTCCGAACCAGCATTTGTATCAAGATGGGACTGGTGGCATTGGAAAGCATTTTTGAATCCCTTTGTGACGTCATCTTGAGGTTGAAAAATGAGGTCAAATTTTGTGAGATTTTTGACAAATTTGACCTTGACCTCAAAAACATGTTTATCGATTGGATATCGATACTCTGACCATGAATTAGCATTCTGGACCTAATTCTAAGTTCATATGCAAAATTTGGGGTCAAAAGGTCAAAGGTCAAGGTCACAATACTGGTTTTTAGTGCCAACATTTCAAGTGCCTATAACTCAGAAAGTTAAACTCAGAATCTGATGAATTTGTTTTTGTAGGTTCTCCATTAAAACCCCTTTTGATTGATAAAATAAAATCTTGAGCAAACTTGATAATGGCATCACAAAAAATCATGTCAAAGCATCTCTTATTTATCGTGAATGGTCTCATCTCATTATCTCTAGCCACTTTATTCTGTTCTACAGGGTCGCAGGCAAGCTGGAGCCTATCCCAGCTGACTACGGGTGAAAGGCGGGGTACACCCTGGACAAGTCGCCAGGTCATCACAGGGCTGACACATAGACACAGACAACCATTCACACTCACATTCACACCTACGGTCAATTTAGAGTCACCAGTTAACCTAACCTGCATGTCTTTGGACTGTGGGGGAAACCGGAGCACCCGGAGGAAACCCACGCGACCACGGGGAGAACATGCAAACTCTACACAGAAAGGCCCTCGCCGGCCATGGGGCTCGAACCCGGACCTTCTTGCTGTGAGGCGATAGCGCTAACCACTACACCACCGTGCCGCCCCATCGTGAATTGTGAAAAGCAAATTTTTTTTTCTGTGAGATGTTTTGCCAAAACAAGCCTTATTCTTCGTGATTAGGAAATTTGTGCTTATTTCTTGTCAATTGTGAAAGTGTGTTTTTATGTGCCATGAATTGTGATCGGGGAAACCCCCTACATCCTCTCATATAGATTTCATTTGTAGAGTATTTCATCTTTGAAGTTCTTGGGTCAATTATGCTTCTTTTTACCACCACTGTTTTTGCTTTCTTTCTTGATTTTGTTTGGTTTTGCTTTGTTTCTTTGACTTTCACAAGTATCATGCTCTGCACAACTTTTCATTTGTTTGTTTGCCTGTTCCTAATTTAACTCAAAAAGTAATGAACGGATTTGGATGAAATTTGGTGGACAGCTTTAGTATTATCTTCAGTTCAAGTGGTTTGATTTTGACATTGATAATATGTGGCTTGGTGGAGGTATGGACTCTACTGTGTGCCCTTCTAGTTGAAAGTTGTATTTATAACTCGTCTAGTCAATTATGTTTCTAGGCAAGCATGGTACATTGTATGCATTATGTACTTTTAGTTTTCTTATTTTTCTATTTCCTGAAATGACATTTCAGACAGTTGTGCATGGTGTGAAAGTGCCACCATGGTGTTTCATAATGATTAGAGTTTCTGCATTAAAGGGAAAACATGAACAGAAACATATTCAGGAACAATGTATTTCTTTCAAACAATGCTTTCAAAATGAGCCACATGAACCATGTGGCCTGTGGTCCTGTCACATGAGTCGCAACAGAGAATTAAATAGGAGGCCTTGAACTGCATTGTTTATTTAACATACATATTATACTTGATACACTATATGAACAGAAGTATGTGGACACCTGACCATCACACCCTTCATGCCCATCCCTTTGCTGTTATAATAAGCTCCACTCTTCTGGGAAGGCTTTCCACTGGATTTTGGATTGTGGCTGTGGGCATTTGTGCTTATTCAGCTATAAGATCATTAAAAAGGTCAGACACTGATGTTGGTGTGGAGGCTTGGGGTGCAGTCAGTGTTCCAGTTCATCCCCAAGGTATTCACTGGGGTTGAGATCAGGGCTCTGTGAAGGAAACTCAAGTTCTTCCTCTCCAACCTTCACAAACCCTGGCTTCATGGAGTTTGTTTTGTGTACAGGGGCACTGTCATGGTGGATCAAGTTTAGGCCTCTTAGGTGGGGTTTACATTAGACCGTATCAGTGGATCATCAGATTAACGTTTTTAAAACGATTAGTGTGCACACAGCAACGCCAATACACAATTCGCGTGCACACAGCAACGCCAATACACGGATACGCTCGGCTCCGCAGGCATCCTGCGCTCCAAATCACTCTGCCCTGAACAGCGAGTGCCCTCTGGAGGGTGCGCACTCCGGCCCTGCGCAGCTCACAGAGCGCGCGAGTGGAGCGCACGAGCAGTGATTCGGGACTGAGCCGCTGTGTGTGTGATCTCAGTGCATGTTGGGTAAGTGGAAGGATGGCAAGCCTAAAGACAATCATAACTACACAATGGGCAGTATTTTCATACTTTTATACTCTGTAATGAAAGGTGATACAAGGCGGAAGTCCGCGCCGTTTTTCAGCAGTCGCGTCACATGACCAACGCCAGCGAATCAGGAAGGTGGATGTCACAGTGACGTTGTCCAATGACGACGCCAGCTAGAGCTCAGCACAGCGTATCCGCGTATCCGCATATTCTCAGTGTTTACACAGCACCGGACCAGACACGATCTGGATTGAATACGTGGACCCTGGCGGATTCCCGTTTCCTGGCGTTTCCAGGCTTTTTAATGTAAACGGACAGTGCATCCGCGAAGAAAACAAGACAGATACGGTCTAATGTAAACTTGGCCTTAATTCCAGTGATGGGAAACTGTATAGTTACAACAGAAGTGAGTGAAAGAATCAGTGATTACTTCCTCATTGACATTAACGTCAATAGAGATTAGTGGAGTGAAAAAACAAAACAATGTTGAGGCTTGTATTTAAATGCTGTGAGTGACTTTTAGCACAGGTGATGAATTTAAAAAACAAACCTAAAACCATAAATGAAATAAATATTAAATGCCTCATTATGTTTAACTTATAGCATTTCATGTAAGATTAAAAAAAAAACTAGAAGGGGACATGGGAGAATGCATACCTTTGCCAAGCCACATATTATCAACCTCAAAATCTATTGACAAAAAGAAAAGAACCTTAGATAATACTAAAGCTGTACACCAAATTTAATCAAAATCCATTCACTACTTTTTGAGTTACGTTGGGAACAGACAAAAAAATAATCTTGGATCCACATACATATCTGGATCCTGGATCCGTATACATATCCAGATTTGCATCAAGATCTAACCAATTATTCCTTGGCCCATGGTTCACCTTTCCTCAAAATTTCATCAAAGTCCGTTCACAACTTTGTGAGTTATGTTGGGAACAGAGGCGAAAACATACCCTCCTCCAACAAAGCTGGTGTAGGTAAAAACACAGTTTAAGGCTTCTGTACAAATAGTCCATTTTATTAAATGAAAAAAAATCCCCTATTTTATATACAAATTATATTACAAAAACACCAGATATTTTACGTCAATGCTGCAGTCAGGAGATGCTTCATTTTGAAACAAGTTTGTGTTCTTTTTAACAATCAGTTTTCAAACTTGTAGCACATGGGTGTTTCCTTTTCTTCTCTTGAAAACCACTTCCCCCACACCTACTCATAAACATACACACAGACAATTTCTTTTCACAACTCTTTGAAACTTGAGGTAGATGAGCTGTAACATCAGAAGGCCACACTGGGTTCCACTCCTATCAGTCAGGAACAGGAATCTGACGTCACAGTGGGCTCAGAGTAACCGAAATTGAACAGTTGAAGATTAGAAAACTGTCATCTGGTCAATTCCAAACTGTGCTCACTGAAGCCATAGATTTCTGTTCTTGGCTCACCAACAACCATGCCATGGTCAAAGTCACTGAGATCACACTTTTCCCCATTGGGACGTTTGATGTGAATGTTAACTGAAGCTCTTGACGTAACTGTATCTGCATGTTGTTATACAGTTAGGTCCATAAATATTTGGACAGAGACAACATTTTTCTAATTTTGGTTCTGTACATTACCACAGTGAATTTTGAACAAAACAATTCAGATGCAGTTGAAGTTCCGACTTTCAGCTTGAATTCAGTGGGTTGAACAAAATGATTCCATAAAAATGTGAGGAACTAAAGCATTTTTTAAACACAATCCCTTCATTTCAGGGGCTCAAAAGTAATTGGACAAATTAAATAATTGTAAATAAAATGTTCATTTCTAATACTTGGTTGAAAACCCTTTGTTGGCAATGACTGCCTGAAGTCTTGAACTCATGGACCTCACCAGCCGCTGTGTTTCCTCCTTTTTAATGCTCTGCCAGGCCTTTACTGCAGTGGTTTTCAGTTGCTGTTTGTGGGCCTTTCTGTCTGAAGTTTAGTCTTTAACAAGTCAAATGCATGCTCAATTGGGTTGAGATCAAGTGACTGACTTGGCCATTCAAGAATATTCCACTTCTTTGCTTTAATAAACTCCTGGGTTGCTTTGGCTTTATGTTTTGGGTCATTGTCCATCTGTATTATGAAACGCCGACCAATCAGTTTGGCTGCATTTGAGCACACAGTATGTCTCTGAATACCTCAGAATTCATCCAGCTGCTTCTGTCCTGTGTCACATTATCAATAAACACTAGTGACCCAGTGCCACTGGCAGCCATGCATGCCCAAGCCATCACACTGCCTCCACCATGTTTTACAGATGATGTGGTATGCTTTGGATCATGAGCTGTACCACACCTTTGCCATACTTTTTTTCTTTCCATCATTCTGGTAGTGTTAGGTTTTGCTGGGAATCAAACCCGGGTTGCTGGTGTGGTAACCCAGCAAACCCCCACTAGGCCACCAGGGGAATGACGCAAGTGCAGAGGAGTGGGATGAAAGTGGAGTTCAGAACAGTTTATTGCAAAAAGCTCAGAAGATCAGGAAAAACCAAACGCAAAAAATCCACAAAAGTAAAACCCAAACGCACAGAAGATACAAGGGAAAACAAAACATCCAAAAGTTCAAAGTCCAAAAATGCAAAACCAAAAAAGAAGAGGCAAAAACCCAAACGCTCAGAAGATTCAAAAGTGGCAAGTCTCTAGTTAACAAAATCAGTCCAAAAAGTCCCAAGAAAGCAAAATACCAAAAAACACAAGGACATAGGCAAGGTACACGGAACAGAGGTTACTAGCCATGAACAGCACAAAGACTCAGTAGCTAGAGACCAAACTGAGGAAGTATAAATACCCAAGGTAATTAAGAAACTAGGCGGGGCAGAAAATAAAGAACAGGTGGGGCAAAAGGCACATGAAAACAAAGGAGCACATGGCTGTCAAAAACAAACACAAAACACAGAAACCATAGCAGCCTCTAGCTGTCAAAACAAACATAACAAGACAAAGGTAAAATAGCGGCCACTAGGGGCCCAAATAGTTCCAAGTCCTAACAGGACCCCCCCCCAAGGAGTGTCTCCTGACGTTCCCAGGGCGATCAGGATGGGCCGAATGGAAGTCCCAAGCGGGGACCCAACAGCGTTCCTCAGGGCCATAGCCCTCCCAGTCCACTAGGTATTGAAGACCGTCGCAGACCCGGCGGGAGTCCAGCAGGCGGCGCACAGTGAATACGGTCTGTCCATGGAGGATGCGGGGAGGCGGAGAGGCGGGGGATTCCTAGGGGCAGGGGCATAAGAGGATGACAGTACGGGCCGCAACAGGGATACATGGAATGTGGGGTTGATTCTTAGGGACCGGGGCAACTGGAGCCGGTAGGCAACAGGGTTCACCCTGCGCACAACTTTGAAGGGGCCAACATAGCGAGGGGCAAGCTTGTGGTTCTCCACCCGTAGGCGAAGGTCCTTAGCGGACAGCCAAACCCGCTGCCCAGGGCGGAAAATGTGGGCTGGCCTTCTATGGCGGTTGGCCCGAGTCTGGTTGGCCCTGGAAGTCTGGATGAGAGTCCTCCGAACCTTGTTCCAGGTCTTATGACACCGTCTCACGTACTGGTTGAATGAGGGCACCCCAGCGTCCTCCTCCTGTTCCGGAAACAGAGGTGGCTGGAACCCGAATTGGCACTGGAATGGCGACAACCTGGTGGCCGATGACTGCAGGGTGTTATGGGCGTACTCCGCCCATGGCAGCCAGGTGCTCCATGATGTCGAGTTATCCATCACCAGGCCTCGCAGGGTGGTTTCCAGGTCCTGGTTGAGCCTCTCAGTCTGGCCATTGGACTGGGGGTGGAACCCAGAGGAGAGGCTGGCAGTAGCCCCAATAAGCTTGCAGAACCCCTGCCACACTCGGGAGGAGAACTGGGGACCCCGGTCTGAGATGATGTCCTGTGGGAGCCCGAAGACTCGGAAGACATGGGTAAATATTAGTTTGGCTGTCTCAAGGGCAGAAGGGAGCTTGCATAGTGGTATGAAGTGGCAGGCCTTAGAGAATCTGTCGACTATGACCAAAATGACAGTGTTACCTTGTGAGCCTGGAAGGCCCGTGATGAAGTCGACCGCCACATGGGACCAGGGACACTGGGGCATGGGCAGAGGATGCAGGAGGCCCTGGGGATGCTGTCGTGGGTTCTTGCTTCTGGTGCACACTTCACAGGACAGGACGAATGACCTCACTTCCTTCTCCATGCTTGGCCACCAGAAGTGTCTTTTCAAGAAGTCCAGGGTCCTCCGAGCTCCCGGGTGGGCGGTGAGAGGGGACGAATGACCCCACTGGAGAACCTTGGCCCAGGCTTGACATGGGACGTACAAGAGGCCCGGTGGCCCCGTCCCAGGACCAGGGTCCTGGCGTTGAGCTTGTCGGATGGCCTCCTCAACACCCCAGCGGACAGGGGCCACAATCTGGGACACAGGGATAATAGGCCCAACTTCACTCTCCCTGTTAGTGGAAGAGAACTGCCTGGAAAGAGCGTCAGGTTTGGTGTTCTTAGAGCCGGGGCAGTACGATAGGGTGAAGTTGAACCGACTGAAAAACAAGGCCCACCTAGCCTGTCGTGGATTAAGTCTCTTGGCTTGCTGGAGGTACTCCAGGTTCTTGTGGTCCGTCCAAACCAGGAATGGATGTTGCGCTCCCTCCAGCCAGTGCCTCCACTCCTCAAGGGCCAGTTTAACCGCGAGCAGTTCTCAATCCCCCACATCGTACCGGGACTCCGTGGGACTCAGACGGTGTGAGAAGTATGTGCAGGGGTGCAACCTTCCATCAGAGCATTGAGAGAGGACCGCGCCGACGCCACTGTCCGAAGCGTCCACCTCGACAATGAAGGGTTGCGATGTGTCAGGGAGGACCAGAATGGGTGCCGTGCAGAAGCGGTGCTTGAGGTCCTTGAAAGCCTTCTCCGCCTGAGGATACCAGACATAAGATCCACCTGTCTTTTTGGTGAGGTCCAATATGGGCGCTGCTACAGAACTGAAGTTCCTGACAAACTTGCGGTAGAAGTTAGCAAATCCTAAGAACCACTGAACTTCTTTAACGGACTTGGGAGTGGGCCAGTCCCGGATGGCCAGGGTCTTGGCTGGATCCATCTGGAGTTGTCCCGTCCATACAATAAAACCCAGAAAGGAGACCTCGGGGACATGAAACTCACATTTCTGAGCCTTAGCAAACAGATTGTTCTGTAGCAGCCTCTGGAGAACCTGGCGGACATGGTGGTGGTGCTCCTGCAAGGTCTTGGAAAATATCAGAATGTCGTCAAGGTAGACAAAAATGTATTGGTTGATCATATCCCTCAAGACGTCGTTGATAAGGGCCTGAAAAACTGCTGGTGCATTGGTGAGTCCGAAGGGCATCACTTGGTACTCATAGTGCCCTGAAGGGGTGTTAAAGGCAGTCTTCCACTCGTCTCCCTGTTGGATACGGATGAGGTGGTATACTGGAGCTCAAAGGTGAGTTGGCACTGGGTAAGGAACTCCCGGCACTCACCGTGCTTGCCGTCATACCTCTGTGGTGCAGGAAGGCAGGGTTCGTGAGGTGAAGGAGGCAGCGTGGCAGGAGGCACTGGACCGGGAGCAGATGGTGGAGCAGGGGGAGGAGATGGGGGCAGAGGAGTCAGCTGTGCCAGGGCATTCCCAATTTGCTGAAGCAGTGCCTTATGGTAAGCAAGGGCCTCACATTGGCTTGCAAGTGTTCGTCCATGAGTGTCCATGGTAGCTCCAAGGCGTGTTAAAGCAGCCATAATTCCCTGAAGGTTAGCCGGGTAGACAGTTGAAGAAGCCTCTGCTGAGTCGGTCATGACTGAGTCTTTCTGTTAGGTTTTGCTGGGAATCGAACCCGGGTCGCTGGTGTGGTAACCCAGCAAACCCCCACTAGGCCACCAGGGGAATGACTCAAGTGCAGAGGAGTGGGACGAAAGTAGAGTTCAAAACAGTTTATTGCAAAAAGCTCAGAAGTTCAGGAAAAACCAAACGCAAAAAATCCACAAAAGTAAAATCCAAACGCACAGAAGATACAAGGGAAAACAAAACATCGAAAAGTTCAAAGTCCAAAAATGTAAAATCAAAAAAGAAGAGGCAAAAACCCAAGCGCTCAGAAGATTCAAAAGTGGCAAGTCTCTAGTTAACAAAATCAGTCCAAAAAGTCCCAAGAAAGCAAAATACCAAAAAACACAAGGACATAGGCAAGGTACACGGAACAGAGGTTACTAGCCATGAACAGCACAAAGACTCAGTAGCTAGAGACCAAACTGAGGAAGTATAAATACCCAAGGTAATTAAGAAACTAGGCGGGGCAGAAAATAAAGAACAGGTGGGGCAAAAGGCACATGAAAACAAAGGAGCACATGGCTGTCAAAAACAAACACAAAACACAGAAACCATAGCGGCCTCTAGCTGTCAAAACAAACATAACAAGACAAAGGTAAAATAGTGGCCTCTAGAGGCCCAAATAGTCCCAAGTCCTAACAGGTAGAGGTTGATCTTGGTTTCATCTGTCCAAAGAATGTTCTTCCAGAACTGTGCTGGCTTTTTTAGATGTTTTTTTTTTAGCAAAGTCCAATCTAGCCTTTTTATTCTTGAGGCTTATGAGTGGCTTGCACCATGCAGTGAACCCTCTGTATTTACTTTCATGCAGTCTTCTCTTTATGATAGATTTGGATATTGATACGCCTACTTCCTGGAGAGTGTTGTTCACTTGGTTGGCTATTGTGAAGGGGTTTCTCTTCACCATGGAGATTATTCTGCGATCATCCACCACTGTTGTCTTCTGTGGGCGTCCAGTTCTTTTTGCATTGATGAGTTCACCAGTGCTTTCTTTCTTTCTCAGGATGTACCAAACTGTAGATTTTGCCACTCCTAATATTGTAGCAATTTCTCGAATGTTTTTTTTTTTCTGTTTTCGCAGCTTAAGGATGGCTTGTTTCACCTGCATGGAGAGCTCTTTTGACCGCATGTTTTCTTCACAGCAAAATCTTCCAAATGCAAGCACCACACCTCAAATCAACTCCAGGCCTTTTATCTGCTTAATTGAGAATGACATAACAAAGGAATTGCCCACACCTGCCCATGAAATAGCCTTTGAGTCATTTGTCCAATTACAGTACTTTTGGTCCCTTTAAAAACAGGGTGGCACATGTTAAGGAGCTGAAACTCCTAAACCCTTCATCCAATTTTAATGTGGATACCCTCAAATGAAAGCTGAAAGTCTGGACTTTATGTCCATTATATAACTATAACTTGAATATGTTTCAGTAAACAGGTAAAAAAACAAAATTTGTGTCAGTGTCCAAATATGGACCTAACTGTATATTGCACTGCTGCCACATGACTGGCTGACTGGATAATTGCATACATGGTATGCAGGTATAGAAAAGTACCTGTTAAAGATGTGTGTTAAACAACTGTGGTGATTTTATACCCTTAATGTAACCACACACATACGTAACCATGCACATATGCATTGATGTCATCATCTCATCTCATCTCATTATCTCTAGCCGCTTTATCCTGTTCTACAGGGTCCGCACGCAGGCAAGCTGGAGCCTAACCCAGCTGACTACGGGCGAAAGGCGGGGTACACCCTGGACAAGTCGCCAGGTCATCACAGGGCTGACACATAGACACAGACAACCATTCACACTCACATTCACACCTATGGTCAATTTAGAGTCACCAGTTAACCTAACCTGCATGTCTTTGGACTGTGGGGGAAACCGGAGCACCCGGAGGAAACCCACGCGGACATGGGGAGAACATGCAAACTCTGCACAGAAAGGCCCTCGCCGGCCACGGGGCTCGAACCTGGACCTTCTTGCTGTGAGGCGACAGTGCTAACCACTACACCACCGTGCCGCCCTGATGTCATCATATAAACAATAATTTGGTTTATGATGATTGTATTTTGATTCATATGTAACCACACACACCTTGAATTACAGTAAAATACAGCAAAGACATTGTTTATACTGAAGGTTGTTTTCTGCTGAATCACAGGCCTATTCAAAAAGTGTATTATTCTAACTCCAGCACCTGCAGTGTTATCATATGTAATGAGTAAGCCAAGACCATATTGAATTAAGCAATTGTTCATTCTGGAGTGTTTTGCATGCTAACATAATACATTTTATCAAGTTATTCTGAATTGGGTATTGTTACAGCACAAGCTCTACAGTTGCAATATACATTTCCTTTCTTTTTTTCTTTCTTTCATTTTTTTTTCATTCTATGTTGTAGTAGACTGGCCAAGGCCATGAGTGTTGTGTTCATTTGCACCTGCAGCTTGTATCAACCTTTAACCTGATTTGACTCCAGTCATTTTGAATTATGTATTGTACGATCTTTATGCTGTGTTGTTCATGATGTACCACTTCTTATCATATGTTTTGATTCTTTCTGAATTGACCATTAATACAAAATATGAGAAGCGTGAGATGTTCTGCCTAATAGAAGATGTTGAAATGGTATGATGTGACATGTTAACCAATGAAATTATTTGTATACACTGTGGTTGGATTTTTTTGTTTTGAGACAGTATAAAATGAAAACTTTGTGATTTTGAGTCGGTCCACTTTGCAGACCTAATAAAATCAACGTCCTTCCCATGCCATGTGGCGCATAGGGTGGCGCCGATCTCTGTTTCCGTAGCCCTCGGCCTCTCGCCTATTACATAGCTAGGGTTACAGTGGGGGGCTAGTCCTCTGGTAACTGCAAGAGTTACCAGAGTTAACCGCAGACCGAACACGGCTTTTATTAATCGATTTAATAAAAGTCTAAACCTTTCTGCAACCTCTCGGACTTTGAATCATTTTTGCTGGGAGTGTTTAAGAGTTTCCACGACACAACAACAACAAAATAGCCTCAAAGTTTTTTTTTTTTTTTTCCCAAATGCTAGATTATGTTGCTAGATTACCATAAATTGCAGGTAATTACTCTTTGGAGAAATTATTCATCAAAACCCTCAAGTTGACATAAAGCATAACATTTATTAATAGTCATGGTTTTTCTTTACATAAAAGAGAAGAAATCAGTCATCAGTCATTGTTATGTGGTCCATTTATTTTTTAAAAAAGTTATGAAGCACCATCCCAGCACAACACGTGTGCAGTTCAAGAACTGGCCGAAGATCGCCTCGTCTTGAAGTCAAATATCACAATGCAGCATGCCAAAAAAAGCACTTCAAATGAGAATATTAATCTGAAAAGATTTCTCTCCCACTGTAGGCCTGTAAAATATAGAACAGTCACAGTCCAACTTCATTTAGAATTAATTTACAGAGGGGAAAAAAACACTCAACTCAACAGTTTTGTAGTAATCTCTCACTGTAGATGTGAACCTGGACTGTATTCTGTGTCATATTCAATAAGGCAGCCAGATTGTGTTTTATTAACAAATACACACAACTATAAATCCCTGAGTCTTGCTCTGAAACTTTTTATTCAAAATAAAATTGTGTTCATTTTTACCTCTGAGGAACTTCATTCTCAGACCATCATCATTTTTACACAGATACATGTGGATTTGTTTGAACTCTGTTTTTAATCCAGGAATAGCACTGATCGCAATGTTTGTTTGGCATGCTTGAAACTTATTTTAGCTAGTTTCAGTTAAATGCTTGAAACTTATCATCACTCATACATGTGCTCTCTGTTTTCATAAAGATGTCCTGATCAGTAATTGTCCATCACCCGTTGCAGCTACCCTATCACACTCGGACAACTTGGCTTCCTGAAATCCCATCTTCTAATCATTTAGCTATATCACACTCTTGAGCATGAATACCGTTACAAAAAAGAAGTTTATTCAAGTGTGCTTCTAGTATACTTCTTTTAACCTAAAAATAAGAGAGTATGCTTTCAGTTTACTTTTTATTTACTTGTCAGAGATATACTTAATAAAGTTATACATAAGTATACTTGGCTTCTACTGAAACGTATATAGAAAAGTCTAAGTATATTAAGCTTATACTTAAACTTCTGATCAAGATATACTTTAAAAAAGTGTAATAAAGTATTAAAATACTTGCGCCTTATGTTTAAATGTACTTGCCTTGTAGTTGTGCTTCAGCATTGTTAACTCAGGTATGTCTGTGGTTCCATATAAGGTTGTTTATTATTATTATTATTATTATTATTATTATTATTATTATTATTATTATTTCTCCTGAGTGGGATAATTTAATTTAATTAATTAATTTATTTTTCCTTTGAGCTTAGATGTCAATTTCAGTTGTTATTGCCATGTTTTTACACTTTGGCATTTGATACAATGTTGCTTTAAATTTTGATTTTTAAAGAAAATGAATATGTTCTTAATCCTGAGTATCTGTTGTTATTTTGTGAATTCTTACCTTTATAACTTCATTGTAACTTAAGGTACAAAACACTTAAGTTGTCTTCTGGTAGTGCGCATGAGGTAAGGGTTATGGCGAGAAAACTAATAGCATACCTAGAAGGGTAATTGCAGTATACTTCAAAACTAAAAAGTGGACTAGATGTATATAACCAGTAACTAATAGTATATTTCCAATATGCTATAAAGTATACTTTTATAAGCTAAAAAGTGGACTAGAAGTGTGTAACAAGTAAACCAATACTACATTTCTAGTATACTACAAAGTAGACTTTAGTAAACTAAAAAGTGGACGAGAAGTATAAAACAAGTAAACTCATAGTATGTTTCCAGTATACTATGAAGTATGCTTTTGTAAACTAAAGAGTGGACTACAAGTATAGAACTAGTAAACTATAAGTTTACTTGTGGTATTCTTGCAGTACAAAATAAAAAAAAATACTAGCTGTATACTCAAAGTTTACTTCTCTTAGACTTAAAGTATACTTTTTATAAACTTAAAATGGGCCAATTTAGTCCCAATAAGTATTAGATTAGTTTACTTACAAGTATACTGTAAGTACATTGATATCAGTATACTTGGTACACAAAAGTATACTTAAGGAAATCTACTTTAACTTTACTTAAGCATACTTAATAAAATTAACTTGAAGTGTACTTCTTTTTGATAAGGGTATATACTCATGTTTGTCTTTCAATAAACTGAGAAACATCTCTGAACTGCTGTGTTCGAGTCAGTGACTGTCACTCCTGGATCCGTGAGGCAGAAACTCCTAGGCAGCAGCTAGGACTAAATCTCCAGATCACTCATACTTTATCAATTCAAATTTTTTCAGTACATACAAATCAAAACCTATCACGTACACTTTATCTCGAAGTCTTGCCCAACTTTGATTTTGCTGATATTTGCTGGCATGATATCAGAGAAAAAAATATGTAATCATTAATTAAAAAAGCTATTTAATGAATCAGATGCATTAGGCAATGTGTAACTGTGCATGGACTGACTCGAAAAATGTCTTTGTGTCTGAATATGTTGATAAATTAAAAATATTTTGAAAGCTGTAGACCATTTACATCATTTTGTTAATGTGCAATTTAAAAAAAAGAATTGTTTCCAATATTAAATGTATATTTTATATAAATTCTAATAATTACTTACTGTTCACGTAAATGAAGACGATGTTTTCTCCTGTATTCTTCACCTCACTGAGACTGTAGTTAGACATTGAATATACACAGCTGTAGTTCCCAGAGCTTTTCCCAGAAAGGAAAAATGTTGTGGAAATGGTCAGATCATTGCAGTTCACTTGCTTCTTCCCATTTCCAATCCCATTTAAACAGAGATAAACATAGACATGAGTACAGTTTTGAATCTTTGTAAAGGTGCAGGTCAGTGTCAAGCCATCTCTGTTTTTCCCAGACATTTCTATTCCTGTAATCTTTGCTGGCAAGGTTCTTCCTAAATAAAAAGAACATGTTATGCATTATTAAAGATGTCTACTGTATAATCTAAGATGAATGTAATGACAAATGCAGGAATGTGTCCTACCCAAAACTTCGAGTGAGATAGAGTTATATCCTGTTGCAGTAGTTTTACTCATGTTGAGTTTGTCTTTTGAGTAAAGGCACGTGTACAATCCAGAATGTTCTACAGTGATTTTGGTGAAGAAAAATGCTGTATGGTCTTTTGGAGCTTCAAAAACATCCAACTTGACTCTCTCACAGTTTTTGAAGAGGTACATATGGATTGTGCCATTTGTTTTATCATCAGCTTTGCACTTAAATGTGATGCTCTCGCCTTCATTCACTTTGGTCATTCCACCACTGTAAATATATGCTGGACTTAAACGACCCAGACTTTCTAGTTATGAAAAAAGATCAAGATATACTTAATTAATTCTTTATTGAGAAATTAAAGTGTTACAGCAGGATGATAGTATGTATGTGAGAAGGTAGATAGATACGTAAATATAAATATGACCAGAATACAAAACGAATGGTTGACTAATATGTAGTGCAGTAAATACGTATTGTCTCATCTCATCTCATCATCTCTAGCCGCTTTATCCTGTTCTACAGGGTCGCAGGCAAGCTGGAGCCTATCCCAGCTGACTACGGGTGAAAGGCGGGGTACACCCTGGACAAGTCGCCAGGTCATCACAGGGCTGACACATAGACACAGACAACCATTCACACCTACGGTCAATTTAGAGTCACCAGTTAACCTAACCTGCATGTCTTTGGACTGTGGGGGAAACCGGAGCACCCGGAGGAAACCCACGCGGACACGGGGAGAACATGCAAACTCTGCACAGAAAGGTCCTCGCCAGCCACGGGACTCGAACCCGGACCTTCTTGCTGTGAGGCGACAGCGCTAACCACTACACCACCGTGCCGCCCCAATAGGTATTGTATGTCAGAAAAAATACAGAAGTACTGGTGCAGTATATCAGAAGAAGGTCCATGTGTGATAATACAAATGAGTGACGGTAGCAGGAAATTTACCAGAGGACAGCAACACCAGAGAACAAACAAAAGGATTAGTGCAATATCTCATCTCATTATCTCTAGCCGCTTTATCCTTCTACAGGGTCACAGGCAAGCTGGAGCCTATCCCAGCTGACTACGGGCGAAAGGCGGGGTACACCCTGGACAAGTCGCCAGGTCATCACAGGGCTGGCACATAGACACAGACAACCATTCACACTCACATTCACATCTACGGTCAATTTAGAGTCACCAGACTGCATGTCTTTGGACTGTGGGGGAAACTGGAGCACCCGGAGGAAACCCACGCGGACAACATGCAAACTCCGCACAGAAAGGCCCTCGCCGGCCACAGGGCTCGAACCCGGACCTTCTTGCTGTGAGGCGACAGCGCTAACCACTACACCACCGTGCCATCCCCCAGTGCAATATTTTGTGCAAAAGTAGAAAGATAAAAGTACTGCCTAGAGCTTTGGTGCAAGTATCCGTAAACCAAACAAACTCAAACTTCACATCATAAACTTAATTAGTGAGTACTGACTGATTATTT
The DNA here is from genome assembly GCF_027579695.1 of Neoarius graeffei. Classification (NCBI taxonomy): domain Eukaryota; kingdom Metazoa; phylum Chordata; class Actinopteri; order Siluriformes; family Ariidae; genus Neoarius; species Neoarius graeffei. Next base: position 11,889,519 of record NC_083574.1, read on the forward strand.
TTTACGAGAAAAATATTGCACTGCATACCAAAGCAAGACATCAAACTCATCACAAAAACAGCAGTACCTTCCTGAATAGATGCAGACATCAAGAGAAGGGCTAAAAAGTAGAACAGTAAATACAAACGCTTGTTAAGACTCATATTTAAATATTCAATGATAGAAAATTTATATTAAAAGCAATAGTATTCTCCCTGAGACAAATGGCTACCATACTGAATATTTATACTTACATATGATAATCAGTGGCTTCATTTTTTTTTCACTATGAATGAGTTCCTCAAACCCTTTTTGCACTGATGTAGTTCAGTACACTGCGTAAGGGTTGTCTCTCTAAAATTACTCTCAACCAACCCATCCCTATGCTCAGAAAAGTTCTCACATCAGGCTCTGTAAAGTGATAGAAACTTTCTAGAAAGGTTCTTAGTGGGTTGTTTGGTCATTGGTGTATTGCAACTGGACAGATTTCAACATGGTTTCTTAATATACAAATGCAAATAATTTATAATATTAAAACCCCCACTCCCTTACATACAGTAGCAGTCAAAAGTTTTTCTTTATTTTTAGTAATTAAAAACACTTCATGTCTTAAAGTAACGATAGATGTCATTTCTCTCTACTTAGTTGATGGTTCTTGATATAATATGGATTACTACAGTTGTGGAATAGGGTTATTTACTATTTTGTTATTATTTACTGTTTACTGTTTGATCTCAAATGCATTAAGAAGACAAGAAATTCCACTAACTTTTGACAAGACAAACCTGTTAAGTGAAAAACATTCCAGGCGACTACCTTATGAAGCTGGTTAAGATAATGCCAATGATGTGCAAAGCTGTCATCAAGGTAAACAGTGGCTACTTTGAAAAATCCAAAATATGAAACATATTTTGTTTTTTAACACTTTTTTTTTACCATATAATTCAATATATGTTCCATATGTCATTTCGTAGTTTGTTCTTTTCAGTATTGTTCTACAATGTTCCTGAAACGAAACATCTTAAGTGATGTTTCAGAGGTCATCAGGGGTTTTGGGTCTTTCGAACATCAGACACCCTCTCTCCGGCAACCCAGCTGAGGTTGATCAAGCCTCAACTTGTGCCCTAGCAGCATTCTCCCATGGACCTGCTCTCTTAATCTCATCTCATCTCATTATCTCTAGCCACTTTATCCTGTTCTACATGGTTGCAGGCAAGCTGGAGCCTATCCCAGCTGACTACGGGTGAAAGGCGGGGTACACCCTGGACAAGTCGCCAGGTCATCACAGGGCTGACACATAGACACAGACAACCATTCACACTCACATTCACACCTACGGTCAATTTAGAGTCACCAGTTAACCTAACCTGCATGTCTTTGGACTGTGGGGGAAACCGGAGCACCCGGAGGAAACCCACGCGGACAACATGCAAACTCCGCACAGAAAGGCCCTCGCCGGCCACGGGGCTCGAACCCGGAAACTCTTGCTGTGAGGCGACAGCGCTAACCACTACACCACTGTGCCGCCCGCATGTAAACATAATAAAATTAATAAACAATATAAAGATAACAACGTTAATACATGAAAAATAATAATGTTGAAATGGTACAAAGGACAATTTGCTTGATTCTCATTGAAGTGTGTTTCAAATTTGCACTTCTTACTATAATGATTGTTAAATAAGTGCCATTTTTTAATATAAAATGTGCGAATTACAGTTGAACTCCATTCATTTACAATTAAATATAATATGTCAATTTCTGTCAATTCTATTATTAATGAGAAAGTACAACTTTACATACAATTACATTCGTACATTTACTGGAGATTCTGAAGAAGAAAAAACTCTTACCAGTGACTTGGACATGGATGGAGTTATTTCCTGATCCTGTAACGTTCTTTGTAAAATAGCTGGTAAATGAGTACACACAACTGTAGGTACCAGAGTCCCGTAATGAAATATTTCTCAAAATGAAGGTGTGCTCATCTTTATTTCCAAGTAGTTCTAATCTCTCTCCGACACCATTTTTACACAAATACATATGAACTTCTGTATTTGATCTCTGAATGTTAGAGATGCTGCACATTAACATTAAATTGTCACCAACGTTTGCTGTGGAGGGTCCAAAAATTTGTGCTGGAAAAATCTCCAAAGAGTTACCTATTGAGAAAAAATAGTAAAACATGGATTTATCAGTTAGAACCAATATTTTAAAAAGTAATATGAGGTATATTTCTTATGTATTAATTTCTGAAAACAAAAAAAAAAAAAAAGTACCATCTGATGGAGATCCCAACATGGTTAATATTGAAGAAATGTATTTCCAGAAAGAGGAGAAAATAAACAGAAAGAAGGAAGCCATGTAATTAATTTGACACAGGTTGGTTCCTTAAAAATGCTTTATATGCTAAATTTTTTTATGCTTATTGCTCATATTGAATATCAATTTCAGCACATGAAAAATCAAACATAGAATTTTTTATTATTATTTTGATGAATGAAAAAACATTTCTTACCAATGACTTGGACATGGATTGAGTTATTTCCTGATCCTGTGACGTTCTTTGTGAGATATTTTGTAAATGAATACACGCAACCATAGTTACCAGAGTCCCGTAATGAAATATTCCTCAAAAGGAAGGTGTGCTCATCTTTTTTTCCAAGTAGTTCTAATCTCACTCCAACACCATTTTTACACAAATACATGTGAATTTCTGTAATTGATCTGTGATTGTTAGAGATGCTGCACTTTAACATTAAATTATCACCAACTTTTGCTCTGGAGGGCCCAAAAATTTGTGCTGGAAAAATCTCCAAAGAATCACCTATTGAGAAAAAATAATAAAACATGATAGTTTTAGTTAAGACCTAGATATTGAAAAAAGAATGAAAACCATATGCATTTTGCAGTCATTTCTGAGAAAAAGTAATAATATACCTCCTGATGGAGATATCAACAAAGTTAACATTGACGATGTGTCTTGAAAGAAAAAGTCACAAAGAAAAAGTCATACAGTTATATTTATACAAACTGATTGCATTAAAAAACATTAGTGAAATCTATTTAAAATGTTTATACTTAATGCTTTACATTTTATATTAATTTCCTCATAAAAAATGTCAAGTATGTACATAAATTCAGGTTACTTACAGATTATAATGCACAGTGTATCCATTGTTGATCAAAACCCTCACACGAATTTCAGATTATTGCATACTCCTGTACGCTTTTTATACAAGTGCAGGGTGAAAGTTCAGTCACCACAGTGTAACCAGCCTAACTCGTCTTATTGGACGATGGCAGGACGACACTCTACATATTAAACTGATGCGAGCTTTTTTTAATGATTTAACATATTTTCTATATTGCTATTTTGTTTGCTTTCTTCATAGATGTAGCATTGTCTCATTTTATTGTAGTAAATAAAAATACAGGTTCTGATGATCTGATTTGTTGTATATCGCTACTGAACCCCTTGGTGAATTTTGATTAAATTTGGCAAATTGTTAGAGGACAGTCCAATATATCCAGCCATCAAATTTGGAGTCAATCCATCCATCTCTGTAATGCCACCAACAGGCCACATTTCAAGGTAAATTTTTGGTTGAAACTTTTGAACACTTTGTCCCTGGGTTGTGATCTTTTTTCCGCTGAATCTTTGGGTAATCTTGATTCAAATGCACACATTGCCATTGAAGTCCACCATGTTGGATTTTTCACAATTTTTATTTTTTTTAAAACATAGATCTGTGATCTTGTCCTAGATTGTTGATACTATCACCACAAAACTTGGTAGGCATCATCTACAGAGGGTTTTAACCAAAATTTCCTCAAAGAATTTTGCTCAAGGAAATGATATGGCCACTATCATCCAATGAAATTTGATGGCAAAGCCACCAAACAGGATGTCAGCCCATATCTCAGCAAAACTTTTAGCTATAAAACCAATCAAAAGTTTGGACACACCTACTCATTCAGAGGTTTTTTTTCTGTATTTTGACTGTTTTCTACATTGTAGAACAATACTGAAGACATCAAAACTATGAAATAACATCTGGAATATATCTGGAATTATGTAATAAACAGAAAAAAGTGAAAAAACAAAATATGTTTCATAGTTTAAATTCTGTAAAATCGCCAGTGTTTACCTTGATCACACTTTGCACACTATTTGCATTATCTTAACCAGCTTCATGAGGTCGTCACCTGGAATGCTTTTCAATAACAGATGTGCCTCGTCAAATGTTAATAAGTGGACTAGTTTCTTGCCTTCTTAATGCTTTTGAAATCAAATAGTAAATAGTAAATAATAAAAATATAGTAAATTGCCCTATTCCACAACTGTAGTAATCCATATTATGTCAAGAACCACTCAACTAAGTAAAGAGAAACAACATCCATCATTACTTTAAGCCATGAAGTGTCTTTTAATTCATGAAAATAAAGAAAAAAAACATTGAATTAGAAGGTGTGTCCAAACTTTTCACTGATACTGTATCTAATGTAAACTTGGTGGACTGACTCAAGACCCAGTCCTAAGGGAGTCTAGAAAAATATGCCCCATTTTACCACTCAGGGTTACTGTAATAAGAAAAACAAACTTGGTTTTTGTCATTATTCTTCATGTCTTTGGTCAAAAAACCTGATTTTTTTTTCAAGTCAAGCTTTTTATGATCCTGATGTCAGAACATGTTCCCATTTCCTGTCCTCTGATCATATTTGACATTAAAGCCACCAAACATGAAGTGAGCTCATATCTTGGCTAATATTTGGCCAGTAGAGGCTTTGCACCATCATGTGACCGCATAGTAATGGTAACTAGGCTGCCATGACAGGGGGCAGGCTTGTAGTGCTTCATTCAGCTGAGTTAGTTGTTATTGATCAGTATGAGAAGGTTTTGCTGCATTTTTGGAAATGCAAATAGCTTTGAACGAAACAAAGACATCAGATTTTTTTAATTTACCAAAAGTAATTCATCATCCAGGGAAAAATATAGAGAAAGTTGTTAACATAGAGGAGAAATATGGGGAAAAAACATTCAGCAGGACTCGGTGTCGAAAGGAGAGTTCAAAAACCCTATGGTATACTCACTTCATGTCCATGAAGGTAAAAAAAAAAAATCACAACTGCAGCACGGTCTTCTAAAGTGAAGTGAACATGAGTATCAACACAGCAGCTCTGCAGAGCCTAAACTTCACCGAGACTTAAAAAGTGCATTTTCATTCAGGGATCCTTCGGTGCACATTGTGTGTGCTTGCGACCCAGTCATTATGGGAAACACCTGATGCTGATTTGAGCGCAATCAGCACGCTGTTTTCACAGAGACTTTGCAAGTATTCTGTCAGATATGCAGTGATAGATGGATCTACAGTAAGTGCAGGAAGAGTCTTTATTATCAGGCGTGATGTTTCCAAAAACAAAACACAAACAAAACTGAAAGCAGAGTCATAAACATGGCTAGAAACAAACATGACAGTGATAATGATAATACTTCACAATGCCTCTCTGTTCTTATATACGCCTGCTGACTGCACTCAAATCAGCATGAGGTGTTTCCCATAATGACTGGGTCCCAAGCGTGCGCACAATGCGCTCCGAAGGATCCCCGAATGTAAATGTACTTTAAGTCTCGTTGAAAGTTAGGCTGTGCAGAGCTGCTGTGTTGAGGCTCATGCTCACTTTACTGTGTCAGTGTCATGCTCCGCCCCGGACATCCACCCCGGAGATTACGGATCTCTCACACCAGCGCTGATCCGGATCCGGGACAAGAATTCCGTCTCACCCGTATTCACTTCCTGGTTTTCACTGCTGTGTATAAATAAGCCATTCTCAGAATCAGACTTTGCCAGAATGTCTCGTTTGCTTCTTTAGCCGTTTCTGTGCCTCTCTTGCTGTTCATGGTTATTCTCTCGAGTGACTTTTTCTTGTTCATGGTTTTTGCACTAGCATTCTTCTGGCTCATGGTGTTTTTTGCACTAAGGTTTATTTCTGATTCATGGTTTCTTGCACTAAGGGTCTTTTCTTGTTCATGTTTTTTTGCACCAGCGTTTTTGTCTTTGCCTGTCTCATGTTTTTGTCAAGTTGTTTGTCTCATTTTGTCTGGTCTATTTTTGCCATTTGTTTTTTGTCCTGTTTGTTTACCTTTTTGCCATGCCCTTTCTTCCCTGAATTAAATCATATTATTTATTGGATTACTGTCTGTGTTCTGCTTGTGGATCCTAACTTTATCATACCTCCACCCGCCCTAACAGTATCGGTACGTTCTGGCCAACATGGATCCAGTGGAACTTGCCCATCAGAGAACAGCCATCCAGCAACAAGGTACTCTCCTCGGGACCCACCAACAAGACCTACAACAAATTACCCAGAACCTTGCCACCCTGTCCAAGGCACTCACCCTTCTCACCACGCAGATTAGAGATTAGATTAGATAAAACCCTCCCTTTGGGAGGGTTCCCTCAGGGAAATCAAGATTCCAACAGGATCATTACAGATAAACAGAAAAAAGAAATGGAGAAAAAACTTAGAGATAAATTAAAATAAATTATTTACATATACAAATATAAAAAGAATAAGATATGGGGAAGAGAGGAAGGGGGAGAAAGAGGAGGGGGAAAAAAGGGAAAAGGTGGGGCAGCAGGAGAGATATTGCACTTTATATTGCACATTATATTGCACATTGTCCGGTATTGCTAGGCTACTGCTCCTTCCTGTCCTCTGTCCTCCTGTTACCCCTCCTCCCCCCCAGAGAGGAGTTGTACAGTCTGATGGCATGAGGGACAAAGGAGTTTTTGAGTCTGTTCATCCTGCACTTGGGAAGGAGCATTCTGTCACTGAACAGGCTCCTCTGGTTGCTGATGACCGTGTGCAGAGGGTGACTGGCATCGTCCATAGACCTCTTCTTTGCCACCATCACCAGAGAGTCCAGCTTCCTGCCAACCACAGAGCTGGCCCACCTGATCAGTTTGTCCAGCCTGGATGTGTCCTTCTTGGACGTGCTGCCACCCAGCACACCATGGTGTAAAACAGGACACTGGCGACCACAGACTGATAGAACATCCACAGGAGTTTCCTGCAGATGTTAAAGGACCGCAGCCTCCTAAGGAAGTATAGCCTGCTCTGTCCCTTCCTGTATAAGTGATTGTTGTTGCAAATTCAGTCCAGCTTGCTGTCAAGCCACAGCTCGAGGTACTTGTAGGAATCCACAGCCTCCACCTCGACTCCCTCGATCAGAACTGGTCGTGACCTTGGTCTGGACCTCCCAAAGTCAATGACCAGCTCCTTGGTCTTCGAGGTGTTGAGCTGCAGATGGTTCCTGTTGCACCACAGAGCAAAGTCCCTCACCAGGCTCCTATACTCCTCCTCTCTGTCGTCACTGATACACCCAACGATGGCTGTGTCATCGGCAAACTTCTGAATGTGACACAGCTCCGAGTTGTAGCAGATGTCCGCGGTGTACAGGGTGAAGAGAAGAGGGGCCAGCACCATGCCCTGGGGTGCTCCGGTGCTGCTAATCACAGTGTCAGACGTGATGTCCTTCAGCCTGACATACTGCGGCCTGTCAGTGAGGTAGCTGGAGATCCAGGTGACCAGGCAGGGGTCCACTTGCATCCTGTTCAGTTTGTCCTGAAGCAAAAGGTAGATGGTGTTGAAGGCACTCAAGAAGTCCAAGATGCAGCACTGTCAAGCCGTGCCTACCCCTGCTCAGCCGTCTCCTACTTCAGCTCCTGCCACTGCCTTTCTCCACGAACCGAGACTTCCAGCACCTCAGCCCTACGATGGAGAACCAGGTACTTGCAGATCGTTTTTGTCTCAATGTTCGTTGATCCTAGAGCTGCAACCTCTGGCCTTCCCCACAGAATGCTCCCGGGTAGCATATATAATAACGATCCTCACTGGCAAGGCCAGAGAGTGGGGAACAGCGGTCTGGGATGCCAATGCACCCTTTTGTTCCAGTTACAAGGATTTCTCCGAGGAGATGAGGCAAACTTTTGACCATTCTCTGTCTGGCTGGGAGGCAGCCAGAGAGCTCATGGAGCTGCGCCAGGGGTCCCGGTCTACCTCGGATTATGCCATCAAGTTCCGGACGTTGGCAGCTTCATGTGGTTGGAACAAGAATGCCGAGATCGACACGTTCCTGCATGGCTTGTCCAACGCCATCAAGGACGAATTGGTATCACGGGAACTGCCGTCAGACCTCTCCAGCCTCATGGACCTCGCCAACTGCATTGACGCTCGGATCCAGCAACGGAGGAGAGAGAAGAACCGCCCCAGACTCACCTCCTCTCCACCTCCCACCGCGACCGTCGAACCCATGCAGGTAGACTGGTTTTGGGTGTCAGCGGAGGAACGACATCGCCGGCAGAGCACGGGGGCCTGCTTCTACTGTGGTCAGCTGGGACACATCTGCTGAGCCTGCCCGCTAAAAGGACGAGCCCACCAGTAAATCAAGGGGCCCTGGTGGGCAACGCTTGGAACCAGTCCCCCGCTAATTGTCTGTTACTTCCTGTCATCATTATCCATGACAACCAGCATCACCACCTCCAGGCCCTCATCAATTCAGGGGCGGACAGGAACCTAATCTGCTCCACCACTGCCAAGCATCTGGGAATCCCGCTACTTGCTCTTGACGTCCCTCTCACTGTCCTGACACTCAATGGCACTGGCTTGGTCAGCATCACCCACCTTACTGCCCCGCTTACCCTAAGGATTTCTGGTAACCACTCAGAAACCATCCAGCTTCACATCATGAACAACCCCCATGTACCCATTGTCCTAGGATTACCATGGTTAATGCAGCACAATCCCCACCTTAACTGGACTAATAACACCATCCTAGGCTGGAGTTCTTCCTGCCTGGCTTCCTGTCTGAACTCCACTCTGCCTCCCGCCAAACCACCACAGTCCTCAGCCAGCGAGTTTCCCTACCTCTCTCACATGCCTCCAGAATATCTGGACCTTAAGCTAGTTTTCAGTAAGACCCAAGCAGTGTCCCTCCCTTCTCACAGACCTTATGACTGTGGTATTGACCTCCTGCCCAGGACAGCGCCACCCAAGGGATGCCTCTACTCTCTTTCTCCTGCCGAAAGACAAGCCATGGAAAAGTACATCACCAAATCGCTGGCAGCTGGGATCATCCCTCCTTCCTCCTCCCCAGCAGGGGCAGGGTTCTTCTTTGTTGAAAAGAAGGACAAGTCACTCCGCCCCTGCATTGACTATTGGGGTCTCAATGCCATCACGGTCAAGAACCGCTACCCACTACTGCTCATGACCACGGCCTTTGAACTACTCCAGGGAGCCAAGGTATTCACCAAGCTAGATATACATAATGCATACCATCTCGTCAGGATCAGGGAGGGGGATGAGTGGAAGATGGCCTTTAACACCGCCACTGGTCACTACGAGTACCTCGTGGTCCCTTTCGGCCTGACCAATGTGCCCCCAGTCTTCCAGGCACTCGTTAACAATGTCTTAAGGGACTTCTTAAACATCTTCATTTCCGTGTACCTGGATGACATCCTGATCTTCTCCCGCTCCCTGGAGGAACATCGGGGTCACATCTGGCAGGTCCTCAGCGCCTGCTAGAGAACAAGTTGTTCGTCAAGGCAGAAAAGAGTGAATTTCACCAGAGCTCTGTCTCATTTCTGGGATTCATCATTTCCCCGGCAAGGATTCAGATGGACCCCCTCAAGCTCAAGGCAGTTGCCGATTGGCCCACCCCATCTTCGAGATGAGAGCTCCAGCACTTCCTAAGATTTGCCAACTTCTACAGGTGCTTCATTCACAACTTCAGCATGGTGGCCAGACCTCTCTCAGTCCTGACCTTGACCAAGACCCAGTTCAAGTGGGGGGAGGGGGCAGAGAAAGCCTTTTCCATGCTCAAGCACAGGTTTACCACAGCACCCTTTCTCACCATCCCCGATCCAACCAAGCAGTTTATTGTCGAGGTCAACACTTCCGAGTCAGGGGTTGAAGCTATACTTTCCCAGAGGGCTAGTGACGACAAGGTCCACCCATGCTCCTTCTTCTGCCGGCTATCCCCAGCCAAACGTTATTACGACATCGGCAACTGAGAACTACTGGCTGTTAAACTAGCCTTGGAGGAGTGGAAGCACTGGCTCGAGGGGGTGGAGTCCCCCTTCCTAGTTTGGACCGACCATAAGAATCTGGAGTACCTCAAGTCTGCCAAATGCCTTAATTCCCGTCAAGCCCGTTGGTCTCTCTTCTTCTCCCAGTTCAACTTCATGCTTTCTGACCGCCCAGGCTCCAAGAACGGCAAACCCGACACCCTGTCCAGGATGTTCTCCTCCCACCAAGAGGAGTCCAAGCCGCCCGAGACCATCCTTCCTCCACGCTCCTTGGTGGGAGCTGCCATTCTAGAGGTTGAGATGCTCGTGCAGAAGGCCCTGGAGCAGAACCCGGGTGAAGGTAACCCCAACAACATTCCTCCTCACCATCTGTTTGTTCCCGGTCCTGTGTAAGCCCAGGTGCTGCAGTGGGGTCATGGCTCCAAGCTGGCCTGTCATCCGGGAGCCACCCAAACCCTGGCACTCATCCAGCAGCGCTTTTGGTGGCCATCCATCAAGGAGGATGTCCAGGAGTTCGTTTGCAGCCTGTGACACATGCTTCCAGAAGAAGACAGTCAATCAGCCCCCTGCCAGCTTGCTAAGACCCCTCCCGACTCCACATCGACCTTGGTCTCACATTGTCCTGGACTTTGTCACAGGAGTCCCCAACTCAGGTGTGAACACATGCATTCTCGCTGTCATTAACCATTTCTCCAAGACCATTCATTTCATCCCTCTGCCCAAGCTCCCCTCAGCCAAAGAAACCGCTGAACTACTCATTCAGCACATTTTCTGTCTACATGGACTGCCCACTGACATCGTTTCTGATCGGGGTCCTCAGTTCACTGCACAATTCTGGAGGACTTTCTGCAAACTCATTGGTGCCACCTGTAGTCTCTCCTCAGGCTTCCACCCACAGACCAACGGCCAAGCAGAACGGGCGAACCAGGCTTTGAAGGTTGCACTCAGGTGCATGGTGTCCAGGGATGCCAGTTCTTGGAGTAAGTACCTACCTTGGATCGAGTATGCTCATAACACTCTCTTCCTTCATCTGCCGCAGGTCTCTCACCCTTCCAGTGCTCCCTAGGTTAACAACCACCACTCTTCCCCAACCAAGAGGAGGAGGTCACCGTACCCTCTGCCCAGATCTTCATACACCGCTGCAGGAGGACGTGGGCACTGGCCCAGAGAAAACTCATTTGCTCCACCCCAGCATCCAAGAGGCAGGCCAACAAATGCCGTTCTAAGGTGCCCACTTACCGGGTGGGGCAACGAGTCATGCTCTCCATACGCCATCTGCCACTCAGAACTGTCTCCCACAAGCTGGCTCCCAGGTACCTAGGACCCTTCCTCATCAAAAAGGTAATCAACCCATGTTCTGTCAGACTGGCACTACCACTCACCATGCAACGCATCCACCCCACGTTCCATGTGTCACAGCTTAAACCTCTGGTCTCTAATTATTACCTTCATGGAAATGAAGTGAGTATACCATAGGGTTTTTGACCTCTCCTTTTGACACCGAGTCCTGCTGAATATTTCCCCCTCCATTTTTCCCTTCTACATTAAGAAATTTATCTAGTTCTTTCCTCCTGATGATGAATTTCTTTTGGTAAATTCAAAAATCTGATGTATTTGTTTTGTTCAAAATGGTTTGCATGTCCAAAAATGCAGCAAAACCTTCCCATACCAATCAGTAATGGCTAACTCATCTGAATGAAGCACTACAAGCATGCCTCCTGTCGTGGTGGCGTAGTTACCATTCCTGTAGGGTCATGTGATGGTGCAAAGCCTCTGTAGACATGAAACTTGCTGTGAGTGATTACAACAATGCAGTTGACAAAATGACATGAAATTTCCATGGCACTTATGCCTTTCTGAGCAGCTTGGCCCCTTCATCACTGCTTGCAGCAATATTCATATCTGTATTTGGATTTAAAATGAAGGCGTGGCCAAAACCAGAGGTCAGCAATGGTGTGTAAATTCTAGCTCTGACAGTTCTTCAGCCTCAGCCACATCACTCCAGTTCATCATTTGTCAACAAAACAGAGATTACTTTTTAAATCTTACTCATTCTGGGATTGTACCTGACCCTAGAATTATATCGTCAATTTAGTTGGCTCTATTTCCAAAAATAGAAACAAACTACTAGCCTAATTTAAACTACTCTGACCCTGACCAGGCAGATACTAAGGATGAATGAATGACATCTGTAATTGGTTTGTGCAGCACTAGACATTCACTTCAATGCTTATGGTCTTTCTTTTCCCCACAAATTTCTTTTCTACCACTTGGCCACATGAAAGTTAAAACATCCCAATCATGAGACAGTGTGTGTCACTATGGTAACTTATTTTAAAAATATACAGGATCCTACTTTCTTACAGTATCTTAGTAATGATCAATAAACTACTTTTACAATTATTCTGTCTTCAATATGCTGCATCTCATTGTTCAGACTGGTTTATGGACACAAGCTTCAAAACTTCAGATATAAACTTTTATTTATTTATTTATTTATTTAAACCAGGATTGAAAAATCATAATATGAAACATCACCATTTTAAATTCTTATATTCTCTGAGTTCCAATGATTTTATATATGAATACTGACAACAAAAGAAAAATTTACACACTTACATGGCTCCCATGATACCTGCTTACGCTGTCAAAAGATGACCATTAAATTAAATTCACTGACAGCACATAAAATTGATTACACTGCATAATAGATATACACAAAATGGGAAAAAATAAAGTAATAGTACATTTTCGTACATAAGTATCTTTGTACAAAATTCCACTTTCATTTATTGATACTTAACATTAACATTCTACAACTCCTTCCTTTCTTCTTTTGAGTTTAAGCAGCTCTGCCATCTGCCAAGGTTTTCACTTCCAGGCCTGGAACCTGTCACCCATCTATATATTCAGTTGCATACTGTACATCAACACCAACAACAAAATCTAGAAAGGCACACTGTAGAGTGCATCATACCTCCACCAAGCCACATAGTTTCAACATCAAAATGATGATCACTTGAACCTAGGATAATGTTAAAGTTGGACACCAAATTTCATCAAAATCCGTTCACTACTTTTTGAGTTACATTTGGAAAAGACAAACAAATGGAGGCAAAAACATAATCTTGTCCAACAAAGTTGGTGGAGGTAAACATATTGGATAACATACAAGACTCACAATGTTGACATCAGACTGTACATATTGAATTTTATGAATCATTCCTATCCTTGGCTTTGACTGAGCTGGTGAACTTGCTGGAAGAATGTGATCTTGTCTTGAGGTCAAAAATCACGATGAAACATGCAAAAAGGATCACTCCACCGGAGAATATTAATCGGAAAACATTTCTTTCAAACAGTGGATCTGGAAGAACATAAACTGATCTCAGTGGAATTTTATTCAGGGTTAATTTCATTATTCATTTAGTTAAGAAGGTAAAAGCCATCTTTACCATATGTTACCAAACACACACACACACACACACACATTTTATATATATATATATATATATATGAGTGATTCCACGCTTATGGGTACTGAAATGGGGACATGAACTTATTCACCTAAAACCATTTCTTTTTTTACCATCAGGTCACAAAACATGTAATCTTTAATGAATGATATGTTAAAAGATAACTTTAATTTTCTGAGATGTAATAAAAACATATTTATATGCCAAAGTCAAGCCTATGAGTTCCAAAATGATGTCTGTTACATTACTTCTGTTACGATTGTCCATCTCGCGTCTGTTACAAATTAATTACAATCTAGCTATATACCATGTTAATCTTATTGAAAGAATGTTTATGTTTATTCTACTACACATGTTTATTAATTATATTTGCTAAAACATCACCTTCCTATGTTTCAAAAAGTAATTCTACATTGTTAAAATTTAAAATATATATGTCCACAACACTTCTGTTACGTTCTGACTTTGGCATATAAATATGTTTTTATTACATCTCAGAAAATTAAAGTTATCTTTTAACATATCATTCATTCAAGATTACATGTTTTGTAACCTGATGGTAAAAAAAAGAAATGGTTTTAGGTGAATTTTTAAAAATAAGTTCATGTCCCCATAAGCGTGGAATCACTTATATATATATATATATCATCTCATTATCTCTAGCCGCTTTATCCTGTTTTACAGGGTCGCAGGCAAGCTGGAGCCTATCCCAGCTGACTACGGGCGAAAGGCGGGGTACACCCTGGACAAGTCGCCAGGTCATCACAGGGCTGACACATAGACACAGACAACCATTCACACTCACATTCACACCTACGGTCAATTTAGAGTCACCAGTTAACCTAACCTGCATGTCTTTGGACTGTGGGGGAAACCGGAGCACCCGGAGGAAACCCACGCGGACACGGGGAGAACATAAAAACTCCACACAGAAAGGCCCTCGTCGGCCACAGGGCTCGAACCCGGACCTTCTTGCTGTGAGGCAACAGCGCTAACCACTACACCACCGTGCCGCCCCCCCCGAAAAGCAAAGGGGAGTCCCATATACGATTCGTACATTGGGGGAGTGCCTGTTAGAGAGCGCACTTGTCCTGGGCCATCGGCATAGTGAGGTAGGGTGGCCAGTTCCTTTCCTCGCCGCCTTTAACTTCCCCAGTGTTTCCACCAGGTCCCCATTCACTGCTGGGTGGACAGGGAGCGAGCCCCAGATCCCCGTCGAGCCGAGGCTCGAACCAGGGACCGTTCGCTTAGCGGTCAAGCGCTCTAACCACTTGGCCACCTGCGCTCCCGCCCCCCCCCACCTCTCTCTCTCTCTCTATATATATATATATATATAATAAAGTTAATATATGAGAAATAAGAATATTGAAATGGTGCAAAGGACAATTTGTTTTCTTCTCATTGAAGTGTGTTTCAAATTTGCACTTCTTACTATAGTGATTATTACATAAGTGCCATTTTTTAAAATATAAAATATGTGAATTACAATTGAACTCCATTAGTTCACAATTAAATATATGTCAATTTCTGTCAAGCGTATTATTAATGAGAAAGTACAACTTTACATACAATTACATTTCTACATTTAGTGAAGATTCTGATGAAGAAAAAACTCTTACCAGTGACTTGGACATGAACGGAGTTATTTCCTGATCCTGTAATGTTCGTTGCAAAATATCTGGTAAATGAGTACACACAACTATAGGTACCAGAGTCCCATAATGAAATATTCCTCAAAATGAAGACATGCTCATCTTTATTTCCAAGTAGTTCAAATCTCTCTCCAACACCATTTTTACACAAATACATGTGAATTTCTGTAATTGATCTGTGATTGTTAGAGATGCTGCACTTTAACATTAAATTGTCACCAACTTTTGCTCTGGAGGGCCCCAAAATTTGTGCTGGAAAAATCTCCAAAGAGTTTCCTATTGAGAAAAATAGTAAAACATGATAGTTTTAGTTAAGACCTAGATATTGAAAAAAGAATGAAAACCATATGCATTTTGCAGTCATTTCTGAGAAAAAGTAATAATATACCTCCTGATGGAGATATCAACAAGGTTAACATCGACGACATGTCTTGAAAGAAAAAGTCACAAAGAAAAAGTCATACAGTTATATTTATACAAACTGATTGCATTAAAAAACATTATTGAAATCTATTTAAAATATTTACACTTAATGCTTTACATTTTATATTAATTTCCTCATAAAAAATGTCAAGTATATACATAAATTCAGGTTACTTACAGATTATAATGCACAGTGTATCCATTGTTGATCAAAACCCTCACACGAATTTCAGATTATTGCATACTCCTGTACGCTTTTTATACAAGTGCAGGGTGAACATTCAGTCACCACAATGTAACCAGCCTAACTCGTCTTATTGGACGATGGCAGGACGACACTCTACATATTAAACTGATGCGAGCTTTTTTTAATGATTTAACATATTTTCTATATTGCTATTTTGTTTGCTTTCTTCATAGATGTAGCATTGTCTCATTTTATTGTAGTAAATAAAAATACAGGTTCCGATGATTTGATTTGTTGTATATCGCTACTGAACCCCTTGGTGAATTTTGATTAAATTTGGCAAATTGTTAGAGGACAGTCCAATATATCCAGCCATCAAATTTGGAGTCAATCCATCCATCTCTGTAATGCCACCAACAGGCCACATTTCAAGGTAAATTTTTGGTTGAAACTTTTGAACACTTTGTCCCTGGGTTGTGATCTTTTTTCCACTGAATCTTTGGGTAATCTTGATTCAAATGCACACATTGCCATTGAAGTCCACCATGTTGGATTTTTCACAATTTTTATTTTTTTTAAAACATAGATTTGTGATCTTGTCCTAGATTGTTGGTACTATCACCACAAAACTTGGTAGGCATCATCTACAGAGGGTTTTAACCAAAATTTCCTCAAAGAATTTTGCTCAAGGAAATGATATGGCCACTATCATCCAATGAAATTTGATGGCAAAGCCACCAAACAGGATGTGAGCCCATATCTCAGCAAAACTTTTAGCTATAAAACCAATCAAAAGTTTGGACACACCTACTCATTCAGAGGTTTTTTTTCTGTATTTTGACTGTTTTCTACATTGTAGAACAATACTGAAGACATCAAAACTATGAAATAACATCTGGAATATATCTGGAATTATGTAATAAACAGAAAAAAGTGAAAAAACAAAATGTGTTTCATAGTTTAAATTCTGTAAAATCGCCAGTGTGGGCGGCACGGTGGTGTAGTGGTTAGCGCTGTCGCCTCACAGCAAGAAGGTCCTGGGTTCGAGCCCCGGGGCCGGCGAGGGCCTTTCTGTGTGGAGTTTTTATGTTCTCCCCGTGTCCGCGTGGGTTTCCTCCGGGTGCTCCGGTTTCCCCCACAGTCCAAAGACATGCAGGTTAGGTTAACTGGTGACTCTAAATTGACCGTAGGTGTGAATGTGAGTGTGAATGGTTGTCTGTGTCAGCCCTGTGATGACCTGGCGACTTGTCCAGGGTGTACCCCGCCTTTCGCCCGTAGTCAGCTGGGATAGGCTCCAGCTTGCCTGCGACCCTGTAGAAGGATAAAGCGGCTAGAGATAATGAGATGAGATGAGATCGCCAGTGTTTACCTTGATCACGCTTTGCACACTTTTGGCATTATCTTAACCAGCTTCATGAGGTCGTCACCTGGAATGCTTTTCAATAACAGATGTGCCTTGTCAAATGTTAATAAGTGGACTAGTTTCTTGCCTTAATGCTTTTGAAATCAAACAGTAAATAGTAAATAATAAAAATACAGTAAATTGCCCTATTCCACAACTGTAGTAATCCATATTATGTCAAGAACCACTCAACTAAGTAAAGAGAAACAACATCCATCATTACTTTAAGCCATGAAGTGTCTTTTAATTCATGAAAATAAAGAAAAAAAACATTGAATTAGAAGGTGTGTCCAAACTTTTCACTGATACTGTATCTAATGTAAACTTGGTGGACTGACTCAAGACCCAGTCCTAAGGGAGTCTAGAAAAATATGCCCCATTTTACCACTCAGGGTTACTGTAATAAGAAAAACAAACTTGGTTTTTGTCATTATTCTTCATGTCTTTGGTCAAAAAACCTGATTTTTTTTTCAAGTCAAGCTTTTTATGATCCTGATGTCAGAACATGTTCCCATTTCCTGTCCTCTGATCATATTTGACATTAAAGCCACCAAACATGGAGTGAGCTCATATCTTGGCTAATATTTGGCCAGTAGAGGCTTTGCACCATCATGTGACCGCATAGTAATGGTAACTAGGCTGCCATGACAGGGGGCACGCTTGTAGTGCTTCATTCAACTGAGTTAGTTATTGATCAGTATGGGAAGGTTTTGCTGCATTTTTGGAAATGCAAATAGCTTTGAACGAAACAAAGACATCAGATGTTTTTAATTTACCAAAAGTAATTCATCATCCAGGGAAAAATATAGAGAAATTTGTTAAAATAGAGGGGAAATATGGGGAAAAAACATTCAGCAGGACTCAGTGTCAAAAGGAGAGTTCAAAAACCCTATGGTATACTCACTTCATGTCCATGAAGGTAAAAAAAAAAAAAATCACAACTGCAGCATGGTGCTCATTCTTCTAAAGTGAAGTGAACATGAGTATCAACACAGCAGCTCTGCAGAGCCTAAACTTCACCGAGACTTAAAAAGTGCATTTACATTCAGGGATCCTTCGGCGCACATTGTGTGTGCTTGCAACCCAGTCATTATGGGAAACACCTGATGCTGATTTGAGCACAATCAGCACGCTGTTTTCACAGAGACTTTGCAAGTATTCTGTCAGATATGCAGCAATAGATGGATCTACAGGAAGTGCAGGAAGAGTCTTTATTATCAGGCGTGATGTTTCCAAAAACAAAACACAAACAAAACTGAAAGCAGAGTCATAAACATGGCTAGAAACAAACGTGACAGTGATAATGATAATACTTCACAATGCCTCTCTGTTCTTATATATGCCTGCTGACTGCACTCAAATCAGCATGAGGTGTTTCCCATAATGACTGGGTCCCAAGCATGCACACAATGTGCTCCAAAGGATCCCCGAATGTAGGTTAGGCTGTGCAGAGCAGCTGTGTCGAGGCTCATTTTCACTTTACTGGAAAAGAATGGGCACCATGCTGCAGTTGTGATATATATAATTATCTTCATGGAAATGAAGTGAGTATACCATAGGGTTTTTGACCTCTCCTTTTGACACTGTGTCAGGATAAACAGACGAGGACCCAAGAGTGCAAGTTAAATGTTGAATTTTATTGATAGCAGGGGAAAGGGAGTTGGGAGGATGTGCGAAGTTCAGCAGCCAGAGAACTGAAAGGCAGGGATGGCTGGTGGGAGCATGGTGGTGATGTCCACAGTCTCCCATCCAAGTACTAACCAGGCTCAACCCTGCTTAGCAGCTGAGATCAGCCATTGTCAGAGTAGCATGGCTGTAAGCTGACAGCACTTGGGTTTCAGGCAGTCTCCCAGCAAGCAGTCCCTCAGCAGACAGACAGGACAGCACAACAGGCAGGAGTTAGGGAACAGGCTGGAACACAGAGTCACAGATCAGGTAGCAAGATTAGGGACAGAAATGCAGGGTCAGGTTACCAGGACTGAAGAGTTGACGGAGTCAATGCCTTGAAGACGATCTGACACTGAAGCTTGGGAGGACTGCAGTTTAAATACCCACAGAGGAGGAGCAGGTGATAGGCAACAGCCAATGACAGCTACTGAAAGTTAATAAGAGGAGGAGTATGTGGGTGTGGCAGGTAATACTGAGTGGAGAGGAGTGGAATTGTTACCTGAAGAGAGGAAACCCACAGGTAGGACCATGATACACTGAGTCCTGCTGAATATTTCCCCCTCCATTTTTCCCTTCTACGTTAAGAAATTTATCTCGTTTTTTTCCTCCTGATGATGAATTACTTTTGGTAAATTCAAAAATCTGATGTCTTTGTTTTGTTCAAAATGGTTTGCATGTCCAAAAATGCAGCAAAACCTTCCCATACCAATCAGTAACAGCTAACTCATCTGAATGAAGCACTACAAGCATGCCTCCTGTCATGATGGCGTAGTTACCATTCCTGTAGGGTCATGTGAGGGTGCAAAGCCTCTGTTGACATGAAACTTGCTGTGAGTGCTTACAACAATGCAGTTGACAAAATGACATGAAATTTCCATGACACTTATGCCTTTCTGAGCAGCTTGGCCCCTTCATCACTGCTTGCAGCGATATTCATATCTGTATTTGGATTTAAAATGAAGGCGTGGCCAAAACCAGAGGTCAGCAATGGTGTGTAAATTCTAGCTCTGACAGTTCTTCAGCCTCAGCCACATCACTCCAGTTCATCATTTGTCAACTCAACAGAGATGACTTTTTATTTTAAATCTTACTCATTATTCTGGGATTGTACCTGACCCTAGAATTATATTGTCAATTTAGTTGGCTCTATTTCCAAAAATACAACCCCGATTCCAAAAAAGTTGGGACAAAATACAAATTGTAAATAAAAACGGAATGCAATAATTCAGAAATCTCAAAAACTGATATTGTATTCACAATAGAACATAGACAACATATCAAATGTCGAAAGTGAGACATTTTGAAATTTCATGCCAAATACTGGCTCATTTGAAATTTCATGACAGCAACACATCTCAAAAAAGTTGGGACAGGGGCAATAAGAGGCTGGAAAAGTTAAAGGTACAAAAAAGGAACAGCTGGAGGACCAAATTGCAACTCATTAGGTCAATTGGCAATAGGTCATTAACATGACTGGGTATAAAAAGAGCATCTTGGAGTGGCAGCGGCTATCAGAAGTAAAGATGGGAAGAGGATCACCAATCCCCCTAATTCTGCGCCGACAAATAGTGGAGCAATATCAGAAAGGAGTTCGACAGTGTAAAATTGCAAAGAGTTTGAACATATCATCATCTACAGTGCATAATATCATCAAAAGATTCAGAGAATCTGGAAGAATCTCTGTTCGTAAGGGTCAAGGCTGGAAAACCATACTGGGTGCCCGTGATCTTCGGGCCCTTAGACGGCACTGCATCACATACAGGCATGCTTCTATATTGGAAATCACAAAATGGGCTCAGGAATATTTCTGGAGAACATTATCTGTGAACACAATTCACCGTGCCATCCGCCGTTGCCAGCTAAAACTCTATAGTTCAAAGAAGAAGCCATATCTAAACATGATCCAGAAGCGCAGATGTCTTCTCTGGGGCAAGGCTCATTTAAAATGGACTGTGGCAAAATGGAAAACTGTTCTGTGGTCAGATGAATCAAAATGTGAAGTTCTTTATGGAAATCGGACGCCGTGCCATTCGGACTAAAGAGGAGAAGAACGACCCAAGTTGTTATCAGCGCTCAGTTCAGAAGCCTGCATCTCTGATGGCATGGGGTTGCATTAGTGCATGTGGCATGGACAGCTTACACATCTGGAAAGACACCATCAGTGCTGAAAGGTATATCCAGGTTCCAGAGCAACATATGCTCCCATCTAGACGGCGTCTCTTTCAGGGAAGACCTTACATTTTCCAACATGACAATGCCAAACCACATACTGCATCAATTACAGCATCATGGCTGCGTAGAAGAAGGGTCCGGGTACTGAACTGGCCAGCCTGCAGTCCAGATCTTTCACCCATAGGAAACATTTGGCACATCATAAAACGGAAGATACGACAAAAAAGACCTAAGAGCAACTAGAATCCTACATTAGACAAGAATGGGTTAACATTCCTATCCCTAAACTTGAGCAACTTGTCTCCTCAGTCCCCAGACGTTTACAGACTGTTGTAAAGAGAAAAGGGGATGTCTCACAGTGGTAAACATGGCCTTGTCCCAACTTTTTTGAGATGTGTTGTAGTCATAAAATTTAAAATCACCTAATTTTTCTCTTTAAATGATACATTTTCTCAGTTTAAACATTTGATATGTTATCTATGGTCTATTCTGAATAAAATATGGAATTTTGAAACTTCCACATCATTGCATTCTGTTTTTATTTACAATTTGTACTTTGTCCCAACTTTTTTGGAATCAGGGTTGTAGAAACAAACTACTAGCCTAATTTAAACTACTCTGACCCTGACCAGGCAGATAGATACTAAGGATGAATGAATGACATCTGTAATTGATTTGTGCAGCACTGTACATTCACTTCAATGCTTATGGTCTTTCTTTTCCCCACAAATTTATTTTCTGACCACTTGGCCACATGAAAGTTAAAATCTCCTGCTTGGCTGAGTTTTTTCTTGCATCCTTCATGATCCTAGTCCATTGCACACCTTTCTGGTCTCAACTGTTGTCAACAAAAAATAGTGCACCTCATATTCATATCTATATTTGTTTAAGTAAGGAATAAATCATGACCAACTATGCTGTTATGCGAAAATAATGCATATTAGGAGGATTGAGATGGGGCACAACGTGCAGTAGAGTGCCGTTACCCCCTTCAAAACAAACTATTTTTGTATAATTGCATGGTTTTGGAGTGTGTTATTCTATTATAACTGTGATTTGCCAGCAATTTCCGTGTTTAATTCATTAATAAATGATATGTAACATATTTAAACAGTTTACAGTTAGATGTTATGTTGTGAAACATCTGAGACGAATAATAATAATAATAATAATAATAATATGACATTTAAAGATTACATATATTACGTTCAATATGCTGCATCTCACTGTTCAGTGTCAGTCCTGTGCGCTGTGGTGTGTGCACCAAGGGTTCAAGGGTTCAAAATCACTTTATTGTCCCCAAAGGGGCAATTTGTTGTGCAGTAGATAGTATACAGCTCACACACAATCACACACACACACACACACACTAAAAACACTAAACAATCAATAAATAATAATCAATAATAATAAAAACAAAAGAATCCAAAAGTATGAGTGGGAGGAAGGGGAGCATGTGTTATCTATGGTTCTTCATGGAATTTAGGAGTAAAGTGGCTATAGGTACAAAAGAATGTTTATATCTATTGGTTTTGAATTGTGGAAGTTTGAAGCGTGATCCAGATGGCAACATCTGGAATTCGGCCTGTAAGGGATGAGAATTATTTGACATAATAGATTCAACCCCGGGCGGCACGGTGGTGTAGTGGTTAGCGCTGTCGCCTCACAGTAAGAAGGTCCTGGGTTCGAGCCCCGGGGCCGGCGAGGGCCTTTCTGTGCGGAGTTTGCATGTTCTCCCCATGTCCGCGTGGGTTTCCTCCGGGTGCTCCGTTTTCCCCCACAGTCCAAAGACATGCAGGTTAGGTTAACTGGTGACTCTAAAGTGAATGGTTGTCTGTCTATGTGTCAGCCCTGTGATGACCTGGCGACTTGTCCAGGGTGTACCCTGTAGTCAGCTGGGATAGGCTCCAGCTTGCCTGCGACCCTGTAGAACAGGATAATGAGATGAGATTCAACCCTTTTTAGCATCTGCTTCTGGTAAAGTTCCTCTAGGCCTTTCTGCTTAGAACCTATAATACGGCTACTCACATTAATTATCTTAGAAAGAGAATTTTTTTGTTTTACAGTGATAAACCCATACCAACAGATTAAGGAGAAGGTAACCACTGACTCAACAAAGGACCTATAGGGCACGCCTCGGGGTGCACACGCGCCGAGTGAGCTCCAGCATGCGCACTGTGAACAAGGCGCACCTGTTCTCAATCAGTAAACTAACTGTTGGGCTATTTAAGGACTGCGCTGATGCAAGGACAATGCAAAGTATTACGCCATGTTCAGTACGCATTACCAAGCCTTGTTTCCCGTGTTTGTGGTTTTCCCGATTTCTTGACTCCTGTTCTCATTTCTAGTTCTCGTTCCCGTTTTGCCTCTGACATCCTGTTTGCACCTCGATTGACCCTTTGCCTGTTTTCTTGTTTTTGACCCTGCCTGCTGATTTGGACTGTTTGCTTTTGTGTGTTTTTGATGCACTTCATGTATATATCGCACTGTATTATAATAAACACTTCTGCACATACATCCGCCTCCCTCGCTCATTTAACAGAATACTTCACTATACAATTGATGTAGCAGATGCGTATCAGTTCGCGATCCCACGCCGCTTCTGGGTTTTCTTGTCCCTGCCGCTAGCCTCATATTTCCACCGATGTACCGATGCTTATCCTCCTACATCCTACGATGGAGAATATCATCCATGTGGTTTCTGCATCCAGTGTGGGGTTCTCTATAATGACTTCCTAGAGCTCAAGCCACCTGAACCCCTCTGGGTGAGCTTCATCCTGACATTCACTGCTGGATGAGCACACAGATGGGTGGAGTATCTGATTCGGGTGGAACAGCCTTGCCTTCGAAACTCTCAGCCTTTCTTTGCCATGCTCAAGTTGATCTATGAATCCTTAGTAAAGGAGGAACCCCTTGAAAATTTTTGGGGAGGGGCAATCAGGCCAGTGGTTGACGCAGCGGAGGAGGCCGTTGCTCTAGAGCGCCTCCTAAAGACAATCACTCCAGTGGCCGACTCAGCTGAGGAGGGCGTCGCTCCCAAGCTCCCTCCAGTGGCCAACTCAGCTGAGGAAACCATTGCCCCAGAGCTCCCCCCAGTGGCTGATACAGAGACAGCATAGGAGGCTGCCTCTTTTGAGCTGGTTTCTCAGCCAGAACCAGCACCAGAATCCATGCCTGAACCCATGCCAGCACCTGTGCCAGCGCCAGCTCCAGAGGCAGAGCCAGCACCTGCTCCCGTGCCAGAGCCCACTCCAGTAACAGAGCCAGTGTCAGTACCTACTCCAGAGCCAGCGTCAGAGCCTGCGTCTACTCCAGAGCCGTCTGGAGTATATAACTATACGACATTTAAAGATTACACTTTTTTCACTTATGCTAATTGAATCATGAAAACAGTTATGAATTTTGAATCATGAGAGTGTGTGTGCCACTATGGTAGCTTATTTTAAAAATAGACAGGATCCTACTTTCTTGCAGTATCTTACTAATGATCAATAAACAACTTTTACAATTATTCTATCTTCAATATGCTGCATCTCATTGTTCAGACTGGGTTTTTTTTTCAGTGTTTTATGGACACAAGCTTCAAAACTTCAGATATATCCTTCCTTCCTTCCTTCCTTCCTTTATTTATTTATTTATACCAGGATTGAGAGGTCATAATATAATGAAACATCACCATTTCAAATTCTCATATTTTCTGAGTTCCTATGATTTGATATATGAACATTGACAACAAAATAAGCATTTACACACTTCTGTAATTGTAACATGGTGCCCATGATACCTGCTTATGCTGTCAAAAGATGACCATGAGATTAAATTCACTGATAGCACATTTGTTACACTTCATATTAGATAATAGATATATGCAAAATGGGAAAAAAAATAAATTAATAGTACATTTTCATACATAGAGTATCTTTGTACAAAATTCCACTTTCATTTATTGATACTTAACATTAACATTCTACAACTCCTTCCTTTCTTCTTTTGAGTTTAAGCAGCTCTGCCATGTGCCAAGATTTTCACTTCCAGGCCTGTAACCTGTCACCCATCTGTATATTCAGTTGCATACTGTACATCATCATCAACAACAACAAAATCTAGAAAGGCACACTGTAGAGTGCATCATACCTCCACCAAGCCACATATTATCAACATCAAAGTCATGATCACTTGAACCTAGGATAATACTAAAGTTGGACACCAAATTTCATCAAAATCTGTTAACTACTTTTTGAGTAACATTGGGAAAAGACAAACAAATGGAGGCAAAAATTTAACCTTCTCCAACAAAGTTGGTGGAGGTAAACATATTGGATAACATACAAGACTCACAATGTTGACATCAGACTGGACATATTGAATTTTATGAATCATTCCTATCCTTGGCTTTGACTGAGCTGGTGAACTTGCTGGAAGAATGTGATCTTGTTTTGATGTCAAAAATCACGATGAAACATGCAAAAAGGATCACTCCACCGGAGAATATTAATCGGAAAACATTTCTTTCAAACAGTGGATCTGGAAGAACATAAACTGATCTCAGTGGAATTTTATTTTACACACACACACACACACAGTGGTGCTTGAAAGGTTGTGAGCCCTTTAGAATTTTCTATATTTCTGCATAAATATGACCTAAAACAACATCAGATTTTCACACAAGTCCTAAAAGTAGATAAAAAGAACCCAGATAAACAAATGAGATAAAAATATAATACTTGGTCATTTATTTATTGAGGAAACTGATCCAATATTACATATCCGTGAGTGGCAAAAGTATGTGAACCTCTAGGATTACAGTGCCTTGAAAAAGTATTCATACCCCTTGAACTTTTTCACATTTTTCCACCTTACAACTATGAACTTAAAAGTTTTTTATTGAGATTTTATGTGATAGACCAACACAGAGTAGCACATAATTGTGAAGTGAAACGGAAATGATAAATGCCCCCCTGCGTCAATACTTTGTAGAGCCACCTTTTGCTGCAATTACAGCTGCAAGTCTTTTATGGTATGTCTCTACCAGCTTTGCACATCTAGGCACTGAAATTTTTTGCCCATTCTTCTTTGCAAAATAGCTCAAGCTCAGCCAGATTGGATGGAGAGCGTCTGTGAACAGCAGTTTTCAAGTCTTGCCACAGATGCTTTAGGATTTAGGTCTGGACTTTGACTGGGCCATTCTAACACATGAATATTCTTTGATCTAAACCATTCCATTGTAGCTCTGGCTGTATATTTAGGGTCATTGTCTTGCTGGAAGGTGAATCTCCTTCCCAGTCTCGAGTCTTTTGCAGCCTCCAACAGGTTTTCTTCCAGGATTGCCCTGTATTTAGCTCCATCCATCTTCCCATCAACTCTGACCAGCTTCCCTGTACCTGCTGAAGAAAAGCATCCCCATAGCATGATGCTGCCACCACCATGTTTCACAGTGGGGATGGTGTGTGCAGGGTGATGAGCAGTGTTAGTTTTCTGCCACACATAGCCCTTTGCATTTGGGCCAAAAAGTTCAACTTTGGTCTCATCTGACCAAAGCACCTTCTTCCACATGTTTGCTGTGTCCCCTACATGGCTTCTGGCAAACTGCAAACGGGACTTCTTATGCCTGTCTTTCAACAATGGCTTTCTTCTTGCCACTCTTCCAAAAAGGCCAGATTTGTGGAGTGTATGTACGACTTATAGTTGTCCTGTGCACAGATTCTCCCACCTGAGCTGTGGATTTCTGCAGCTCCTCCAGAGTGATCTTGGGCCTCTTGGCTGCTTCTCTGACCAGTGCTCTCCTTGCTCGCTCTGTCAGTTTAGGTGGACGGCCATGTCTTGGTAGGTTTGCAGTTGTGCCATACTTTTTCCATTTTTGAATGATGGATTGAACAGTGCTTCTTGAGATGTTCAGAGCTTGGGATATTTTTTTATAACCTAACCCTGCTTTAAGCTTCTCCAGAACTTTATCCCTGACCTGTCTGGTGAGTTCTTTGGTCTTCATGATGCTGTTTGTTCTTCTGTGTTCTCTAACAAACCATTGAGGCCTTCACAGAACAAGTGTATTTATGCTGAGAGTAAATTACACACAGTAGGACTCTATTAACTAATTAGAGGACTTCTGAAGGCAATTGATTGCACTGGATTGTATTTAGAGGTATCAGAGTACAGGGGGCTGAATACTAATGCACACCACATTTTTCAGATTTTTATTTGTTTAAAATTTTGAAGACCATTTATCATTTTCATTTCACTTCACAATTATGTGCTACTCTGTGTTGGTCTATATCACATAAAATCTCAATAAAAAAACTTTTAATTTTGTGGTTGTAAGGTGGAAAAATGTGAAAGTTCAAGAGGTATGAATACTTTTTCAAGGCACTGTAGCAGTTAATTTGAAGGTGAAATTAGAGTCAGGTGTTTTCAATCAATGGGATGACAATCAGGTGTGGGTGGGCACCCTGTTTTATTTAAAGAACAGGGATCTATCAAAGTCTGATCTTCACAACACATGTTTGTGGAAGTGGATCATGGCATGAACAAAGGAGATTTCTGAGGACCTCAGAAAAAGCGTTGTTGATGCTCATCAGGCTGGAAAAGGTTGCAAAACCATCTCTAAAGAGTTTGGACTCCACCAATCCACAGTCAGACAGATTGTGTATAAACAGAGGAAATTCAAGACCATTGCTACCCTCCCCAGGAGTGGTCGACCAACAAAGATCACTCCAAGAGCAAGGCGTGTAATAGTCAGTGAGGTCACAAAGGACCCCAGGGTAACTTATAAGCAATTGAAGGCCTCTCTCACACTGGCTAATGTTCATGAGTCCACCATCAGGAGAACACTGAACAATGGTGTGTATGGCAAGGTTGCAAGGAGAAAGCCACGGCTCTCCAAAAAGAACACTGCTGCTCGTCTGCAGTTTGCTAAAGATCACGTGGACAAGCCAGAAGGCTATTGGAAAAATGTTTTGTGGATGGATGAGACCAAAATAGAACTTTTTGGTTTAAATGAGAAGCGTTATGTTTGGAGAAAGAAAAACACTGCATTCCAGCATAAGAACCTCTGTGAAACATGGTGGTGGTAGTATCATGGTTTGGGCTTGTTTTGCTGCATCTGGGCCAGGACGGCTTGCCATCATTGATGGAACAATGAATTCTGAATTATACCAGCAAATTCTAAAGGAAAATGTCAGGACATCTGTCCATGAACTGAATCTCAAGAGAAGGTGGGTCATGCAGCAAAACAATGACCCTAAGCACACAAGTCATTCTACCAAAGAATGGGTAAGCGAGCAGTTCATCTGAGGAAACCCACCAACATCCCAGAGTTGAAGCTGTTCTGTATGGAGGAATGGGCTAAAATTTCTCCAAGTCGGTGTGCAGGACTGATCAACAGTTACTGGAAAGGTTTCGTTGCAGTTATTGCTGCACAAGGGGGTCACACCAGATACTGAAAGCAAAAGGTTCACATACTTTTGCCACTCACAGATATGTAATATTGGATCATTTTCCTCAATAAACAAATGACCAAGTATAATATTTTTGTACCATTTGTTTAACTGAGTTCTCTTTATCTACTTTTAGGACTTGTGTGAAAATCTGATGATGTTTTAGGTCATATTTATGCAGAAATATAGAAAATTCTAAAGGGTTCACAAACTTTCAAGTACCACTGTGTGTGTGTGTAATTATTTATATTTATATATACAGTGTTGAAAGTAGCCTATCCCAGCTAACTATGGCCGAGAGGCGGGATGTGTGTGTGTGTGTATATATATATATATATATATATATATATATATATATATATATATATATATATATACAGTTGTGGTCAGACGTTTCCATACAGTGACAACATGAATGTCATCTTGGATATGAATGTCATGGCACTATTTGGGCTTTCACTAATTTCTTTGAACTGTTCTTTTTCTGTGACAGAATGATTGTACACCATGCATCTTTGATTAAAAAAAAACACTAGAATTTGGTGCACAAGTTTTAATTTTCTTTGGGTTTTCTGAAATCAACACAGGATCAAAATTATACATACAGGGTCAAAAATTTACATATGCTCACTTAGATTATTAATTCAGAGGTGCTGAAACTTCCAAAATGTCTCTTATCTTGCCAAGGCCAAGGTCTCTTAACTTCCTGTTCGTGATCAAGATTGACACTCATAGCTTCTCTGTGCCTTCATAAAAAGGGTTTGTTTACAGCACTCATTGAATTGACCAACACACAGTAAAATGGGAAAGTCCAAGGAGCTCAGTGTAGATCTGAGAAAGAGGACTGCAGATATACACAACTCCAGAATGTCTCCTGGAGCCATTTCTAAACAACTGCAAATTCCAAGATCAATTAAAACAATTGTCTCCAAGTTATTGTGAAGTGTAGTCACTTTGCCAAGCCACTTTGCTTCAAGAAAACCTAAACTGTCACCCTCAGTTGAAAGGAAATTGGTTTGGATGGTCAGGAACAACCTGGGAACCACCATGGCACAGCCCTACCATGAACTGGAAGCTGATGATCACTGTCTACAGTTCAGTGAATTTTACATCACCAGGGACTAAGAGGCTGCTATCCAAGAAATAACTCCCTGCTCTAAAATTGACATCTTCAAGCTTAACTAAAGTTTGAAGCTGACCATACAGACAAAGAAAAAAGCCTTCTGGAGGATAGCTGTATGGTCAGATGAGACAAAGATTGAGTTGTTTGGCCACAATGACTACCATGTACGGAGGGACACTGTACCAACTGGTGGTGGTGGTGGTAGGATCATCATGCTCTGGGGCTGTTTTGCTACCAGTGGAACTGGTTCTTTGCATAAAGTGGATGGAATAATGAAGGAGGAGGACTACCTCAGAATTCTTCAGCATAAACCATCAGAAACTTGAACACGACTTGGGAGTTACAACAGGACAATGAACTCAAACACTTCTTAATTTCCCTGAGGGAACCCGCCCAAAGGGATTAGTAAAGTTTTATCTAAACACGCATCAGAGCTGGTTGTGGAGGATAAAGCAGGCTAACATTAAGCTTAAAACAAGTCCTGATTCAACCCTATTGAAAATATATAAACTGTATATATAAGTCGAGTCCATGCCAATAAAAAAAAAATTAACTGAATTCCATCAATTCTACCATGAAGAGTTGTGAAATATCCAACCAGAATTCTGCCAGAAGCTTGTTCATGGTAAACAAAAATGTCTGATCAAAGTGAATGTTGCGAAAAGACATTTTACCAAATATTAAGTGCACTGTATGTATATTTTTGACCCTGTATGTATAATTTTGACCGTGTTGATTTCAGAAAACCCAAAGAAAATTAAAACTTGTGCACCAAATGTTTTTTTTAATTAAAGATGCATGCTGTACATTCTGCCACAGAAAAAGAACAGTTCAAATAAATTACTGAAAGCCCAAATATTGCCATGACATTCATATCCCAGATGACGTCACTGTATGTATGACGTCACTGTATCTGACCACAACTGTGTGTGACATTATATATTTAAAATTTGTATGAATGAATGCATGTATACGTAATATAATTAATAAACAACATAATAAAGTTAATATATGAAAAATATTAATGTTGAAATGGTGTAAAGGACAATTTGCTTTATTCTCATTCAAGTGTGTTTCAGATGTGCACTTCTTACGATAGTGATTGTTAAGTAAATGCCATTTTTTAATATAAAATTTGCGAATTACAATTAAACTCCATGTGTTTACAATTAAATATATCAATTCCTGTCAACTGTATTATTAAGGAGAAAGTACAACTTTACATACAAGTACATTCCTACATTAAGTGAAGATTCTGATGAAGAAAAAAAACCCAAACAAATAAACTTACCAGTGACTTGGAGATGGATGGAGTTGCTTCCTGATCCTGTAACGTAAAACATGGTTTTATCAGTTAGAACCAATATTTTTAACATAATATGAGGTATATTTCTTATGTATTAATTTCTGAAAACAAAAAAGAAAAAGTACCATCTGATGGATATACCAACATGGTTAATATTGAAGAAATGTTTAATTAATTTGACACAGACTGGTTCCTTAAAAATGCTTCATATGCTAAGTTTATTTTTATGCTTATTGCTAATATTGAATATCAATTTCAGCACATCAAAATATGTAGAATTTTTTATTATTATTTTGACAAAGGAAAAAATATTTCTTACCAATGACTTGGACATGGATTGAGTTATTTCCTGATCCTGTAACGTTCTTTGTAAAATATCTTGCAAATGAGTACACACAACTGTAGTTACCAGAGTCCCATAATGAAATATTCCTCAAAATGAAAGTGTGCTCATCTTTATTTCCAAGTCGTTCTAAGCTCTCTCCAACACCATTTTTACACAAATACATGTGAACTTCTGTATTTGATCTCTGAATGTTAGAGATGCTGCACATTAACATTAAATTGTCACCAAGGATTGCTGTGGAGGGTCCAAATATTTGTGCTGGAAAAATCTCCAAAGAATTTCCTATTGAGAAAAAATAGTAAAACATGGTTTTATCAGTTAGAACCAATATTTTTAATGTAATATGAGGTATATTTCTTATGTATTAATTTCTGAAAACAAAAAAAAGAAAAAGTACCATCTGATGGAGATCCCAACATGGTTAATATTGAAGAAATGTATTTCCAGATAGAGGAAAAAATAAACAGAAAGAAGGAAGTCGTGTAATTAATTTGACACAGATTGGTTCCTTAAAAATGCTTCATATGCTAAGTTTATTTTTATGCTTATTGCTAATATTGAATATCAATTTCAGCACATCAAAATATGTAGAATTTTTTATAATTTTTTTGACAAAGGAAAAAATATTTCTTACCAATGACTTGGACATGGATGGAGTTATTTCCTGATCCTGTAACGTTCTTTGCAAAATATCTTGCAAATGAGTACACACAACTGTAGTTACCAGAGTCCCATAATGAAATATTCCTCAAAATGAAGGTGTGCTCATCTTTATTTTCAAGTAGTTCTAATCTCTCTCCAACACCATTTTTACACAAATACATGTGAACAATGATATTTGAGCTCTTGTCGTTTGGGATGAAACACCTTAACATTAAATTGTCACCAACTTTTGCAATGGAGGACCCAAAGATTTCTGCTGGAAAAATCTCCAAAGAATTACCTATTGAGAAAAAATAGTAAAACAGTAAAAATAGTACAACAGAAAAAAAATAGTGTCAGTTAAGACCAAATTTTTGTTGGTGGGGGAGATCATGTGTGTTTTGCAGTCATTTCTGAGAAAAAGTAATTACGTACCTCCTGATGGAGATATCAAAAAGATTAACATTGAAGACAGGTCTTCAAAGAAAAAGTCACAAAGAAAAAAGTCATACAAATTTCTACAAATTGATTTCTACTATTGATTTATACAAATTTAAACAAATTGATTTCCTAAAAACATTCATGAAGCCTATTTAAAAATGTTTACACTTAATGCTTTACATTTTATATTAATTTCCTCATAAAAACTATAAAATATGTCCCTAAATTCAGGTTACTTACAGAATACAATGCACAGTGTACCCATTGTTGATCAAATGCCTCAAGAATTTCACATTCGTGTGTACTACTGTACACTTTTTATATCAGCGCAAGGTGAAAGTTCAGTCACCACACTGTAACCAGCCCAACTCATCTTATTGGACAATGGCAGGATGGCACTCTACATATTAAACTGATGTGAACTTTTTTTTTTTTAATGATTTAACATTTTCTTATTGCTATAATGTTTGCTTTCTTCATAGATGTAGCATTGTCTCATGCAATCTTTTTGACTCATGCATGTGAGTTAATGATCCTGAACATTAGATTGTGTTTAAAAGTTTAGAGGATGTAAGGGAATTAATGTAGTAAATAAAATTGCAGGTTCCTATGATCTGATTTGTTGTGTATTGCTACAAAAGATTGGTAAGATTTTAGCCCAGATTAAGTTTAACACAACTTAGCAATGCCTGTATCTGTACAAGCAGCCAAGCACTGAAGGTTCAAGGCACCTGTTGTAATTGTTGGGGGGGGGGTTGTTTTTTTTCCTCCAACATACTGTCTGCCATGGGGGTCTATAGCAGCCCACTGAACCCCTTGGTGGATTCTGACAGTCCAAAGTATCCAGGCATCAAATTTGGAGTCAATCCATCCATCTCTGTAACACCACCAGCAGGCCACATTTCAAGGCAAGACTTTGCTTGTAACTTTTGAACATTTTTCAAAATGGGTTGTGATTGTTTTTCCGCTGAATTTTTGGGTCATCTTGATTCAAATGGATACATTGCCATTACAGCATGGTGGTGTATTAGTTAGCACTGTTGCCTCACAGCAAGAAGGTTCTGGGTTCGAGCCCAGCCGACGTGGTCCTTCCTGTGTGGAGTTTGCATGTTCTCCCCGTGTCTGCGTGGGTTTCCTCTGGGTGCTCCGGTTTCCCCCAAAGACATGCAGGTTAGGCTAATTGGTGGCTCGAAATTGACTGAGTGTGAATGGTTGTTTGTCTCTGTGTTAGCCCTGTGATGACCTGACAACTTGTCCAGGGTGTACCCCACCTCTCGCCCATAGTCAGCTGTGAACTTGTCTGAGATTGTTGATCCTTTGACCACCAAATTTGGTAGGTAGCATCTACAGAGGGTTATGACCAAAATTTATTTGAAGAATTTTGCGAGAGCAAATGATATGGCTACTCATCTCCAAAGAAATTCAATGGTGAAACCACCAAACAGGAAGTGAGCCCATACCTCAGCAACACTGAAAACTGCTGAAAAAGTTAATGCTGGCTAAAACAGAAAGGTGTCAACATGCACTTTTTCAGCAGTTTGTACTACAGTAGCTCATCTGTGGGATTAGACCATAAGGACTATCCTTCATGCCTCTATGTGAATCAATGAGCCTTCGACACTCATGACCCTGTCGCCAGTTCACTGGTGGTCCCTCCTTGGACTACTTTTGGACCACTGCATACTGGGATCACCCCACAATATGTGCCATTTTAGACATGCTCAGACCCAGTCATCTAGCCATCACAATTTAGCCCTTGTCAAAGTCACTCATATCCTTATGCTTGCCCATTTTTCCTGCTTCCAATAAATCAACTTCAAGAATTCACTGTTCTTTTGCTGCCTAATGTATCCCACCCCTCGACAGTTGCCCTTGTAATGAGATCATCACGTCACCTTTAGTTATTCACTTCCCCTTTCCGTGGTCATAATGTTATGGATGATTGGTGTATATTTATCCCTAATGAGCAAGTCTGAGGCAACGATGGCAAGGAATAACCCCCTGAGACGACATGAGGAAGAAACCTTGAGAGCAACCAGACTCAAAAGGGAACCCATCCTCATTTGCTTGGTAACAGATCGTGTGATTATAAATAGCTTGCTTCTATAACTGAGCTTCTATAACTGAGGAAGAAACCTTGAGAGCAACCAGACTCAAAAGGGCACCCATCCTCATGGTCAAAAAGTGCAACTGTACAACCAGAAAATTCATTATAGTTTTTACATGAAGTCTATTTTGTTGACATTGTCAGCTGT
Organism: Neoarius graeffei; assembly: GCF_027579695.1. Taxonomy (NCBI): domain Eukaryota; kingdom Metazoa; phylum Chordata; class Actinopteri; order Siluriformes; family Ariidae; genus Neoarius; species Neoarius graeffei. Next base: position 11,924,112 of record NC_083574.1, read on the forward strand.
TCATTGGTGGAAACTTGTGTGCAAAATTGTTCATGGCAACTGGAGTCCAAAGCCATTGTAGAAAAACTGTTTGTATATATTGTCCAAAGCCATCACCTAAAGTGTATCTTTAGGCTTCCCATATGGGGCCATCCTCCATCTGAGCAAAACAAAGAGAACTCCAGACAGAAATAGGGCATCAGGATGGATCAGGCAGGCCTGGAGAGCAGGAGAGGTCAGCATTATTGGTATCTCAAGAGTAGCATGTGTAGCTTGACACAGAGAGAGAGAGATTGCACAGTATACATATAGAACCAATAACATATTAGAACAAGCATGTTAAAATTAAATTATCTTTCATGTTACAGCAGTAGTCTGACTCATGCTGTTCCACAAAATAATGAACACCTTCTAACCAATCAGATTCACACATTCAACAGTACTCTGGTATAAATCACATTATCTGGTCATTCCAAATAATGTTTTTGTATTCTGTTACAGGTACATCCCTATCACAATTAAATTATTACAGAATGAAACTGGAAGGGCACTCAGTCGAGTGCATACCTACACCAAGCCACATATTATCAACATCAAAAATCAAATCACTTGAATCTAGGATAATACTAAAGCTGTCCACCAAATTTCATCATAATTCATTCACTACTTTTTGAGTTATGTTGGGAACAGACAAAAAGTTCCTGGATCCACATACATATCTGGATTTGTATCAAAATCTAAGCAATTGTTCCTTGGCCCATGGCTCACCTTTCCCCAAAATTTTTATCAAAATCCGTTCACTGCTTTTTGAGTAACAATGGGAATAGGCAAACAAACAAACAAATTGAGGTGAAAACATAACCTTCTCCAACAAAGTTGATGGAGATAATGAATTAGCCCATTACAGCACAGTTCAGTCTGTTTGTTTTTAATCCAAGCTGAAGATATCTTACAAATAATTTGGAAATATCTTTTGTACAGAAAAAACCCCCCCAAAAAAACAAACAGTACTTGGGTGTATTGTTAAAATTGACAGGTTTTTGGTAAAATTCTTTTGTCGATTTACAGCTTCGCTATAAACACTGTCTTTATAACTGTGTATGGATCTGATTAGATGGTTTTGTTTAAATCCAAGCTCTGAAAAATCTAGCATAGCCTTTATTCCAGAACATTTTGGATTCCGGAAGAGGGACTACTGAATAAAAATGAAGAGAAACCGAAGCTCAGGCATGAATTTTTATTCTACAGAAATCTGCATTACACAAAATGATACATACAAATAAACTGACTTGACATACATCACAATGATCAGGATCCCAAATCTCATATGGAATGTTTAGGGTAAAAGTTTACTTTATTAATATATGAAATCCCCTGAAACTCATCTCATCTCATTATCTCTAGCCACTTTATCCTTCTACAGGGTCGCAGGCAAGCTGGAGCCTATCCCAGCTGACTACGGGCGAAAGGCGGGGTACACCCTGGACAAGTCGCCAGGTCATCACAGGGCTGACACATAGACACAGACAACCATTCACACTCACATTCACACCTACGGTCAATTTAGAGTCACCAGTTAACCTAACCTGCATGTCTTTGGACTGTGGGGGAAACCGGAGCACCCGGAGGAAACGCATGCGGACACGGGGAGAACATGCAAACTCTGCACAGAAAGGCCCTCGCCGGCCACAGGGATCGAACCCGGACCTTCTTGCTGTGAGGCGACAGTGCTAACCACTACACCACCATGCCGCCCCCCCGAAACTTAAATTAGTAAATTAAGCAGTAATGGGCAAAAACTCAGATCAGCAAAACAGAAAAAAAAAAAATCACATCATTTAGCAAATAAAAAAATTAGCACAATTCACATAATATACACTCAAATAAACTTCGTCTTCTGTGTTTTAAACATTTATAACCACTATTTTCCAATGAAGTGGATGCATTAAAATATTTTTTTTTTTTGTCATTGAAATTTTTATTTTGTTTTTACATAGCAATTACAAAAAGAAGACATAACATACAAAAACACATATCGGCGGCAGCAACACAGAACATGACATATCTCCCCAATAATCCATTCATAGGCACATTAAAGCACATACATACTACATACTCACAATAAGTATACAACACACCTCAAGTTCTTTAAGAGTTCACTCCAACACTATAATCAAAATGCACCCATACATGGCTAGCTTTACTTGGTTCCTTCTGTACCCTTGAAATCATGGCTTCAAAAGCAGCTGTCTCTGACATAAGTTGAAGCCATTCTTTTATTTCTGGTCTATAAGGACTCTTCCATTTTCGTAGAACAATCCTAGCCGCTACCAGAAAGCCTGTCATCACAAGTCTGCCTTCAGCTTTTGGTAGACCCACTGGCATCAAGGATTTATCTCCTAGCAGGCAGAATTGTGCGGACTCTGGCAAAGGTTGACCAAGCCAGTCCTCAAATTTTTTCAATATTGCCTTCCAGAAGGGCATTATTAGGGGGCAATCCCACAGTGCATGTAGAAGTGTACCCACCTCTTTCTTGCACTTCCAACACTTACTGTCCTTTATTAAACCCATTCGAAATAGCTTACTTGGTGTAAAATAATACCTATGCACAATTTTATAATGAATAAATTTGTTTCTAGCATCCCTTGTAGCTCTTCCAACATTTAAAATAATGTTTTTCCACACCTCCTCATTAATGTCTGTATCAAGATCTTTCTGCCACATAATCCTTAAGTTTTCACACATTCCCATTTGAATTGTTGACATTTTACTATAGAAAACAGATGCAGAGTGCACATGTAAAATAGGTGGAGCATTAAAAAACTGTTGCACTACATTATCCTCTTTCTTTTCTCTTTCCAAACCAAAAACAGATCCAACAGAACTTCTCAATTGTAGGTACCTCCAAAAATCCCCTTTATCATTTAAGTTGAATTGTTGTTTGAGATCCTCAAAAGACAGAAATGTCTGATCTCTATATAGATCCTGAACAATACGTACACCCTTCCCCAACCAAGTTGGCCATAAGAATACCTTTTTACCTATGCAAATAGATGGATTATTCCATATAGAAGAGTAGCTTTGTTTATATTGTGAAATCCCCAAAATTTTATGCACTCTTGCCCACGCCCATCGTGAATGATCTAAAATTAAATTACCCCCTCCTGCCTGAGTTTTCTGTGACAAATATTCTATTACACTAGATGGGCCCACAAGCCCCTCTTCAATCTTAGCCCACCCTGGCTTGGAGTCACCCATACCCCAATATCTTGCCAGCTTATTCATTTCAAAAGCAATATTATATAATTCCATGTTTGGAAGGGCCATCCCACCAACATCACGTGAGGCAAATAGTTTTTGAAGCTTAATTCTGGGCCTTTTCCCATTCCATAGAAATTCTGTAGTTAACTTATTATACTGTTTGAAAGTGGCATTTGGAATATGTACTGGTATCATCATGGAAATGTAGTTAAATTGTGAGGAGACTATCATTTTAATTACATTAATCTTCCCCCATAACGTGAGGTTAATTACCCTCCACTTTTCCAAATTCAACTTTATCATCTTAAGTAAAGGGGACATATTCATGTCAATTATATTAGCCAGATCAGGGCACAGTTTAATACCTAAATATTTCATTCCAGTTTGGATCCACTTAAACTGGAACGTTGTCATTATGCTCTGACTGCATCCTTTAGATATTGGCATGCACTCAGATTTTTCCCAATTTATTGTATAGCCTGATAATGCTGAGAAAGACTCTATTGTAGATAAAACATTAGGAATCGACTGTAAAGGGTCCTCTAAAAGTAACAAAATATCGTCTGCATAAAGAAATATTTTATGTTCTTCTCCGCCATGCAAGATCCCTTTGATAGCACTCTCACCCCTAATTGCTGTTGCCAATGGTTCCAAAAATAGTGTAAAGAGCAACGGACTGAGGGGATCTCCTTGTTTTGTACCCCTTGATAAATGGAAAAAGGATGATATTATTCCATTTGTTATTACTGCAGCTCTTGGATCAGAATAAATAATATTTATCCGTTTGATAAAATCTTCCCCACATCCAAATTTTCTTAGGGTGTAGTGTAGAAAGCCCCACTCTACCCTATCAAACGCCTTCTGGGCATCTAATGATATGGCCGCTATTGCATTGTTGTTTTTATGATTAAACTGCATCAGATGCAATACACGTCTTACATTATCAGAAGATGATCTCCCTTTAATAAAACCTACCTGGTCAGAATGTATTAACTGTGGCAAGAGATTTTCTAATCTGGTTGCCAGGACCTTTGTTAAAATTTTACAGTCCACATTAATGAGACTAACCGGTCTATAGCTAGCTGGATCAACAGGATCTTTATCTTTTTTGGCAATTAAGGATATTAAAGCTTCGTTGAATGTATTTGGTAATTTGCCAACTGAAAAAGACTCCTCATAAACCTCTATCAAAATAGGTGCAAGAAGGTCACTAAATCTCTTATAGTACTCTGCGGGAAAACCATCCAAACCAGGTGACTTTCCAGTACTCATTGATTTAATTGCCTTTTTAACTTCCTCCACTGAAATAGGGCTATCTAGTAACTCCTTATCATTGTTTAATATTTTTGGGAGGCTGATCTTAGAGAAAAAGGCATCATATTCCTTCGATTCAGGATTAATCTCTGATGTATATAACTGGTTATAGAAACTTGCAAAAATGTTATTAATATCCATTGCTTTAGTCATTAATTCCCCTTTCTTGTTTTTAATTACTGGTATAGCATAGCTTGCTTCTTTCTGACGCAACTGTCTAGCCAGCAACTTGCCGGCTTTTTCCCCACTCTCATAATATGTTGTTTTAAGTTTGAATAGAGCATATTCTGCCTTTCTATTGTATATATCATTTATTTGAAATTTGAGGTCACATATTTCCTTCAGCAATACATCATCATGTTTCCCCACCAGTTTCTTCTCTAAATCTTTAAGTTGATTTTCTAAATCCTTAAGTTTGTTTCTTTGTTCTCTTTTCTTCGCACTGCACTGAGCTATGATCCTCCCTCTAATATATGCTTTAGAACTCTCCCACACCGTTCCTATTCTATCTACTGAGCCTATATTTTCAGAGAAAAAAATGCTAAGATCCTCTTCAAGCTGGCTACAGAACACAGGATCCTGAAACATAGAAACATTCAATCTCCACCTACTCCCTCTCTTACCCTCTGATCCAATCAATACTCCTAAATGTACTGCTGCATGATCAGTCAAGGCTATCGGCCCTATGGAGCAGTCTGTGACATTATTAACCAATTCTTTGCTAATTAAAAAATAATCTATCCTGGATTGTGATTTATGTTTATGGGAGTAAAATGTATATTCTTTATCCTTCGGATTAACAAGCCTCCATATATCTGTCAGACCCATATCCTCCATCATAAGACCAATAGCCATTCTATCTTTTGGAATAATATTAGAAAAGGTGGTTTTATCCAGAGCTCCATCCAAAACTTGGTTGAAATCCCCACCTATTATTATAGGACCCCCACTATCATTACCCACTAAATCATTAATTTTATGAAAGAAAGATGGATTTTCTTCATTTGGTGCATAAATATTACATATAGTAACTTGTGCTCCATTGATTTTAGCTTGTATGTATATGACCCTCCCCTCATCATCCTTTTGCTGCTTAATAATAACACAATTAAGATTTTTATGTACCAAAATGGCAACTCCATGTTTTTTACTACTATATGAGCTATGGAATATTTGGCCCACCCAATCTCTTTTCAGTTTTGCAGCCTCTGATTCAACCATATGTGTCTCCTGAATAAGGGCTATTTGGACTTGTTGTGATTTAAGATATGATAAACATTTTTTTCTTTTAATGGGGTTGTGTAAACCATTCACATTCCAGGATACTATCCTAACACAGTTATTCATTAATGTTCTTTTTAACAATTAAGCTTAATACCATTGACTTGAGATGTATGAAAGCTGTGTGCCATAGAAAGTAAAATATATAAACAATAAGGGGAGTGCTGCCAAGCTGCCGATCAAAACAAAACACACATTCTATCAAAAACCTTTCAGAACAAAAAACATAAAATGTAAACCCAATACCACCCCTGTGATACCCCCCACAAAACAGGCCCATGAGGTACGCTAAGATGCATTAAAATATGACAGTTTATATTATCATGTATGTACTTCTCAATCTTAAAATATGCATAAATATGTAAAAGTCTTAGGCACATGTAAATAAATGCTGTAGACAAAAAAAATGGCTTAAAAATAATGAAATTAAATGTTTCAACATTAAAAAAAAATACTATAAAAGCAGTAAGCCATAATAAATGAAACAAAGTCAAGATTTGGTGTGAGACGACCATTTGCTTAAAAAATATAGTATCTTTACATAGTGCGCATATTATATTTATAAATACTAAAAAATAATATTTTTAATAGTTGATCTGTTGATATAAATCTACTCACTTTGTTACAGATTATTGTTCATTTTTCATGTTTGAATGTCAATGCTAGTCATGCTCCACACAAGTGACTCTTACTTGTCCATTGAAACTGATTCATTTTCCTCTGATTTGTTATGTAAAACTACAGTATGACCGTTGAAGCTCTTTGTTTAATGCGATTGATTTATTCATATTGAGAAAAAAAAATCAGTTGCAAGTTATTTCCTCTTTTGCGTCTGTACCTCTGTGTAGACTGCTGTTGCTGCAGATTGTTCAATCTCTCTTTGCATCTTCGGTCTTGCTTTTTCTGTCAAGACCAAAGTCCAGTCATTTTAAATAAGCAAAAGCACTAATTGATTTGAAATCATGTAGACATGTCCAACTGCCCAGTATAACAGCAAAGTAAACATACATACTGTGATTCTGCACTACGCTGTATATCTCACAGGGTGCAAGAAGACTATACACTGCCGTGCTCTCAGCATTACTAAGAAAAGTAAATTGGAGATAGACTGGAGTTGAAGATTACAATCAGCACTTTTGCTCTTTTTACAAGTGCAATTTCACCAAAATAATTTGTGATACTGGATATTGTCTGCTTAGACCATGTCCAGAAAAGCAGACACGCAGGACTTAGCATTTTTACCAAGAAGTGACTTACCAATCAGCGAGTGCTCTCATGTTCCCTGTGAATACAATGAATAATTTCCATGAATAATTCAATGAATATATATATATATATATATATATATATATATATATATATATATATATATATATATATATGTTATTTACCAGCTGGGAGGTCCATATCATGAAATACCGTGACCGAGGTCTTGAAAGTACTGAGCGAGGCCCTCTGGGCTGAGGTCAGTATTCAAGGCTGAGGTCACGGTATTTCACCATACGGACCGACCTTAAGCTGGCAAATAATATATTTATTTTTTTATTTACCAAATTCTAACAGAAAACGAGAGCGCCCGAAAGGGAAAACCGAGCTGAGGCGAGCCGCCATTTTGAATCCTCATTCACAGCTGTAATGCAAATGGCTTCCTCCTCGGTATACAAGTGCACTTCCATGCCAGGAAAAAAACTACATTTTGCCACCTATGTAGTCCCCTATTTATACAAAATTGAGTCATTCAGGATTCAGCCATGTTTTTGCTCAGCGTTAGCAGCAGTTACAGGTTTTTAGCTTTCTCCTGAAATGTTTTCTTTTATTTCTTCTTCCTCAGGGTAGTAAAACTCGCTTTCGCTGTGAACACTGTCGTTATCGCTATCCATGCTGTAAAATTAATGCTATTCTCCTGAGAAATGCTGGCAAAAATTTACAAGATTTTTGATAATCTTATAAATAAATCCTATTAAAAAAAGATAAATGTTGACAAAAAAATGCTACCATGTTTGTTGTTGTGAACGAGCGAGTCGCCAGAAGCCCATAACCGGGATCTGTAACTGGGGTCCGTATCGTAGGATACGGACCCGCTCGCCAGCCAATCAGAGTGCAGGATTTGATGGAAACCAGACCGCAAAAAAAAAAATAATAATAATAATAATTGTCTCGCAGAAAGTGTTAGATCATATTTTATGTTACCTCTTACTCCAGGTATTGAGGCGTTTTCTCTCATGTCACTGGAAAATCCATTCCTGTAGGATTCATGACCAAAAAAAGAGAGATTACTATTTATTCATTCAGCATATGAGCCAAGTAAAGTATTACTAAGACTTTTTTTTTTTACCAGCTGCTGAGGAAATATATCCAAATAAGCACACACACTGAAAGTATTTGTAATAATTTGGAGATATCTTAATATCTTATTATTTCTGTATAGTATGTCATTATTTTGATGTATGTCATTTCAAGATATCAAATTATTTCAACATATTTGACCTGTCATTTGAACTTAGCTTGTTATTTTGACATAAATATTTAACACCAGGGCGGCATGGTGGTGTAGTGGTTAGCACTGAGCCTCACAGCAAGAAGGTTCTGGGTTTGAGCTCAGTGGCTGACGAGGGCCTTTCTGTGTAGATCCTGCAGGTTCTCCCCATGTCTGCATGGGTTTCCTCCCAGTGCTCCGGTTTCCTCCACAGTCCAAAGACATGCAGGTTAGGCTCTAAATTGACTGTGAGTGTGAATGGTTGTTTGTCTCTATGTGTTAGCCCTGTAATGATTTGGCGACTTGTCCAGGGTGTACCCCGCCTCTTGCCCATAGTCAGCTGGGATAGGCTCCAGCTTGACCAGGATAAGTGGTTGCAGATAATGGATGGATGGATGGATGGATGTTTAACACCCAGGTAATAATTCTTATTCAATATACTGTTATGCAGATAGAAAGTAAACCAGATTTTTTTTAAATAGTGTAATTAAACATCAAAATTGACAGAATTTCATATCATCATAGTGGTTAGATACACTGTCAGAAATAGGAGTACAGTAGGAGTTCATTTCTGTACCCCAAGGTACAATCTACACCAATGTACCCCCTAGTGCTCATTATTGGACCTTAAGGTAACTATGTGTACCTTTTTAGGGCCAAAAAGGTACATATATTATGTCCCCAAGCAGTATATACCGTAAAGTGTACAAATAAGTGCCTTAGAGAGTACTGCCCCAGTGACAAGTCATTGTATCCCTAAAGGTACAATAATGTACTTTATTTTCTGAGAATGTAGATAATTGTTTAAAAAAACAAAAAAAAAACAAAAACAAAGGTATCTCCAGTAACTAATTTCCAACAAAATATAACCTTACCTGTTCACTGTCTGGTTTACTTGCCCCAAACCTTGGAAATGCATATCAAAACACATTTCATTATGCACGTGAAACATTCTGATTATTTATAGAAATAACATTATTTTGGAATTTACCTTCACTGTTATTCATATTTGCAGGTTCACTGCTGTAGACAGAGAAAGTGCATTAGTCTGAAACCATACGTTTATCCAGCTGTTCTGATCATCTAATACATTACACTGATTATAATATATTTAGTGTACCTCTGTCTTTGGTTTTGACACAACTCTGCAACAATACATTATCTTTATTAGTTCATTTTTTTCTGGTTTTTGGTCAATTTTATTCTTACATTTATATAGTTAATCTGCTTATTGAAAGATACACAGCTATCAGCATTACTTACTGGCATGTATGATCATTCTGTTGCGATACACTTCAATAAAGATGACAACCAGGAGAAGAGCAACAAGAGAAATTATGGCATTTTTCATATTAGCTGTTTGCTGAATCTTCTCATCTACAGTCACAGTAGTAACACATATTACCCCAAGATTAGTGTTCATATTCATAAATATGAGAGATTAGTGAGCCTCAGATAAAAGTGCAAAAATACATGCTACTTTAGTGTTTCCGAATATTTTTTGTCTTGAGCAAAATATAACACCACTGGTTACTGAAATTGAATCTACTTCTATTCTATTCCTGCTACAATGACATGCTTTTATAAGACTTCATTTCAGTTCATTTCACAGAACAAGGTTAAATCAAACCAGATTGTCAGGATTATGATAAAGATTTTTACTTGCATGTCTTACCAGTGACTTGGACATGGATGGAGTTATGGATTGGGCATGGATTGATGCTCTTCGTAGAATATTTTGTCAATGAGTACACACAACTGTAGGTACCAGAGTCCCGTAATGAAAGATTCTTCAAAGTGAAGAAGTGCTCATCTTTATTTCCAAGTAGCTCTAATGTCTCTCCAACACCATTTTTACACAAATACATGTGAACTTCTGTATCTGAGCTCTGAATGTTAGAGATCCTGCAATTTAACATTAAATTGTCACCAGCTTTTGCTGTGGAGGATCCAGAAATTTGTGCTGGAAAAATTTCCAAAGAATCACCTACTGGGGGAAAAAAAATCATCATCGGTTAATCAATTTAAGCACATTTTCCGATATACAGTACTGTGCAAAAGTCTTTGGCACCCTATTGGTTTTTTTTCCCATACAAACTTTGTTATAGATTTCTATTTTATGACTTCTACATGATCGAGTCGGTACAAAAACATTTTAGAGTTCCAAATGTTTGTTTTCCAGCATAAAATTAAATGTTACAGAAAAAAAAATGTTTGTATCTGAGCGGCATAATACATAAGAAAGCACTTTTCAGATTACAAAAGAAAACATAATGAAGGCTACTGGGTTTTGGTGCAAAATTAAGAAGCAAGTGTGACAGTCAAAGTGTCCAGAAGAACTTTGGCTGGTTCTGGAAGATGTTCAGTAAAACCTACAGCTCATTTCCTTATAAAACTACACTCATTGGACCTGAGACTACTATTTTTTTTTTTAAGCAAAGGGTCGTCTCACACCAAATATTGACTTTGTTTCATTTATTTTGCCTTACTGCTGTTTTAATATTTTTTAATGTTGACCGATTTCATTTCATTACTTTTTAAGCCATTTTTGGTCTGCAGCATTTTTTTTTTTTACATGTGCCAAAGACTTTTGCACAGTACTGTATGTATTTACTATACTTTATACAGCAGTCAGTTCCCGGTCTCTAATTTGATTGGACAATGTGTTCCATGACTGAGACATTTCACTGAGTGTGGGTATGACTCCATTTGTCTGTGTTTGCTCCATAAAATTCCAATCCTAGCTATAGCTTGCTGCAATAAAACCATTACTACACTTATTATGGGTTGTCAGTCAGTCTGTGCGTTGGCATGGCAACACATAACATTATCCAGCTGTGATTTCCTTGGGAACTATTTTCATTGACAGAACAAAAATAGACAAAAATATTTGGTCATATAATATCTGAAAAATATCAGTGATTCGATATTTAATTTCTTGCTTATAGAACATTTATAAAAGCAATACCATATTTGCAATCATGCTGACGGTCAGTACATCAGCACTCTTACACTTGCCGTGTGATGTTACTTAAAAATTTCGCACCCCTACCATCCATTTTGTACTCTAGTCATATTGACACTTCATCAATAATATTTATATTTAATTTCCGTTCTCTAACACTTACTGTTGTAACATTTTACATTTTTATTAATCCTTCATAGAGAAGTTCATCCTCTCATCTTATCAATATAAAATCTGCTATTTATATATATAATCCTAATGAAATAAGTAAAGCCTGAATAATTTTGTTTAAATTAAGAGAAGATCTGAAAAGATGAACAAATAATATTCATTTGAGGAAAAAAAATGTATTTACAGTTGCGGTCCAAAGTTTACATACACAGACATTACTGTTGTGGCAATGTTGGGCTTTCAATTATGTCTTTGAACTGTTCTTTTTCAGTGGCTGAATAATTGTACAACATAAATCTTGAATAGAAAAAAAAAACCCAAGAATTTGATGCACAAGTTTTAATTGATTTTTGGTTTTCTGAAATCAACACAGGGTCAAAAAGATACATACAGCACGCCTAATACTTGGTTAAAATTTTTCTTTACAAGTTTCAGCTTGACCAGATGCTTTTGGTAGCCATCAACAAGCTTCTGGCAGAATTCTTTCTCAATATTTGACCACTCTTCTTGGCATAATTCAAGTAAATCTGTGTATTTCCTGGCATGGACCTGACTTTTAAGCACAATCTACATATTTTTTGATAAGGTTGAGGTCAGGACTTATTTTAAGCTTAATGTTAACCTGCCTTATCCATTCAACAGCCAACTTTTATGTATATTTGAGGTCATTGACCTGTTGGAACACCCAACTGTGTCAAGTTTCTGATGGTTTGAGGTTATGCTGAAGAATTCTGAAGTTTTTTTGTTATTCCGTCTACTTTGTCCAATGCCTCAGTTCCACTGGCAGCAAAACAGCCCCATGCTACCACCACCATGCTCGCCAGTTGGTACAGTATTTCCCTGTACCTCTGGTCATTGTGGCCAAACAACTCAATCTTTGTCTGATCTGACTATAAAACCTTTCTCTAGAGGCTTTTCCTTTGTCCATGAGTTGAGCTTGAAGGTGTCAATTTTGGAGCAAGGGTTTCTTTCTTGGACGACAGCCTCTCAGTCCATGGTGATGTAAAACTCAATTGACTGTAGACAGTAACACTGGTGTTCCAGTAGTATCCAGTTCATGCCAGGTCTGTGCCTTCATGGCTCCTGGGTTGTTCCTGACCATCTGAACCAATTTCCTCTCAGCTGAGGGTGACAGTTTGGGTCTTCTTCCAGGAAAGTGGCTTGGCAAAGTGGCTACACCTCCAAATAACTTGTACTTACATACAGTTGTTTTAACTGATGATCTTGGAAACTACAGTTGTTTTGAAATAGTTCCAAGAGACATTCCTGAATTGTTTAAATCTATGATCCTCTTTCTCAGCTCTGCACTGAGCTCCTTGGACTTTCCCATTGTTGACACTTTCAAAACCAGTGGATTAATAATCTAAGTGGGTGTATGCAAATTTTTGACCCTGTATGTATAATTTTCACTCTGTGAAAAAGAAAAATCAGTATTGCCGTGACATTTATAAGCATAATGATATTCATTTCCCTGTATGTAAACCTCTGACCACAAGTGTATTGAGACTAAATGTTGTTATATTAATGCACACATATAAATCTTGAGCCTGAATAGTTGCATTATATTGATTAGAAAATTGTCTGAGGGAAATTGTGGAATGTATTTTACAGTTAAATGAATCCCTGGCTGCAACGGGTTTGAGAACCCCTGCGTTAAGTAACGATTCAATGGATAGATAACGAGCTAAAAACAATATTTTATTACAAAATCTGCAAGGTGAGTTCAACAGATTTTAATCCACAACTTTAGCCAAATTTGTATCAATGAAAAACATAATATAAATAAAAATTTGAATAGCGAACATTTATTTCAATCAATAGTCAATATCTGACATATTAAAATACAGTGTTCAAGACACTTGCCCAGTTCATGCAAGGCTGAATGAAACTACAAAATAAGTTCATGATTATTTAGGCTGTTAAATAATAGGGATTAAAACACTTACCAGTGACTTGGACATGGATTGAGTTACTTCCTGATCCTGTGACGTTCTTTGTAAAATATCTTATAAATGAGTACATGCAACTGTAGGTACCAGAATCCCATAATGAAATATTCCTCAAAATGAAGATGTGATCTTTATTTCTAAGTAGTTCTAATCTCTCTCCAACACCATTTTTACACAAATACATGTGAACTTCTGCATCTGAGCTCTGAATGTTAGAGATGCTGCATTTTAACATTAAATTTTCACCAACTTTTGCTGTGAAGGGTCCAAAAATTTGTGCTGGAAAAATCTCCAAAGAATCACCTATTCAACAAAAATAATACAAAAAAGTGACATCACATGAATAATCATCTGATGTATTCAATATGTCTATAGTTTGCACATTTCCTGGTAGCTGTTTTCTACATAATCACACTGCTACCTCTCATCTGATGTCTTCTTATCGATACAAAACTTTCAGAATTGAAACTAGAAATAGTCTTTATAACCATGTGAAAAGCATTTGACTTAATGCAATCAGTGTGAGGAGAGAAAAATTAATTAAATACCTTCTGATGGAGGTGCAGATGTTGAGATCATTAAATAAAAGTCTTTCCAAGAAAGAAAAGTAGAAAATGAGAAAATATTCAAAAATAATATAATAAGATTTTCTCTTTAAATAGAAAATAGCACAAATCCCAGTACAGTGGTTACTTACAGATTGTGGTGCGGCACATGTCCATTTTGATCCAACTCAACTAAGTGTGTATGACTGTACAGCGTGTGTGTAAGTGGTGGGTGAGACTTTATTGGCCACACTGTAACCAGCCTGGCTTTTACTATTGAACAGCAGCACATAACTCTTATCAACACTTTGTTGCAGAAATTTTTGTGAAGGAGTGAGATTTTAAAGGCCCAAAACTTCCAAAATTCCCTGTTTTTCTGAATTCAAAGTGAGCACATAATCTCAGAAGTATGCTCTTGATCAACTACAGAAAATATATGCTGTAATTTTAACATGAGCTAATTCAGGGTGATGAGAGTAAAGAATGTTAACACCACAGAAAATGTGTAATTCTGGGGGGGCAAGTGGTATTCTTGCGAAACTAATGATACCCAATATAGTATCCATCCATTATCCATAACAACTCATCCTGTGCAGGGTCGTCGGCAAGCTGGAGCCTATACCAGCTGACTATGGGCAAGAGGCAGGGTACACCCTGGATAAGTCACCAGGTCATCGCAGGGCTCCCAATACAGCAAAATTATATATATATATATATATATATATATATATATATATATATAATCTCATTATCTCTAGCCGCTTTATCCTGTTCTACAGGGTCGCAGGCAAGCTGGAGCCTATCCCAGCTGACTACGGGCGAAAGGCGGGGTACACCCTGGACAAGTCGCCAGGTCATCACAGGGCTGACACATAGACACAGACAACCATTCACACCTACAGTCAATTTAGAGTCACCAGTTAACCTAAGCTGCATGTCTTTGGACTGTGGGGGAAAACGGAGCACCCGGAGGAAACCCACGCGGACATGGGGAGAACATGCAAACTCCGCACAGAAAGGCCCTCACCGGCCACGGGACTCGAACCCGGACCTTCTTGCTGTGAGGCGACAGCGCTAACCACTACACACACACACACACACATATATATATATATATATATATATATATATATATATATATATATATATATATATATATACACACACACACAGTGGGGCAAAAAAGTATTTAGTCAGTCACCAATTGTGCAAGTTCTCCCACTTAAAAAGATGAGAGAGGCCTGTAATTTTCATCATAGGTACACTTCAACTATGAGAGACAGAATGGGGGGAAAGAATCCAGGAAATTACAGTGTCTGATTTTTAAAGAATTTATTTGCAAATTATGGTGGAAAATAAGTATTTGGTCAATAACAAAAGTTCATCTCAATACTTTGTTATATACCCTTTGTTGGCAATGACAGAGGTCAAACGTTTTCTGTAAGTCTTCACAAGGTTTTCACACACTGTTGCTGGTATTTTGGCCCATTCCTCCATGCAGATCTCCTCTAGAGCAGTGATGTTTTGGGGCTGTTGCTGGGCAACACGGACTTTCAACTCCCTCCAAAGATTTTCTATGGGGTTGAGATGTGGAGACTGGCTAGGCCACTCCAGGACCTTGAAATGCTTCTTACGAAGCCACTCCTTCGTTGCCCGGGCGGTGTGTTTGGGATCATTGTCATGCTGAAAGACCCAGCCACGTTTCATCTTCAATGCCCTTGCTGATGGAAGGAGGTTTTCACTCAAAATCTCATGATACATGGCCCCATTCATTCTTTCCTTTACACGGATCAGTCGTCCTGGTCCCTTTGCAGAAAAACAGCCCCAAAGCATGATGTTTCCACCCCCATGCTTCACAGTAGGTATGGTGTTCTTTGGATGCAACTCAGCATTCTTTCTCCTCCAAACACGACAAGTTGAGTTTTTACCAAAAAGTTCTATTTTGGTTTCATCTGACCATATGACATTCTCCCAATCTTCTTCTGGATCATCCAAATGCTCTCTAGCAAACTTCAGATGGGCCTGGTCATGTACTGGCTTAAGCAGGGGGACACGTCTGGCACTGCAGGATTTGAGTCCCTGGCGGCGTAGTGTGTTACTGATGGTAGCCTTTGTTACTTTGGTCCCAGCTCTCTGCAGGTCATTCACTAGGTCCCCCCGTGTGGTTCTGGGATTTTTGCTCACCGTTCGTGTGATCATTTTGACCCCACGGGGTGAGATCTTGCGTGGAGCCCCAGATCGAGGGAGATTATCAGTGGTCTTGTATGTCTTCCATTTTCTAATAATTGCTCCCACAGTTGATTTCTTCACACCAAGCTGCTTACCTATTGCAGATTCAGTCTTCCCAGCCTGGTGCAGGTCTACAATTTTGTTTCTGGTGTCCTTTGACAGCTCTTTGGTCTTGGCCATAGTGGAGTTTGGAGTGTGACTGTTTGAGGTTGTGGACAGGTGTCGTTTTTACTGATAACGAGTTCAAACAGGTGCCATTAATACAGGTAATGAGTGGAGGACAGAGGAGCCTCTTAAAGAAGTTGTTACAGGTCTGTGAGAGCCAGAAATCTTGCTTGTTTGTAGGTGACCAAATACTTATTTTACCGAGGAATTTACCAATTAATTCATTAAAAATCCTGCAATGTGATTTCCTGGATTCTTTCCCCCCATTCTGTCTCTCATAGTTGAAGTGTACCTATGATGAAAATTACAGGCTTCTCTCATCTTTTTAAGTGGGAGAACTTGCACAATTGGTGGCTGACTAAATACTTTTTTGCCCCACTGTGTGTGTGTGTGTGTATATATATATATATATATATATATATATATATATATATATATATATATATATATATATTCTGTATATTGACACTATTGAACTATTGCTCACTATACAATCAGAATCAGCTATCCATGAGGAGTTGACCATTTTTAAAAATCTAGATCAGTGTTAATGGATTCTAGAAATAATTAAAAAATATTTAAAAGCTGTAACAACTTTCAGGTAATAGATAGAGAGATAGATTCTTTATTGTCATTGCACATTACTATACAGTGAAACACTGTTTGAGGGGTCAGATCACAGCAGCATGTCAATAAGTAATATACTGTGTGTGTGTGTGTGTATATATATATATATATATATATATATATATATATATATATATATATATATATATATATATAGTTAGGTCCATATGTATTTTGACACTGACACAAATTGTTTTTTTACCTGTTTACTGAAACATATTCAAGTTATAGTTATATAATGGACATGGACATAAAGTCCAGACTTTCAGCTTTCATTTGGGGGTATCCACATTAAAATTGGATGAAGGGTTTAAGAGATTCAGCTCCTTAACTTGTGCCACCCTGTTTTTAAAGGGACCAGAAGTAATTGGACAATTGACTCCAAGGCTATTACATGGGCTGCTGTGGGCAATTCCTTCGTTATGTCATTTTCAATTAAGCAGATTAAAGGCCTGGAGTTGATTTGAGGTGTGGTGCTTGCATTTGGAAGATTTTGCTGTGAAGAAAACATGCGGTCAAAGGAGCTCTCCATGCAGGTGAAACAAGCCATCCTTAAGCTGCGAAAACAGAAAAAACCCATCCGAGAAATTGCTACAATATTAAGAGTGGCAAAATCTACAGTTTGGTACATCCTGAGAAAGAAAGAAAGCACTGGTGAACTCATCAATGCAAAAAGACCTGGACGCCCACAGAAGACAACAGTGGTGGATGATCGCAGAATAATTTCCATGGTGAAGAGAAACCCCTTCACAACAGCCAACCAAGTGAACAACACTCTCCAGGAGGTAGGCGTATCAATATCCAAATCTACCATAAAGAGAAGACTGTATGAAAGTAAATACAGAGGGTTCACTGCACAGTGCAAGCCACTCATAAGCCTCAAGAATAAAAAGTCTAGATTGGACTTTGCTAAAAAACATCTAAAAAAGCCAGCACAGTTCTGGAAGAACATTCTTTGGACAGATGAAACCAAGATCAACCTCTACCAGAATGATGGAAAGAAAAAAGTATGGTGAAGGCGTGGTACAGCTCATGATCCAAAGCATACCGCATCATCTGTAAAACACGGCGGAGGCAGTGTGATGGCTTGGGCATGCATGGCTGCCAGTGGCACTTGGTCACTAGTGTTTATTGATAATGTGACACAGGACAGAAGCAGCCGGATGAATTCTGAGGTATTCAGAGACATACTGTGTGCTCAAATCCAGCCAAATGCAGCCAAACTGATTGGTCGGCGTTTCATAATACAGATGAACAATGACCCAAAACATAAAGCCAAAGCAACCCAGGAGTTTATTAAAGCAAAGAAGTGGAATATTCTTGAATGGCCAAATCAGTCATTTGATCTCAGCCCAATTGAGCATGCATTTCACTTGATAAAGACTAAACTTCAGACAGAAAGGCCCACAAACAAACAGCAACTGAAAACTGCTGCAGTAGAGGCCTGGCAGAGCATTAAAAAGGAGGAAACACAGCGTCCGGTGATGTCCATGAGTTCAAGACTTCAGGCAGTCATTGCCAACAAAGGGTTTTCAACCAAGTATTAGAAATGAACATTTTATTTACAATTATTTAATTTGTCCAATTACTTTTGAGCCCCTGAAATGAAGGGATTGTGTTTAAAAAATGCTTTAGTTCCTCACATTTTTATGCAATCATTTTGTTCAACCCACTGAATTAAAGCTGAAAGTCTGAACTTCAACTGCATCTGAATTGTTTTGTTCAAAATTCATTGTGGTAATGTACAGAACCAAAATTAGAAAAATGTTGTCTCTGTTCAAATATTTATGGACCTAACTCTGTGTGTGTGTATATATATATATATATATATTATATATAAGCAGTATAAATGTATACAGTATGTAATAACTATAAAAGCAACTACATACTGTACTAATGAAATATTTTAGATGCAAATTTTTATACTGAAAAAATGTATAGCGCAATAAATAACCTTAGCATGAACTTGATTAATTAACTTTCATTAAAATAAACTACATGACTATCATAGTGGAAACTCATTTCTTCCTTATACATACTGGGTCTAGGTTCAAGAAGCTTTAAAAAAAATTAAATCTGTTTATTTGTTTTATGAGCTGATTTCTGAAAAACACCTGCGTTTCTCATATGGGGCCTGTGCTCAGCGTTGAGTTTGTGCGGTTTGTGAGCTCATGCTAAACCAAAGGCTAACCAAAGCATGCACTTTTCTTCATGTACACTTTCAACACTGTGTTCTTAAAATATCTATAGTGCTGTTGCTAACTTTCTGCTCATGACATTTTGGTTTATGCTACATCTTACCAGTACTGTGACAGTTGGTTTCATTGACGCAATGCACTTTTCCTGACATCAGAAAACAGATGTGTGTCTGAGCATCTTGCATAGAGACGTAACTTCTTTTAGACTAAACATTACATTATATTAATGGGATTTAGCACACACTCTTATCCAGAGTGACATACAGTCAAAGTAAAAAGTTTGTGAACCCCTTGGAATTTTCTATATTTATGTCTAATTCCCATATAAAACATGGCCATATCTTCATGTAAGTCTCAATAATGAAAAAAGACTGTCTCCTATAATTAAAGATACACAGATTTTCAAAGAATGTTTGACCATATTGAATAAATCATTCAAACTGTGAAACTGAAGGTTGGAAAAAGTAAGTGAACCCTGTGCTAATGACTTTTTAAAAAGCTCATTGCAGTCAAAATTTAGCACACCTGGGTTCCATTTAATGAAATGAGTTCAGAGGTGTGGCCTAGAATTACTTTGATTGATAAAACCCCCTGAAAAGTTTGAGTTTGAACTTTTGACAAGAAACATCTCCAGATGGGAATCATGCCTTGCACAAAAGTAGCTATCTGAAGACCTAAGATCAAGAATTGTTAACTTACATAAGGCTGGAAAGGGTTACAAAGTCATCTCAAAGATTTTAGGTATTCATCAGTCTACTGTCAGGCAAGTTATCTATAAATGGAGACGATTAGGTATCATGGCTACTCTACCTAGAAGTGGGCGCCCCGCCAAGATGACCCCAAGAGCACAACACAAAATCATTAATGAGGTAAAGAAGAACCCTAGAGTGACACCGAAAGACTTGAAGATGTCATTAGAACTGGGTAACATCTCTGTTCATGATTCAACAATACACAAAACATTGAACAAGAAAGGAGGGGTGGCATGGTGGTGTAGTGGTTAGCGCTGTTGCCTCACAACAAGAAGGTCCGGGTTCGAGCCCCGTGGCCGGCGAGGGCCTTTCTGTGTGGAGTTTGCATGTTCTCCCCGTGTCCGTGTGGGTTTCCTCCGGGTGCTCCGGTTTCCCCCACAGTCCAAAGGCATGCAGGTTAGGTTAACTGGTGACTCTAAATTGACCGTAGGTGTGAATGTGAGTGTGAATGGTTGTCTGTGTCTATGTGTCAGCCCTGTGATGACCTGGCGACTTGTCCAGGGTGTACCCCACCTTTCGCCCGTAGTCAGCTGGAATAGGCTCCAGCTTGCCTGCGACCCTGTAGAACAGGATAAAGCGGCTAAAGATAATGAGATGAGATGAGATTGAACAAGAAAGGAGTCCATGGCAGGGCACCAAGAAGGAAGCCACTGCTGTCAAAAAAGAACATCGCTGCATGCCTGAATTTTGCAAAAGAGCACTTGGACACTCCACAGTGGTACTGGGAAAATGTTTTGTGGAGTGATGAAACCAAAATTGAATTATTTGGGACGAACAAGCAGAATTCCATTTGGCGTAAAAAGGGCACTGCATATCAACATCAAAACATCATCCCTACAGTAAAGTATGGTGGAGGGAACATCATGATTTGGGCCTGCTCTGCTGCATCAGGGCTTGGACAGCTTGCCAGCATTGAGGGGAAAATGAATTCCCAAATTTATCAAAAAATTCTCCACGATAACGTGAGGGTGTCTGTCCATCAACTGAAGCTCAGAAGAGGCTGGGTGATGCAACAGGACAATGACCCCAAACATCGCAGCAAATCCACAGCACAATGGTTTCAGAAGAACAAAATCCATGTTTTGGAGTGGTCTAGTCAGAGCCCAGATTTCAATCCTATTGAGATGCTGTGGAATGACTTGAAGACAACCATACACAGAAGACAACCCAAGAATATGGAAGAGTTAAGGTAGTTCTGCAGGGAAGAATAGGCTAAAATCCCCTTGCACGATGTGCAGGTCTGATCTGCAGTTACAGGAAGCACCTGGTTGAGGTCATTGCTGCCAAAGGAGGGTCAACCAGTTATTAAATCCAAAGGTTCACTTACTTTTTCCACCACTACTGTGAATGTTGAATGCATTTGTATAATAAAGTCATGAAAAAGTAGAATTTTTTTGTGTTATTGGCTTAAGCTCATTGTGTATATCAATACCTGTGACTTGGATGAAGATCAGCTCACTTTTATTACCAATTCATGCAGAAAACCAGATAATTACAAAGGGTTCACATACTTTTTACTTTGACTGTACAACAAACCCAGAGCAGCCTGGGGAGCTGTTGGGGGTTAGGTGCCTTGCTCAAGGGCACTTCAGCCATTCCTGCTGGTCCAGTGAATCAAACCAGCAACCTTTTGGTCTCAAAGCTGCATCTCTAATCATTAGGCTATGGCTTTGCTATGGCTTTAAACCTTGCCTCATTCTTCATTGTGTCCCAAATATTAATTTGAATTTCAGGTTCCTATCAGATACTTTTACAGAGGCACATGGGAATTCAATATCAGTTCCTGTTTTTACACTTATCTCTGGCAAGGCTAGGGATGGGATGAAAGAGCAGTTAGGGGGTTAGGTGCCTTGCTCAAGGGCACTTCAGCCCAACCTTCAGGCCATGGCTGCCCCATGTTAACCTAACCGCATGTCTTTGCACTGTGGGGGAAACTGGAGGCACAGGGAGAACATGCAAACTCCACACAGAAAGACCCCCATTGGCCACTGGGCTTGAACCCAGAACCTTCTTGCTGTGAAGCAACAGTGCTAACCACTACACCAGCATGCCACAAGATTATACTTATGCACTGAAAAGACACAACAGTCCTGTTTTCATGGCTAACAGGTGCACAACCCAATGTGGTCTTGATATGGTCTTCTACTGTTGTCGCCCATCTGCCTCAAAGTTTGCTATGCTGTATGTTCTGAGATGCTTTTCTGCTCAACATGGTTGTAAAGAGTGATGACGTGAATTACCAGAACCTTCCTGTCAGAACCAGTCTGTCCATTCTCCTCTGACCTCTTTCATTTCTGCCCACAGGTATATGCTTCAAGATTTGCCCAGTTTCTCCATAAATTTTTTAGCAAGAAAGTGGTTAGTCAGAAGACGAGAAAATTCCCTGTACTCGCATGGGGTTCCTCTGGGTTCTCCGGTTTCCTGGAGTCCCACCCAGGATGTGTTTACACCTCACAGCCAGTGTTCCTGGGATAGGTTCCAGATCCACTGTAACCCTGACCAGGATAGAGAAGTTACTGAAAGTGAATGAGTTTGAAATCCCTAAGGATGGTGTGAGAAATTTTCAGTTGTTTTAAAGATAAAAATTCAGAGTAGGACAGCAAATGCCATTATTGGACCCAACCAAATTTGGAGCACAGGTAAATGGGGTGACCAGTGGCTTATTCAAAAGCTTAAATATGACCTGTCACAGAAATTATATCTGTATATCAGTACAGCAGTCTGAATCTCTGTCAGAAATGCTGGCAGATTTATTTTAGACATTCAACCTAGTGAACTCCGAGGAAATCCATGTAGACAGTGAAGCCACTTTTTGAACAACAGGGAATGGGTTCTTGAGCCTGGTCCATTCAGGATTCTTTGAACCTTGGTGCCTGCTAGTGAACCAGCCTGGGTTTTCACCAGTTTTGAGTGGAACCATTGTAATCAAGGATGTGCCATGAATGGAGGGTGTTGCACAATACACAAAGAGAGTAAACAGTCGTAGTTATACTGTCATTCTTAGTCCTGGGTATGACTTTAAACTGCAAATGGTGATGGGTCTCAGGTCCAGGAGGACTTGAGTATTGGGGAAAGTGGAGTTACCCCTTAATCACTATTGCTCCCAGGTCTGCTCTGACCCAGAGTGGTAGCACCTGCCTGGATTCCAGCTGTGAGTTAAATAGTACATCACCAGTAAGGCGCTGGGAGCAGGGCACTTTTTGGTGCAATGTGGCAAATGAACCCAACAGGGTCAATGGCACACCACCAGATGGCATGCGGAAAAGTCACTCAAATGGCCAACAGATGGCATCACTCGGCAAGTCACTTGTCACTGCGGGGCAACTTCCATATCTGTCAGGTCTGTGGCACTTTTGTGCACCACTTGGCATCAGGTCTGGAGGTCCAGAGAGACAACACAATGGGGGCACAACATCATTTGTCTTATCTTACTGTTCAAGGTGCTTCATTAGGAAAGGAGAATTCAGGCCTTGTGGCCCATCTGCATTTCTGCATATCCTAATGAAGCGGTCATCACTAGCGATGGACAGCCGATGACAAAACAGTAGAAGCAAGATGGCGAAGTGCACTGATTACCTGCAAGTTTTTTTTTTCTGTTATTACAGATATTTGTTTTTGTTCCATTTTTTTCTGAAGATATATAATTTCCCATTTTGTTCTCCATTGCTGCACTCTGCTTCCTCTCCAAACTAATGGCACACCCAGTGATGTCATCACAGTTCATGCTGGAAAAACCAGCTTTATTTTGGTTCCAGCTGGGAACCGACTTTTCAGCTTCCAAACCAATTAATTTTTGGTTGAAATGTTTTGAACAGTCCAAAGTTTGGTGCACAAAACCAGAACGGAACCAGTTCCCTGTTGGTGGAAAAGGGGTAGGAGAGAACATGCACAGACACTCTGCACAGGAAGTAATCAAAGCTCAGGATGGATTGAGGGACCCTGGAGGTATGAAGCATCAATGCTACCTGCTTACACCATCATGGTGCTGATTTTAGGGATCAGTGATGTAAAATGAAACTTTTGTCATAACATTTATGTCTTTCTTTTTTCTGTTTTCTGAAGGATACTCTTGCACATTGGACTGGAATTTTTTTCCGCCCGTTAAAGGAATAAACAGGCCATTTTAGTGTGTAAAGGCTGTAGATTAGTTTATTTCTTTTACAGTTTGGTCTTTTTTTTTCCAATTACACAAACACATTTGAATTTTTCTGAAATTGAAACATACACACAGTACATGCATTCCAGTGGCCACCTAGTTTTATTTCAGATTTGAACATGCAGTTATACAAAAAAATACAATTATAATGCAGTTAAAAATACAGTTAAAAGTGCTGAATGAAACGTTGAATTCTGGGAAAAATGTTCTATTTCTATTGCTTTTGGAGTTTCGAGATGTTTCACTGCTGCACACACCGTGTATCCTATGTGTAAATGTTTTGTCAAGATAAAATGCGTCCCGCATTTTATGATTCTGGAGATTGCCAAAGCAACTGAGTAATAATGTCACGTGACCACTGTGGGGTGTGTTTAACCTACTTTTAATGAAAACAAGTCGGTGTGGACAAACATGGCAGACTCCGCTGTCGCGCTAACTAAAAGCCAGCGGAAAAGAAAAGGAAAGCCTGCCTAGTGAGTGCAACTGCAAGATAGAGCAAGGTTAGAGGACATGTCATTTTTCTGGACAGATAATTAAACCATTCTAGCTAGCACTTAGCTATCTTAGCCTTAGAATGCATGAGCTCGACTCCAAGGTAGCGAGTACGGAGTTATACACCTAGTGTTTTGATCTTACAGAAAAAGAAATGATAACACAAAAACAGTAACAGAGAAAAGATCTCTTTGTCTTTTGTTTCATGGATCTATTCGCGAATGTCAATCACAAATTACATCTCTGCGACTCAAAACTCTCTGAGGTAAATGCAGGTTCACGATGTTTTCCACATGTTGCCATCTTGGTGTGACTTATGGCCCTTTTCCACTACCCTTTTTCAGCTCACTTCAGCTCACTTCAGCCCGACACGGCTCGCGCTTCGACTACCTCAGAGCAGCACGACTCAGCTCGCTTCAGCCCTACCCAGCACCCAAAACTCGCACGGTTTTGGAGTAGGGCTGAAGCGAGCCAAACCGAGCCAAGTGAGGCTAGGGGCGTGAGGAGACACTCCCCTGTGCACTGATTGGTGAGGAGGAGTGTCCTCACATGCCCACACACGCCCCGCGAGCACGCTGGGATCTGTAAACACCGTAAACCCGGAAGAATTACGAATTATGAGAATTTCTGAAGCCTTATGCACCTCGCCTCATTTATACGCTCTTGCCAGTATCTGTTGGCGTTGTCGGTGACAACAAGCCACAGCACCAAAATCAGCAACACTAACGACTCCATGTCCTCCATGTTTATTGTTTACTATCCGGGTCGTGAGACTACCGCTTAAAAGGTCATTGATGTCACTGTTTGCGCCGCCTAACGACATCACGTGACGTCCACCCACTTTCGCTAACTCCACCCAATGTGTCCACCCACTTCCAGCCAGCACGGTTCAGCGCGGTTGTAGTCGAAATGCAACTCCAACAGCCCCACTCAGCTCGACTCAGCCCAACTCAGCACGGCACGGCTCAGCCCGACTCAGCCGCGTTGGTAGTGGAAAAACGGCAATAGTTCCATAGTTATGCTAATTAGTTTGTGTTCAGCTGTTTCCATAGGGCCATACTGTTTACCTTAAGAGGGATGAAAACAATCCCAAAATGGAGAAAAGTGACCCTCAGCACATCAAAATGATCACAGCTCATCTGCATGATATTGTTCTTGTGAGACATGCCATGCACAATAAAAAATTAGAAAATTTCAGATGACTTTGCAGTCAGCACCTTTGACATTCATTTCACATTTCAAGTTAAATGTTTTGGCGGCACGGTGGTGTAGTAGTTAGCGCTGTCGCCTCACAGCAAGAAGGTCCGGGTTTGAGCCCCGTGGCCGGTGAGGGCCTTTCTGTGTGGAGTTTGCATGTTCTCCCCGTGTCCACATGGGTTTCCTCCGGGTGCTCCGGTTTCCCCCCACAGTCCAAAGACATACAGGTTAGGTTAACTGGTGACTCTAAATTGAGCGTAGGTGTGAATGTGAGTGTGAATGGTTGTCTGTGTCTATGTGTCAGCCCTGTGATGACCTGGCGACTTGTCCAGGGTGTACCCCGCCTTTCGCCTGTAGTCAGCTGGGATAGGCTCCAGCTTGCCTGCGACCCTGTAGAACAGGATAAAGCGGCTACAGATAATGAGATGAATGATGAGATAATGAGATGAGATGAGAAGTGCTCTCTAATGGGCACTAATCTGCTGCTCAGATACAAACTTTTTTTTTCTGTAACATTTTATTTTGTGCTGGAAAATGGACGTTTGGAACTCTAAATTTTTTTTGTACTGACTCAGTCATGTAGAAGTCATAAAATAGAAATCTAGAACAAAGTTTGTATGAAAAAAATAGGGGGGCTAAGACTTTTGCACAGTATGTGATGTAAACCACCACCAAAAATTATTATTATTATTATTATTAAGTATACCTCCCAATAAGTCCAATTCCCAAGATGCACACCTAAAAGTCTAATCAAGTGAAGTGTCAAACATTAATATGTTATGATTATTTTTTTCAATAAAACATCATATACATAGCAGAAGAATTAAACTGCATAATTGATATTTTTAAGATAAGTATTATTTTCTGCAACTGTGACTATCAAAGTAAATACTTAGTGAACACCCATTCAGGGCCGTCGACAGGGGGGGACAACCGGGTATTTTGTCCCGGGCCCAGGCATGAGGGGGGGTCCAGAACTGGTCCCTCATGAAGATGCCATTAATCATTCTGTTTCATTTCAAAATGTGTTGATTTGGGGGAGAAAAATGTGCTATATTTGCATTCAATGAATGATTTCTGGTTCTTTTGCCTTTATTGCCTTCGAAAATAGATTCAAGAACCCACCTACCACCCCTAATGCAGAAATGGTTTGGTCTTTGATTAAGGCGCCAAATAACACGGCACTATTCCATCATAACGCTTCGACAATAAGCGTGCGCGAGCCCGTTTGCCAACATGCACAAGTCAGGAGCAAAGAAAAGAAAAGAGAAAAAGAGATGAAGAAGCCAAGAGCCTCAGGGGCTCACTGCATAGATATTTTAGAAAAGATTCAGATGATGGGGATAGATTAGGGATAAAATTAGCTCATGTTTTAAGTCGTTCAAATTCTGTAAAGCTGCTTTGCGACAATGTTTATTGTTAAAAGCGCTTTACAAATAAACTTGATTTGATTTGATTTGATGATGCAGCAGGTGGTGAAGGCAGTGGGGCAGCTGAGCCAGGTAAGACACAGATAACTTTTTTCCAGCCCCGTAATGTAACCCCAGCACGCGCGACGCACCATTCATAATTATAAAATAGGGGATAGCAGGGTACACTGAGTGAACACTGAAATGCACAGGGCATTGAATTATTTCATAAACATATCGGTTTAATAACACTGTGTTGCATATATCTCAATGAAGCAAAGAATAGCACATTGGCCCGCAATCATATCCAAATGTTTTAGGCACGCTTGCTGAGCTGCGCTGAGCTGGACTCCGGTTAGCTGAAAGCCCGTGGAACGCTGCCTCTTGTTAATTAAACCTTATTTTGTTGGAAATCATCCCGTGTAGATACGACGGCATGTGAAATTGCCAGCTAGATAGAGTTTAATGTAACGAATGGGCTATAAATGGGGTGTTTTGAGGTTAGTCTGTTGCAAAACATTAAACTTTCGCTTAGACTGGATACTCTTCAAACAATTCCCTTGCTCAAGTGAAAAATGATAGGCCTGTATGAAAAGCGCAATTAATGAAAGTAGCCTAATAAGCCCTAAATGAATAAAACAACCTCTGTTTTATTGTTGTTGCTTACACGTTAAGATTTTGAAATCTTCTCGGTCCAGTTCTATATCCAGGGAACGTTGTAATCCTTTTGGTTTATCCGTAATAAACGTGTCAGCCCCCAGGTCAGATAGGCTAATATTACGTGGTTGGGAGGGTGTCAATTTTTTTTGTAACATTCTAAATCGAGTACGGAAAGGACGTTTATGAATAACAAGACAAAAAAATACACTGAAAAACAACTCACTGTACACATCACTAGTGGCACACACGGACTGGCCATCGGGAGTAGCGGGAGTTTTCCCGGTGGGCCGGTGGTTCAGTGTGGGCCGGCGGAGAAAAAAAAAAACAGTTGCGCGCTGGCCTTTAATATGATAAGCAATGTTAACAGTTTCTTAAAGAAACTGTTAACATTGCTTATCATATTAAAGGCCAGCGCGCAACTGTTTTTTTTTTTTTTTTCTCCGCCGGCCCACACTGAACCACCGGGAAAACTCCCGCTACTCCCAATGGCCAGTCCGTGTGTGACTAGTGGTGATGCTTCTATGTTCAGATTTTGGGAAAGCCATAACTCGTTCTCACTGAGGCCCAGTTCCATCCCGTAAACAATCATTTTGGTTTATCAACTACCTGCGCTCAAACATGTCACAGGAGAGGCTCAATGGGCTGGCTATGCTCTCTATAGAGCGCGAACTTGCAAAGAAGCTGGACTTCAATGACCTTATTGACGACTTTGCCACAGCAAAAGTCGGGCGCATTGCATTTCGCACCTGAATAGTTGCAGACTAAGGAAATGTTCAAACTGTAAATATGTTGAAATGTTGAAATAAAATGGTTGACTGTTATAATGGGCTTGGAGTACCTGTTATTTAAGGGTTGGTAGTGAGACTGTGAAAAGAGGGGTTGGGTGTGGGTGGTTGCTGTGTGGCGATGTGCGTGCGCGCGTATGTGTGTGTGTGTGTGTGGGGGGCACTCAGATTATTTTGTCCCGGGCCCAGCCAAAGCTGTCAACGGCCCTGCACCCATTAAAAGCATTTTCAGAAGTAATGTTTGTTCCCAACTTTACTTTTACTTCATAGTTACTAAACTCAGTGATTTGTAACATGTGATTTTTGGAATTTATTTTTCATTTGCATGCCATTTTTGAGTAATAAAATGGTGGATTTTCTATGTAATAGGAAAGACCGCTTCTTGACAGAGGAAATGTATCTTCTCATGCACGAAGGGAAGGCACATGAGCAGACTATCTATGACAACATCCAGATTCAACTAAAGCTCCCTGATAAAATATCTTGATCTTGAATAATAACCTTTCACACTGTAAAATTTTTTTGATTCATGCTGCTTTGCACCAGGTGTAAGATAGAGCCATTTGGGATCCAGGTTCCAACCTGTGAAGGATTATGTTGCCTACACAAAGCAAGAAACATCTACAGGGATCTCACTTATCCTTGTATCATCTGTTTGCCCTCCTGCCATCTGGCAGGCAGTACAGGACCATCTACTGATGCACCACCAGACTGAGAAACAGCTTTCCCCCAAAGGCCATCATCTTATTGAATCAAACTATGACCTGGAACTGCAAGGTCTGTTATTCAATCTAACCTAACCATCTAATCACATACTGACTGCACTAATAAGTGATAACCAGATACTATAAGCTAAGGCTCTATCCAGTTCATTGTAGGTCACAATGAACATACAAATTCACACACACATTCACATCTAGGGGTAATTTTGATTGTATGTTTTGGGGGTGGTGGGAGGGAATCAGAGAAAACCACACAGACAAAGGAAGAATATGAGAAACTTCAGATAGGCAGTAAGCCAAGCTCAGGGTCAAATCGAGGACCCTGAAGCTATGAAGCAGCAACACTACCCACTGCACCACTATGCAGCCAGCTAACTGCTTTGAAACTCAGTATCCAAATAAATACAATCCCTCCATTTAGGTTTTCCTCCAAGTCACCAGCTGTATAACTTGCTTCGACTTGAATGTTTGAAGGATACTGTACTGCAAAAGGCGCCAATGCTCCCTGTAAAATGAAATACAGTATATATGGCCCACCAAGCTGATATTTTAGTTTTTCCACTTCTTTGTCTTCTCTGATGTATTAACTTTCTGTGATCAATATGGGCCAATGGACTACCACCTCTACCAGTGCTGCCATACTTCCAGAGCCAGTTTACCAACGAGACGCTCTGTTTTACCAGTTTATGATAAAATAATGCAAAAACATTACATTGATGGCGTTTAGCAGATGCTCTTATACAGATCGACGTACAACATACCCAGAATAACCTGGGGAGCAGTTGGGGGTTAGGTGCCTTGCTCAAGGACACTTCAGTTATTCCTGCTGGTTCAGGGAACTGAACCAGCAACCTTTTGGTCCCAAAGGTGCTTCTGTAACCATTTCGCCATGGCTTCCCTTAAAGGGATTTAGGTTAAGAGGTGGCCCATGTTATTGAGATGAAATGGCATGCACATCAATTTCTGAAGTATACTGACCAACGAAAAAAGAAAGGCAAGTTTGTTTGTGTAACCCAAATGGTCTTGAGAAATCTATCAAACACTCCAGCAAGAAAAATTCCCAATGTAATGTAATGAATAATATCAAACAACAATGATCAATTCACATTTTTAAGTTTTTCAAGTGAAAATAATGGCGCATCATTCAATATCCAGGATGGCTTTCAGAAGTGAATATGGTGCCCTTGAGCTTGTAACATGGCATCAATCCTGCGTTGCACAGAAAACACCCATTTTTCACACATTTTATACAGATTGATAATATTAACAAAAGTGCCACTCCCATTTTCATATGCGATTACTCAGATCATCTGCATCAACTAGCTCAGTGATGTACTGCGGCACAGTAGTGAAGTGGTAAACACTCAAAGGCACTCTTGTTCATCCATTGGACTGATCATCTAAATGTTTTGCCGCATTTCTGTTCAATGTGATTTTTTTTTCTTCTCAATGGACTCTACAAGTGATTTAATATATGGACTTGTTAAGGTTAACTATTTACTCTACATCTGCAGTGCTCACACTCCTACACACCAACTTAAACAATAGACCATGTGTCTTGAGACACAAAGTTCATCTCATCTCATTATCTCTAGCCACTTTATCCTGTTCTACAGGGTCGCAGGCAAGCTGGAGCCTATCCCAGCTGACTACAGGAGAAAGGCGGGGTACACCCTGGACAAGTCACCAGGTCATCACAGGGCTGACACATAGACACAGACAACCATTCACATTCACACCTACGGTCAACTTAGAGTCACCAGTTAACCTAACCTGCATGTCTTTGGACTGTGGGAGAAACCAGAGCACCCGGAGGAAACCCACGCGGACACGGGGAGAACATGCAAACTCCACACAGAAAGGTCCTCACCGGCCACGGGGCTCGAACCCAGACCTTCTTGCTGTGAGGCGACAGCGCTAACCACTACACTACTGTGCCACCACACAAAGTTCAGTGCAACAAAATTAGTAATAAATCAAATATTAGAATTGTGTACATCAACACACTCATTCCAATAGTGCAGATTTAACAATAACAACAAAATAAGCAAAAACTGGCATGGTGGTGTAGTCGTTAGCATTCTTGCCTCCCAGCAAGAAGGCTCCAGGTTTGAATCTCATAGCCAATGGTGGTCTTCCTGTGTGGAGTTTGCATGTTTTCCCTGTATCTATGTTGGTTTCCTCCCACAGTTCAAAGATATACAGATTAGGGAAAAAATACTCAGCCACTGGGGTTGCACAAGACAGTGCATACTAAGTGCCAGTCCCAAGCCTGGATAGATTGGGGAGGGTTGTGTCAAGAAAGGCATCTGGTGTAAAAAAAAAAAAAATCTAAGCCAAATCAATAATGGCTTCACCAAATCAAATATGTGGATCATGATGATCCAGTGTGGTGACCTCCAACAGCTGCAAGAAGATGTAGTAAGAGGAAATGTGTCCATACTGGCAAATTCTCACGGCTGTTGACTTTACTGGCAAATTATGTGCAAAACAAAATTTTTTAAAAAATAGTTTGAGATATTTTTCTTCAAACCATCTACCTTTTAACCCTCTGCAGTCTGAAGGTATTTTCTGGCACTCTAATGATTTTGGCATGCTCTGATTTTGTTGTCAATTTCTAAAAATCTAAGCGGTATTTTCAAAGTCATATGACTTTTTTGTATTCAGCACAAGTTCAGCTACAATAATATCTATGTAGTATGTATGTCATGATTGTACTTAAAAAAACAGATAAATGAAGATACTGTAAAAAGCAGTTTTAGAAGTATGTTGGAATGTGTGAAAAACTGTTACCCATTGTGATGAACAGTTTTGGTCACTTGAGGTGATTCTGTTCAGTCTTAGGAATGTATCAAGCACAAAAACTTAAATCTGTGCCATTGATTTGGAAAATTAACTGGCCATCAAAAAAATTGTCCTATTGTTTTGGGATAAAGGGTTGGCAGTGGAAGGGGTATTCAATGAGAAGTGTAAAAAATTCCATTCCATTCAATGAGAAGAGTGAAAACCCCTCTCACTGCCAACTCTTAATCCCATTTGGTCAAGTGATCAAAACGGTTCAGCACAATGGGTAAGGGAATTTCTTTTCACACATTCCAACACAGTTCAAAAACTGCTTTTTAAAATAGTTTCATTTATCTGGTATTTGACTTTATTTTGGTATTTGACTCTATTCAGTGTGCCTTGACCTACAGTTAGGTCCATAAATATTTGGACAGAGACAACATTTTTCTAATTTTGGTTCTGTACATTACCACAATGAATTTTGAACAAAACAATTCAGATGCAGTTGAAGTTCAGACTTTCAGCTTGAATTCAGTGGGTTGAACAAAATGATTGCATAAAAATGTGAGGAACTAAAGCATTTTTTAAACACAATCCCTTCATTTCAGGGGCTCAAAAGTAATTGGACAAATTAAATAATTGTAAATAAAATGTTCATTTCTAATACTTGGTTGAAAACCCTTTGTTGGCAATGACTGCCTGAAGTCTTGAACTCATGGACATCACTAGACAATGTGTTTCCTCCTTTTTAATGCTCTGCCAGGCCTTTACTGCAGCGGTTTTCAGTTGCTGTTTGTTTGTGGGCCTTTCTATCTGAAGTTTAGTCTTTAACAAGTGAAATGCATGCTCAATTGGGTTGAGATCAGGTGACTGACTTGGCCATTCAAGAATATTCCACTTCTTTGCTTTAATAAACTCCTGGGTTGCTTTGGCTTTATGTTTTGGGTCATTGTCCATCTGTATTATGAAACGCCGATCAATCAGTTTGGCTGGATTTGAGCACACAGTATGTCTCTGAATACCTCAGAATTCATCCGGCTGCTTCTGTCCTGTGTCACATCATCAATAAACACTAGTGACCCAGTGCCACTGGCAGCCATGCATGCCCAAGCCATCACACTGCCTCCGCCATGTTTTACAGATGATGTGGTATGCTTTGGATCATGAGCTGTACCACGCCTTCACCATACTTTTTTCTTTCCATCATTCTGATAGAGGTTGATCTTGGTTTCATCTGTCCAAAGAATGTTCTTCCAGAACTGTGCTGGCTTTTTTAGATGTTTTTTAGCAAAGTCCAATCTAGACTTTTTATTCTTGAGGCTTATGAGTGGCTTGCACCATGCCATGAACCCTCTGTATTTACTTTCACACAGTCTTCTCTTTATGGTAGATTTGGATATTGATATGCCTATACCTCCTGGAGAGTGTTGCTCACTTGGTTGGCTGTTGTGAAGGGGTTTCTCTTCACCATGGAAATTATTCTGTGATCATCCATTACTGTTGTCTTCTGTGGGCGTCCAGGGCCCTGTACTACGAACGGAGGTTAACCTACCCAGAAGTAACCCAGGGTTCCCCCGCTAAACCGGGGTTGACAAAACCTGGTTATCTTGTTAAACGGTACTACGACGCCAGTTATGAAGTTGATTTGTTGAACCTGTGTTAACCTAATCAGGGTTAATGTGCGTTCACGTTAAAGGGGAGGTTATCAGCGTAAATCACCACTGTTCACAATGGCACGGTCGCCGTACTTCACGGAGGAAGAATGCGCGGTTATAATGCAAAGCTACGAGGAGTTCAAAACAACATTAAGAACAAAATCGAACACAGCGGCTGCCAATAAGGAGCGGCAAGCATGTTGGCAACGAATTGCCGATCGGGTAAATGCATAAGTACATTCTCCCTTCTACATGTTCCAGAACAGAAGTATAGGATGAGAGAAAGCTTCATGATCAATCACAAGTCACAGAAAATGGTCCTTCGACGTGGCCCCAGTCATATATAGCTTGTTTAATGTCCGAAAAATCCTGAATAAAATTTGGTATGGTAAATTCATGGAGTAGCCTACTTAAGCTGATATGTGCACATGAGTCACATGAATTAGGATGACTGACTGTTCAGTCCCTTTGACTAAGTTGGTGTATGTCCTGTGAACATTTCAGAGGCAACAGCAGTGCCAAACGCACCTGGCAACAGGTGAAAATGAAGTATAAAAACATCATTCATAATGGTAAGTGTGTGTGTGTGAGGCATATATAATGAAAAGATGCTTGTCTTTCATAGCCAACAAGAAAAAGGTGGCCGCCAGGTGCACAGGAGGAGGGAGGGCACCAGAAGCCCTTACCGTGGCCGAGGAGTTGGCACTCGCCAACAATAGCGGTAGGCCAATCATGGAGGGGGTAGAAGGAGGCCTACAATCCACCCCTGGTGCTGTGGAAATGTCCACCCTCTACGTGCGGGGTAATATGGCATTCAAGTTCCATGTAAGAAGTGTGTTTTCTCGTTCATCAGTGGCATGTCTTATGTGTTGTGTGTACAGTTGAAGGAAGCAATCTGGAGACCATCCAGCCACCACAGCCCATACCCGGCTCCAGTGAGCCTCCGGCCGAGGTACCTGTAATAGCTAACATTGCATGCATTATGTCGTGTTCATAAATTATGTAGGTGCAGCCTATGATTTATGTATGTTCTCTTAGGAGGAAGATGAGGAGACCCTCACGCCCAAATCCAACACCCACATGCAGGTTGAAAGACTCTACCACTGCTACTATATGCTGTGTCAATATTCTAGGAGGGTGCCCCATTACTCTTCAGCAGTACTGCATTTGAAGTGTGACTTGTATCAATGATGCAATCAGTCTGTGTGCTTGTGTTCCTTTGTAGGAGGAGTTGGAGCTGCCCCTGTCCCCTCCTGAGGCTTCCCTGCCAGAGACGTCACAATGTCACAAAGTACAGTTTCTTCCTCTTCGGTCCATCATTGCCGACTGTTATGCATACTAGGCTAATATGTTCATTCTGGGGTGGGGGTTCTGTTGGCCAGAGTGGACAATGTGCGCAGCCTATACAAGAAAATGTTACAGCTAGACTGCAGAAAAAAGAGGCTGCAAATTCGCAAGCTTGAACTAGAAATTGAAAAGTTGGAGCATGAGAAGAAGGTATTAGTACATTGTGTGTGTGTGTGTGTGTGTGTGTGTGTGTGCGCAAGCAAGCAAGCATTCATTTGGCTTTTCTGTCTTTTCTTTTCAGGAACAGGAAAACTTGAATAAATAAATAAATACAGTCGGAATGAGTGGTGATTTTGGCTTTTCTTTATTTTGTGTTACTGGCTGAAAAATTGGTTCGTGATGGCCTCTCTCACTGAACGGCCTGTGGGATGGTCCAGGGTCATGGGGTCAACAACATCGGGGGGTGAGGGAACATAATTGGGAACCCTTTCTTTTCTGATGGTGGCTATGTTATGCAGTACCACACATGCCGCTGTTATTTGACAGACCTTCTCTGGCCTCACACGCAGTCCTTTTAGGCAGGCAAACCGAGCCTTCAATATGCCGAACGTGATCTCAATTCGTGCTCTTGTAACACTGTGGGCATGATTGAAGGCTCTCTGGGCCCTTGTTTGAAGGTCTGTGAATGGTGTCAGGAGGTGTTTCAAGCATGGGTATCCACGGTCCCCCAGCAGGATACCATCAAATCACCCTTGTATGAAATGGAGAGAAATGTAGTTAGTGTCAAACAACTGTAAGATGCTCACTATTCTTTACTTAAGGAATACCATGAAGTTTGAGTAGGGATGTCTGTGGTATTTTAGCTCGTTTCTGTATTGTCCTGATATCTTTTTGATGCAGGATGATTTGTGTTTTAAGGATTAGATGTAGGATTATCTTACCTTCCTCGAATCCCGCAGCTAGTGAGGATTCTCTAAATATGCGGGAATCGTAGACAGACCCTGGCCATCTTGCATCCAGGCTGGTTATCATCGACTGGTGGTCACATGTCATCTAAGAACATCAAACATTTGTGCAAGGACAGGGGATATGACTGAGGTACAAGCACACTGTTACCCCTGCAAATGAGGAACAACACCAACCCATGTGGAGGACAAAACATCACCTAATGCAAAATGGGACCAGTACTGACAGGTTGATTTGAGGTATGGACATGACCTATTTGAATGTGGGCCTATATGAAGTAGACCTTTTACCTGTACGTTGATGCTATGGAAGGATTTTCTATTCACATAATCCGCCTCAAGCTCTCCCAGGGGTGCACTGATGTGGATGTGAGTGCAGTCAATGGCTCCTATTACTCTTGGGAAACCTGTATATTTTGTTAGTCATATCAATTGTCAGTCACAATTGTCTCTATGAGAGTAGGCAAACAGACACAATTTGATATTAGTAATTACCTGCGATTACATAAAACCCTTCTTTGATCTGATCTGAAGTGCGGTTAAATGCCCAGGGAACACGACAAATGCATTCATCAGTTTGTTTAAGGCAAGTACCACTTTGCGAATCATACGACAGACCGTGTTCTTACTGAGGTTTTCAGC
Organism: Neoarius graeffei; assembly: GCF_027579695.1. NCBI lineage: Eukaryota > Metazoa > Chordata > Actinopteri > Siluriformes > Ariidae > Neoarius > Neoarius graeffei. The sequence goes on from NC_083574.1 coordinate 11,960,778, forward strand.
ATCACCGACGGAATACATATATTGTCCACTGGCAAAGTAACGCAATGACAAGCACATAATTTGCTCGATTGTGAGGGCCTGGCTTTGGTGGGTTACATTGCAGACGTCTGCCTCGATCAGCTGACAAAGGTAATGAATTCCCTCAGCTGAGAATCTATATCGTTCATAAAGCACATCGTCCGGGTATGCCAGCGGATTCTGGCGGTCTCTAAATACCCTCGCCCTTCGGAGAGAGCCCCTCACAATCTGCGCTCCGATACCGCACAGGTCATCCAGGTACGCTGGCATTGTCTCTAGAGGAAATGTCGGTGGAGAGGTGGTGTTTAAAAAGGGTGTGGTTAATCGGAAACCTCGGGTTAACCAAGAACATAACCTGAGACGAGCAGGTTTGAGATGCAGCGTAAATTGCCATGGCAGCATACCTCGGTTTGAACATAGCCAACTTTCGTAGTATGGGTTAATCGGGAAGTTACGCTGCACGTGATCAAGTTACTCTCGAAGTTACCCTGGTAAGCCAGAAAACCCGCTTCGTAGTACAGGGCCCAGGTCTTTTTGCATTGATGAGTTCACCAGTGCTTTCTTTCTTTCTCAGGATGTACCAAACTGTAGATTTTGCCACTCCTAATATTGTAGTAATTTCTCAGATGGTTTTTTTCTGTTTTCGCAGCTTAAGGATGGCTTGTTTCACCTGCATGGAGAGCTCCTTTGACCGCATGTTTTCTTCACAGCAAAATCTTCCAAATGCAAGCACCACACCTCAAATCAACTCCAGGCCTTTTATCTGCTTAATTGAGAATGACATAACGAAGGAATTGCCCACACCTGCCCATGAAATAGCCTTGGAGTCAATTGTCCAATTACTTTTGGTCCCTTTAAAAACAGGGTGGCACATGTTAAGGAGCTGAAACTCCTAAACCCTTCATCCAGTTTTAATGTGGATACCCTCAAATGAAAGCTGAAAGTCTGGACTTTATGCCCATGTCCATTATATAACTATAACTTGAATATGTTTCAGTAAACAGGTAAAAAAACAATTTGTGTCAGTGTCCAAATATATATGGACCTAACTGTATTTTCCATGGTCTTAATGTAAGTGCACATATAAATCATAAAGCTGTGGTGTTAAATATGGCATGGTATGTTTGTTGCTGTGAATGGTAACCTGAAGTAGAGGAATGAAGGTTCATTACACACAGTGGCTGGCTAAGAGAACCTACAGCAACTATAGTTTCTGAATCCTCTATTTCTTTTGGATTTTACATTCAAATTTTAATGGTAATACCACAAATAAGGAGCCGTGGAAACAAACACCAGCATTTTTTATTTATTTTGAAATCCAACAGTGTCACATCAACATAATTAAAAATTTTAAAAGGAGTCAAAGATAACAATATCAAACTAAAACAGGGACCAAAAGACATAAACAAGAAAATGTCAAGTGGTAAGTAACAGGACAGTACAGACAGAATGACATTGTAGTCACACAACCTTTAAATGTTCTGCTAAATAGGACAACCGTTCTAAATTTTCTAAAAGTGTAGTCTTTGGTAAAATAAAAAAAAAATTAAAAATTCAACGTTTCAAATATTGCAACATCTTGCCTCGCTCCAAATTCCATTCTTGGAACTGATTGTATGAAATGTTCTCATAAAATTCTCTCCACAGCTAAGTGATGGATGCATTATGGTTTTGGGTTTGGTTGTCGATCTGTCCCTCTGTCCATCTGTCAGTGTGTGTGTCCATCTGAGAGTCTCATTAATACAGTATCTCAAGAATGAGGTTCAATGTTCATAGAATTTATATGGAATTATAACTGGTGGAATTATCTTGTCATTCCACCACGATGCACAACTCAAGGAGGACGCTGCGTAGGTTGACGTAGGTGTCTGTGACAATTCTGTCATTACAGTAAAACAAAGTTTGATGTGTGACAAGCTACCAAGAGGTGTCATAAAGCTGGTTAACCATACAAAAATTGTTATCCATTACATATTAGACACATTTTCTCTAGATTTTTTTGAATTGGCATACAACCCCGATTCCAAAAAAGTTGGGACAAAGTACAAATTGTAAATAAAAACGGAATGCAATGATGTGGAAGTTTCAAAATTCCATATTTTATTCAGAATAGAACATAGATGACATATCAAATGTTTAAACTGAGAAAATGTATCATTTAAAGAGAAAAATTAGGTGATTTTAAATTTCATGACAACAACACGGGTGGCACGGTGGTGTAGTGGTTAGCGCTGTCGCCTCACAGCAAGAAGGTCCTGGGTTCAAGCCCCGGGGCTGGCGAGGGCCTTTCTGTGTGGAGTTTGCATGTTCTCCCCGTGTCCGCGTGGGTTTCCTCCGGGTGCTCCGGTTTCCCCCACAGCCCAAAGACATGCAGGTTAGGCTAACTGGTGACTCTAAATTGACCGTAGGTGTGAATGTGAGTGTGAATGGTTGTCTGTGTCTATGTGTCAGCCCTGTGATGACCTGGCGACTTGTCCAGGGTGTACCCCGCCTTTCGCCCGTAGTCAGCTGGGATAGGCTCCAGCTTGCCTGCGACCCTGTAGAAGGATAAAGTGGCTAGAGATAATGAGATGAGATGAGATGACAACAACACATCTCAAAAAAGTTGGAACAAGGCCATGTTTACCACTGTGAGACATCCCCTTTTCTCTTTACAACAGTCTGTAAACGTCTGGGGACTGAGGAGACAAGTTGCTCAAGTTTAGGGATAGGAATGTTAACCCATTCTTGTCTAATGTAGGATTCTAGTTGCTCAACTGTCTTAGGTCTTTTTTGTCGTATCTTCCGTTTTATGACGCGCCAAATGTTTTCTATGAGTGAAAGATCTGGACTGCAGGCTGGCCAGTTCAGTACCTGGACCCTTCTTCTACACAGCCATGATGCTGTAATTGATGCAGTATGTGGTTTGGCATTGTCATGCTGGAAAATGCAAGGTCTTCCCTGAAAGAGACGTCATCTGGATGGGAGCATATGTTGCTCTGGAACCTGGATATACCTTTCAGCATTGATGGTGTCTTTCCAGATGTGTAAGCTGCCCATGCCACACGCACTAATGCAACCCCATACCATCAGAGATGCAGGCTTCTGAACTGAGCGCTGATAACAACTCGGGTCGTCCTTCTCCTCTTTAGTCCAAATGACACGGTGTCCCTGATTTCCATAAAGAACTTCACATTTTGATTCGTCTGACCACAGAACAGTTTTCCACTTTGCCACAGTCCATTTTAAATGAGCCTTGGCCCAGAGAAGACGTCTGCGCTTCTGGATCATGTTTAGATAAGGCTTCTTCTTTGAACTATAGAGTTTTAGCTGGCAACGGCGGATGGCACGGTGAATTGTGTTCACAGATAATGTTCTCTGGAAATATTCCTGAGCCCATTTTGTGATTTCCAATACAGAAGCATGCCTGTATGTGATGCAGTGCCGTCTAAGGGCCCGAAGATCACAGGCACCCAGTATGGTTTTCCGGCCTTGACCCTTACACACAGAGATTCTTCCAGATTCTCTGAATCTTTTGATGATATTATGCACTGTAGATGATGATGTGTTCAAACTCTTTGCAATTTTACACTGTTGAACTCCTTTCTGATATTGCTCCACTATTTGTCGGTGCAGAATTAGGGGGATTGGTGATCCTCTTCCCATCCTTACTTCTGAGAGCCGCTGCCACTTCAAGATGCTCTTTTTATACCCAGTCATGTTAATGACCTATTGCCAATTGACCTAATGAGTTGCAATTTGGTCCTCCAGCTGTTCCTTTTTTGTACCTTTAACTTTTCCAGCCTCTTATTGCCCCTGTCCCAACTTTTTTGAGATGTGTTGCTGTCATGAAATTTCAAATGAGCCAATATTTGGCATGAAATTTCAAAATGTCTCGCTTTCGACATTTGATATGTTGTCTATGTTCTATTGTGAATACAATATCAGTTTTTGAGATTTGTAAATTATTGCATTACGTTTTTATTTACAATTTGTACTTTGTCCCAACTTTTTTGGAATCGGGGTTGTACTTTTATAGAATCAGCAAGAGGGTTATTGGTTATAATACCACAAATTATTGATTTGTTTGGAAACACCTTCAAGTTACCAGTCAGATAACTATTTGCGGCTATCTATATTTCCAAACAAAATAAACCATTTACCATTTTACTAGTTTATAATAGTTTAGAATATAGTATAGAATAGTCTTGAAGATTCTAGAGTTTCTGGTTTAGACATATTACTGCAGCCACACTTCAGATTTTCCTATGGATCTTCACACACCTAAAAAAGATTAGCATACTGAGTACAAAATGCATATAAAATTTATTTAAACTTACATGAATGTGAGTGGGTCTTTGATAGACCATAATCCTTTTTTTTTTTTTAATCATGCTAGCTTTTGTTTATGGCATATACACAGGGAGCAAATTAAAGGAAGCTGTTGGACCACCATGAACCACCAAAACAACTCCCAGGTTCATTAACATGGATGCTACAAGTCTCTAGAACTGTACTGGAGCACTAAACACCATTCTTCCAGAAGATATTCCCTCGGTTGGTGTTTTTATGAGTCTAATACATCACTCCAAGATATCCAACTTGGTTGAGTTCCAGTGAGTGTGAAGGTCATAGCATATATCTAATTTACATAATTTTCATCTTTCTGACGTATTTCTCAGAGCCAAACCATGGCAGCAAAATGAATAAATGCCCTTCATGATATAAAAGAGTTTTGTTTTTTTTCCCTTTAATTTGTCACCCATCTGTATATGGCATTCAAATTGCACACAGTTTCTATCAACTGCATGTCTGCATGCTGAATTGGTGAATGATGAATGGACAAGAAACAGGTCTGATATAGGAACAAGACTGAAGGACATTTGTCAGTTTGTTTAGGATGCAGATTACTCTTATTCAGAGTCAGCAAATTAGGTTTAAAAGTGCCATCAATGTTTCCAGTACCAGTCAAAAGTTTGTACCCCCCCCCTAAGCAATCCAGGATGCAGAAGATATATTTAACATCCTAAATGATATGTGTAAAAGATTCGGACTGACTATCTCCTTCAAGAAGACCAAGACACAAGTGTTCAATAATGAAAAACTGGTGAAGCAGGAGACTCTGTTTAGCATTGAATCACTAAAAATAGAGAATGTACGATCCTTCACGTATCTTAGACAAGTCATAACTAATGATGTTAATGAATGCTTTATGCAACATAGACTTGAGAGAGCTGTAGCAAAGTTTCATGAGTTTAAAGCTGTGCTATGTGACACAAACATCAATCTACGTACAAGGCACAAGATCTTAGAGGCTTGCGTAAGATCCTGGCTAACGTATAGAAGAGCTCCTTCACTTCCAAATGAACAAGAGCTTAAGAAGCTGGAGGCTTGTTGGAGTCAATGTCTACAAAGAATGGGAAAAGATAGATGGAAGCGAAGGCACATTACAGGAAGTGACAATGAAGATGAGACAGATTATGCCTTCATTTACACAAATGAGCAGATTGAGAACATTCTCAAAACAACACCCCTACATGACGTTATTTATAGCCAGTACCTTAAGTACATCGGCCACGTCTGTCGTGCAGAAAACACAGCACTGACTAAAATATTATTGTTTGCAAAACCAGAAAGAAAGTACTACCATAACCCCTGAGTGAAGATATCCGAACTCCTTGGAGTTTCCAGTAAGCAGGCAAAAAGAATGACCCAGTCACGAAATGGGTTCGCTGACTTGATAAGGAAATGTTTCAAGTCACCTCTGTAACAGCAATGTCCATTTTGGGTAAGAATCTACAGGTACAGGGAGGTAGGTACTCATTCATAGGTTTTTCTATATTTGAATTATTTTCTACATTGTCGAACAATACTGAAGACATTAAAACTATGAAATAACATGAAACATATATGGAATTATGTGGTGAACAAAAAGTGTTAAACAAAATCAAAATCCTTCCCACGCCATGTTGCACCAATCTCCGTTTCCATAGCCCTCGGCCTCTCATGTAGCTAGGGTTACAGTGGGGGGCTAGTCCTCTGGTAATCGCAAGAGTTTGACTCCCCACTCACATCTGTATTGCAGCGTACCTTGCCAGATGGTAGTAGGTACCATTTTTATGATGGTCTTTGGTATGACCCAACCATGAGTAGAACTCACGATCTCCCGATCAAGAGGCAGACATGCTAACCACTAGGCCAACTCGTGGGCATTAAACAAAATATGTTTATATTTTAGATCCTTCAAAGTAGCCAGTGTTTACCTTGATGACGCTTTACACACTATTGGCATTATCTTAACCAGCTTCATGAGGTCGTCACCTGGAATGCTTTTTCGATTAACAGCTGTGCCTCGTCAAAAGGTAATTAGTGGACGAGTTTCTTGCCTTCTTAATTTGTTTCAGATCAAACAGTCAATAGTAAATAATAAAAATAGCCTGTTTGTAAATAGCCCCATTCAACAACTGTAGTAATCCATATTATGCAAGAACCGCTCAACTAAGTCAAGAGAAACTACAGTCCATCATTACTTTAAGACAGAAAGTGTCTTCTAATTAATAAAACTAAAGAAAACCATTGAATTAGATGTGTCCAAACCTTTGTCTGATACAGTATATGGGTAAAGTTTCTTGTATTCATAGTTACACACAAACTTATATTGATATTCTGAACAGCCCATTCATCATATGATTAAAACCACCTGCTCATTTTTCATGCTTCTGAGATTGTAAGACAGGGCTTTTTATAGGGATGCTTCTACTCAATTCTAGACTGTCATCTTTAAATACTCACACTTGCATTTAACATGAAAAAACAAACAAACACAGAATCCAAATTGCAAAGTGATGCCTTCAAGTGTAATACGGTGTAACATAAAAGCAAATGACAATTTAATGGAAAAAAACTATACCATACAATGATGTATGAATATGAAGATGAGCATCTACGATAATAGGAGTCTTGGGGATTGGCAATATATTGCTGCATGAATAGTCCTGGTTATAATCATCACTTGAGTCAGTACAAAGTTGTTTTAATTTAACAACGTGGCTTTCACTCTTCTAAAATAGCACTTGATCCAGCACATCCTATTATTTTGTAAATCATCTCAACTCTGAATGTGGCCTAGTTGTTCTCATAATTGTTCGGGGGAGAAAAAAGGAAAAACTAACAGTAAACTAATGCTAAGGTCTCACATAGCCGGAATCACTTCATGATAGACGTCGGTAGACGATTTTGAGCCTTCGGGGGGTCAGCTGGCATGCGTTTCAGGCCCTTCCATCGGAATACATGATAGCTGGTGAACTACCTTGACAACCGGGAAAGTGTGGCTTCCATCCAACTTTCCATCCCCAGAAAGTTTTGTTGTGTTGAAAATTGCCATGGGTCAAGCACCGGATGAATTCATCCGTCGCAACAGTAAAGGCATACATCAGTATCCTTTAGGCATATGTGAAGCTTACGTAGGCTATTGGGGGTTACCATAGCATTACATCGCAAACATCGACCTCAAAATGTTCACAGAACAACATTCTGCAGAAAGTGAAAAGTTTGCCTAGGGGGTGTGGCTTATTTTGTCTTGCCCTGGTTATGCTGTACTGCAGTCGTAAAAACCATACACACTGCCTTCATTGCCGTAAGGCCATACGTCGCTGCCGCCAATGGTTTTACCGGCATCTTCCATCACCATCGTGACTACCATGGCTTCATTTGCATATCTACTCCGCCCAAATTTATGCAACGGATTACCTCCAAAATCTGCCAGAATGGCCATGGTAGGCCCCAGCCATGGTTCTCATGGATCAACCGGCTGTGTGTGACCTTAGCCTAACAGATCATCATACATACACAAGCTCACCTGGTATATGTCGTCATCTGAAGCATGAACTGTGTGGGGGGAAAAAATATATGGTAATATAATTTGGAACAGTCCAGGGCATTTTTGTAAAATTATTCACCTGTCCATAACTTCACAGCAAAGCTCACAGGGAAGCTCATATGCATGTGCAACATTTTAAAGATGTCATTATAAAGCTCACTGTAATGCAGACTCACCAGTGTCTGAGGAATCATTCCATTCTGAACCAAAGCTGAAATATATGAATATAAATATACACAATAAAGCTGTAAGTATACACTCTTCGAAGAAAGATCAGATATATAATTCTTAAGGGTTTTTCAGGATTGTTTCTATGGAGTAACCCTTGAAGCAGGGATCATGCATTTTATCCACGAAGGCCTGGTGCTGCTGCACATTTCCATTCCAGATAAATAGGAGATACAGATGTTAACACTTGATTGTTTTTGCTCTTCAAACAACTATTAATAATGAAAAAATGCAACCACAGTGGAGGTGGCACGGTGGTTAGCACTGTCACCTCACAGCAAGAAGGTCCTGGGTTCGAGCCCAGCGGCTGGCAAGGGCCTTTCTGTGTGGAGTTTGCATGTTCTCCCCGTGTCTGCGTGGGTTTCCTCCGGGTGCTCAGGTTTCCCCCACAGTCCAAAGACATGCAGATTAGGTTAATTGGTGGCTCTAAATTGACCATTGGTGTGAGTGTGAATGTTGTTTGTCTCTGTGTCAGCCCTGAGATAACCTGGCGACTTGTCCAGGGTGTACCCTTCCTCTCGCCCATAGTCATAGGCTCCAGCTTGTCTGCGACCCTGTAGAACAGGATAAGCGGCTACAGATAATGGATAGATGCAACCACAGTAGCCACATCGCTTAGATAAGAGCAGAAACACCTGCCACTGAGGTTCTACAAAGAACCTGAGAACGTATATACCCCTTTTCCACTAAGTCGGTTCGGGGGCCGGTTTGGAGACAATGCCTAATCTAGAACCAATTCTTTGTGTTTTGTCAGCCAAAGAACCAGTTCTTGGGAAGGAAAATTGGTTTGAGAGTGGCAATAATATTTTGCTGGTCCAGAACCAAGAACTGTAGTCCACCATTGTTGTTGCTCTGTTTAGTGCTAGCATTGCTGGGAAAGCGGGGACGTTTCTGTATACAGATGTAAACAATGATATAATGGCATGGCTCATTGGTGGCTCTCTAGTCTGTGGAAAAGCAAACCAGTTCTTAGAAGGTTCACAAGTTGAACCAACCATGAATGGGGACAAGCACCAGCCCAGAACTAGCACTGAGTTTGCATTGATGGAAAGGGGGTAATAGAGGTTTCAAAGAAGCGAAAATCCATTCAAAGAACTGACTATTCAAAGAACACCTTTTTTGTTGGACCACTGAGTTGATTGACTGAGTCCCATTGTTGCACAAGGAAATTCAGTTTAACTAGCTGAATTGCAACCTCAGCTAACACACATAGCATAGCCATAGCAGGGACATTCGATGGTATACATGCATCTGCTGGCACGTGTGACAAATGCTAAGCAGTCTATGGCACTCCGGTAAACCTAGGTTTGCCTAATTGTCTTGTTTCTCTAGCTTGTTTCTAGCTTCTTTCTTTCTTGTTTCTCTAGATATAACTTCTGAGATTTAGCATAACCAAATAAATCAGTTTACCTGTGTTCATTCTGGATGTCACCTGCTAATAGTCAAAAAAGTCATATGAGGAAACAATCGTTTCAAGACCATATTACATACAGAGTATCAGTAGAGGATTCTGCATTTAAAAGTATCATTTTACTCCTTTATTTCAAACATTTCACTTTCTAAATACAGTGGTGCTTGAAAGTTTGTGAACCCTTTAGAATTTTCTAGATTTCTGCATAAATATGACCTAAAACATCATCAGATTTTCGCACAAGTCCTAAAAGTAGATAAAGAGAACCCAGTTAAACAAATGAATATTATACTTGGACATTTATTTATTGAGGAAAATGAGCCAATATTACATATCTGTGAATGGCAAAAGTATGTGAAGCTTTTCTTTCAGTGTCTGGTGTGACCCCCTTGTGCAACAATAACGGCAACTAAACATTTCCGGTAACTGTTGATCAGTCCTGCACACCGGCTTGGAGGAATTTTAGCCCATTCCTCCATACAGGACAGCTTCAACTCTGGGATGTTGGTGGGTTTCCTCACATGAATTGCTCACTTCAGGTCCTTCCACAACATTTTGATTCGATTAAGGTCAGGACTTTGACTTGGCCATTCCAAAACATTAACTTTATTCTTCTTTAACCATTCTTTGGTAGAACGACTTGTGTGCTTAGGGTCGTTGTCTTGCTGCATGACCCACCTTCTCTTGAGATTCAGGCTACATCCACACGACAACGGCAACGAGATGTTATTTAAAAATATATCGCGTCCAAATGGGCAACAATCAGTAAAATATCAGGTCCATATGGCAACGCAACGCTTGCTGAAAACGATGCAATACACATGCCACACCTCTAGGGGCGCTGTAAGACGGTCCCTTTGGAGACACCAGAACAATAGAAGAAGTAAGGACGCATGCGCATAAACTATTATGCGCGAGACTTCATATTGGCCACAAAGTCAGGAAAATCTGTTCGTAAAATTACATTATAATGACCAAATACAATGAAAAGTATTTTTCCAGTCTCACCTGTGAAAGGTAATCCCATGTGATCTCGTTTGGACGGCAAACCTGTTGGTACAGTTAAACGCAGCTAATCTTTATTCTCCACTTTGACCTATCCAAAATGGCGGCGAGGATGACGTATGATTCTACGCGGAAGGCGGCGTCTTTAATGGTCCGGAATAAATTGAATGATACACGTTGATGGATTAATTTGTTGTTTCTCACCTGTGAAAGGTAATCCCATATGATCTCGTTTGGACGGTAAACCTGTTGGTACAGTTAAACGCAGCACATGAATCTTTATTCTCCGCTTTGACCTCTCCAATATGGCGACGAGGATGACGTATGATTCTACGCGGAAGGCGGCGTATTTAATGGTCCGGAATAAATTGAATGCTACACGTTGATGGATTAATTTGCTCTTCTACGCCCTTTTTGAGGAATGTATTGTAAGACTTAAACCCACATCTGAAGAGGTGAGATCGCTCCTTTTTTTCCCTATTTTTGCTGGCGGGATTGACTCTGCCCTAAGGGCAGAGTCTCTCTCTCGCTCACTTTGCACCATTACACAATAAATATTCACAGTGAAAATATTTTGTAAGCGCGTTTCATGAACCAAGTTATAGGATTTGTTGACAACTTGCATCGAGTTCGTTACACTTCTACCCGGCGTGAAGCACTCACAGTCATGTGGTTGTGATGTCATCATAAACAAATCCGTTCTACTCATCCAGACGACTTCACAACGGCAACGTTGCCAGATCTTTCCACTCTGGAACCTGTTCTCAAAAAGATTGCGTTTTGGGCACCCAAAACGCCGGTGCCGTGTGGACGCCAGGCCTAAATGATAAGCAATTGTATCGGAGTCACCTGAATCCGTTGCCATGTGGACAGGGCCTCAGTTCATGGACAGATGTCCTGACATTTTCCTTTAGAATTCGCTGGTATAATTCAGAATTCATTGTTCTGGTCTCATCTGTCCACAAAACATTTTTCCAATAGCCTTCTGGCTTGTCCACGTGATATTTAGCAAACTGCAGACAAGCAGCAATGTTCTTTTTGGAGAGCAGTGGCTTTCTCCTTGTGACCCTGCCATGCACACCATTGTTGTTCAGTGTTCTCCTGATGGTGGACTCATGAACATTAACATTAGCCAATGTGAGAGAGGCCTTCAGTTGCTTAGAAGTTACCCTGGGGTCCTTTGTGACCTCGCCGACTATTACACGCCTTGCTCTTGGAGTGATCTTTGTTGGTCGACCACTCCTGGGGAGGGTAACAATGGTCTTGAATTTCCTCCATTTGTACACAATCTGTCTGATTGTGGATTGATGGAGTCCAAACTCTTTAGGGATGGTTTTGTAACCTTTTCCAGCCTGATGAGCCTCAATAACACTTTTTCTGAGGTCCTCAGAAATCTCCTTTGTTCGTGCCATGATCCACTTCCACAAACATGTTGTGAAGATCAGACTTTGATAGATCCCTGTTCTTTAAATAAAACATGGTGCCCACTCACACCTGATTGTCATCCCATTGATTGAAAAAACCTGACTCTAATTTCACCTTCAAATTAACTGCTAATCCTAGAGGTTCACATACTTTTGCCATTCACAGATATGTAATATTGGATCATTTCCCTCAATAAATAAATGACCAAGTATAATATTTTTGTCTCATTTGTTTAACTGGGTTCTCTTTATCTACTTTCAGGACTTGTGTGAAAATCTGATGTTGTTTTAGGTCATATTTATGCAGAAATATAGAAAATTCTAAAGGGTTCACAAACTTTCAAGCACCACTGTACATTAATGAATTATAAAAAATAAAATTAAAAAGATTTTTAAAAATAATACCTTGGTCCATCACTGCATCTCTTAAATCAGTGTTATGTTCAACAGATCTGTTTAAAAGACAATTCAATGTGAATATATATGCACACACACACACACACACACACACACACACACACACACACACACACACATTCATTATGACCACTGACAGGTGAAGTGAATAACACTGATTATCTCATTACAGTGGAACCTGTCGAGGGGTGGGATACATTAGACAGCAAGAGAACAGTCAGTTATTGAAGTTGATGTGTTGGAAACAGGAAAAATGGGCAGGCGTAAGGATCTGAGCAACTTTGAAAAGGGCCAAATTGTGATGGCTCAATGACTGGGTCTGAGCATCTCCAAAATGACTCCAAAAAATGTTAATGCTGACACCTTTCTGTTTTAGCCCACATTAACTTTTTCAGCAGTTTGTGCTACAGTAGCTTGACTGTGGGATTGGATCATATTGGCTAGCCTTCATGCCCCATGTGAATCAATGAGCCTTCGACGCCTATGACCCTGTTGCCGGTTCACCAGTTGTCCTTTGGATCCTTGGATCATTTTTGGTAGGTACTAACCACTGCATACCTGGAACACCCCACAAGGTGTACCATTTTGGAGACGTTCAGACCCAGTCATCCAGCCATCACAATCTGGCCCTCGTCAGAGTCACTCAGATCCTTACGCTTGCCCATTTTTCCTGCTTTTGTTGCATCAGCTTCAAGAACTGACTGTTCTCTTGCTGCCGAATATATCCCACCCCTTGACAGGTGTCACTGTAATGAGATCTTCAATGTTATTCACTTCACCTGTCAGCGGTCATAATGTTATGGCTAATCAGTATATATATAACTGTAAATTTAAATCAGTCATAAACACACCTTTCACTGTGGCAGCTACAAAAACCTACTAAAAAAATAAAATAAATTAATTTGTAGTAATAATAATAATAATAATAATAATATTTTTTTAAATACTCACCACTGATTTTTGTCATCAATGCTGTTAATACACAGAATTATAACTGACCTTGCTTTTGAAACATTCCCCAACATCCAAGCGACAAAATAATTATCAGCAGGAGCAGGGATGAAACACCAGCAGTTATCTTTAGAGTTTCATTAAGGTATTCTACACCTAAACAGAATTTATATACATTATTTTTAAAACCATGACATGTTTAAACTGATAAAAAATAAGACAATTATACAGAAAGTTTAATTATCATTATAATGAGTATAATTAGTGGATTGATTATCTTGAATTAATTAAAGTGTCTGCTATTCAGTGTCTGTTTAATTATTTTATCAATATCTTGGTTTCTGCTACATCTTACCAGTAATTTGAAGGTTGGCTTCATTGACACCATGCACTTTATTAGGAAAAGGGCACGGCTTTGACATCAGAAAACAGATGTATGTTCCAGCATCTTGCATTGTGACTTCATTTAGAGTAAACCTTGCCTCGTTCTTTGTTGAGTCCCAAAGACTCATCTGAATTACAGTGCTGTTTTTGTACAGAAAGGTATAAATGTTGCCTTTCTGGTTCTTCTCAGGTAACTTTAAAGAGGTACACTGGAATTCAACATCAGATCCTATTTTTACACTTGTCTTTGGTAGAGCTATCTCAGCCGGGATGAAAGAATCTGAATATGAGGGAAAGCAATTGATAAAATTATAAATTAAAATAAATGTAAGTGCATATTTGGGGTTTTTAGTAGGCTTTAATGTTAAATTGTTATATGATCAGTTAACAAAAAAAAATCAGTAATACACTAGAAGGGCATTTGGTAGAGTGCATACCTCCGCCAAGCCACATATTATCAACATCAAAATCAAATTACTTGAACCAAGAATAATACTAAAGCTGTACACCAAATTCCATCAAAATCAATTCACTACTCTTTGAGTTAAGTTGGGGAAAGACAAAAAATACAAAAAAACAAAAAATAGCTACAATGAGGCTGTAGTTCATACCGGATCAATCCTGTACGAGGAGTAACAATTTTTGTGAAAATGCATATGACCCCTGTGTAGCTGCATCCATGGCAGGTGGTGCCATGGTGGACAATTCTTGCTGATATATGTCTTTAGAGTCTTCTGGGTGAGTTTCAGTGAAAATGTCCCAGCAGTTTATGAAGAGTAGCATTTAATATGATGAGTCACCCAAAAATTTCAGACACCCATAAAATCATAAATATGACAGGTGACGCCACCATCTCGACAATTTTTATGCACACCCACCTGAGGAACATTGTATGTGAATTTGATCAAAATCCGATCAATCCTGTAGGAGTTGCGATTTTTGTAAATTGTGGATGGATGACAATGACGAACGAGAAATGGATAACAGACGGATGACGCGTGATCGCATAAGCTCATGCAGCCTGGCCTACGGCCGGATAAGCTAATAATCCTGGATCCGCATACATATCTGGATCTTGGATCTGCACAAATACCCAGATTCACATCAAAATCTAATAAATTGTTCCTTGGCCCATGGCCCACCTTTCCTCCAAATTTCATCAAAATCCATTCACTACTTTTGTGAGTTTCTTTGGGAAAAGCAAAAAAAATAAAAAATCCTTGATCTGTATACATATCTGGATCCACACACATCTGGATTTGTATCAAAATCTAACAAATTGTTCCTTGGCCCATGGCTCACCTGTCTTCCAAATTTCATCAAAATATATTCACTACTTTTTGAGTTACATTGGGAAAAGAAAAAAAAAAAAAGGATCCGCATACACATCTGGATCCTGGATCTGCATACATATCCGGATTTGCATCAAAACCTAATCAATTGTTCCTTGGCCCATGGCTCATTTTTCCTCCAAATTTCATCAAAATATATTCACTACTTTGTGAATTACTTTGGGAAAAGCAAAAAAAATAAATAAATCCTTGATCTGTATACATATCTGGATCCTGGATCCACACACACATCTGGATTTGTATCAAAATCTAACAAATTGTTCCTTGGCCCATGGCTCACCTTTCTTCCAAATTTCATCAAAATACATTCACTACTTTTTGAGTTACACTGAGAAAAGCAAAAAAAAAAAAAAATCCTGGATCCGCATACACATCTAGATCCTGGATCTGCATACGTATCTGGATCCTGGATGCGCACACATATCTAGAGTTGCATCAAAATTTAATCAATTATTCCTTGGCCTGTGGCTCACTTTTCCTCCAAATTTCATCAAAATCTTTTCACTACTTTTTGAGTTACATTGGGAAAAGCAAACAGAGGCAAAAACATAACCTCCTCAACCAACCAACCAACCAACCAACCAACCAACCAACCAACCAACCAATCAACCAACCAACCAACAAAGGATTTAAAAAAACTTTACAAAATCTTACACATAACAAAAAACAGTAAACAACGCAATTAAAAAAATCTTACCATTCACACTAATGAAGATGGAATTAATGCCGTTTCCTCTTACAGCCTCAAGCTTATGTTCATCCACTGAAAAGACACAACTGTAGTTTCCTGTATTGTCCATTCTTGTGTCATCGATAAAAAATGTAGCATCTTGATAACTTGATCTCATTTCTATGCCAGTGCCATTCCTACAGAGGTAAATATAGAGTTTGGTGTTCTTCTTGAATGTCTCCTTTAGCCCATATGTGCTGCATGTGAACTCCAGTTTGCCTCGGTTTTTGATTTTATAAATCTTTGCTTGATAGATTTCTCGACCTTGAAAAGAAAATTTGAGATTTATAACCTGACATGGATACACTCACTGTACAGACATGCTTATTGTTATTGTAATGCTGAAGTGCGTTATTACGCCATAAATTAATCCATACCTTGAGTTTGAGATAAGCAAGCCACCAAGATCACTGTTAAATCAAATCAAAAGTCAGGCAAAGTAGTAAGTCCTAAATTTCTTCAATCAGTCTAAATGATTATGATCATTTTCTTGTAAGGTAAATATCTAAGTTACTTACTTAGCATAATGATGAAGTGACGCATTGTCGAGCGTGGGTGATGGATGTGTTCAGTTCTCTTTTTCTTCACAAGTCAGAGTGTGTTCAAGAGTGTTTGTGCAAGCAATATACACCTACGGTCACTGATGTAACAGAGAGACAAGCATGCAGTGTTAAAAGGTTGTCGATAAGCCGAAAAATACACGATATTTTATTAACCCATTAGAGATACTCTCAACTGGATTCATTAGCATGTTTCTACTTCATTTATGAGTTGATATATAATTTTTCTGAGTGAGATGTTAATGCTGTCTATTGGTCAGGTCTTTATTGAACAAACTCCAGGTGCATGTGGCCAGAATAAATATTTTTATAGAAAATTTGTTGCAGAAGCTTCAGGTTGTTTTCTGTTTTCTTGAGAAAAAAATGGCCTTTTTGCTTGTATTCTGTTTGTCAGTTCTTTGTCATTCAGGCAGAGTATGAACTGCGCTAAATGCCAAAATTATCACAATGTCTGTCAAAGACCTAAATATAATTTAGCACAATGTCTATGCCTGTATGCCTTCAGTCTTACCACAATATAAATAGAGTGTGCGTGTATTTGTGTGTGTGTGTGTGTGTGTGTGTGTGTGTGTGTGTGTGTGTGTGTGTGTGTTTAACAGCGGGAGAGATTGTCTGTCTTATGTAAAGCATGCTCTCAATTTTATCTTGTTTCAGCTACAAAGATTAATGTTGGATCCTGATTGTTTCTGAGTCATGCTCGAGTCCAGTAGAAAGTGTGCTTTGAACAGTTTACCATATACAGTGGCATGCAAAAGTTTGGGCACCCTTACTGAAAATGTCTGTTGCTGTGAATAGTTAAGTGAGCAGAAGGTGAACTGATCACCAAAAGGCATAAAGGTAAAGACGACACATTTCTTTTCAGCGTTTTCTGCGAGATTTGTGTATTATTTTTGCTTTGTACAATTGGAGAGTGAAAAACGAAAAGGAACACCATGCGAAAGTTTGGGCACCCCAATACATTTGAGTTCTCAGGTAACTTTTACCGGCGGCACGGTGGTGTAGTGGTTAGCGCTGTCGCCTCACAGCAAGAAGGTCCTGGGTTCGAGCCCCGGGGCTGGCGAGGGCCTTTCTGTGCGGAGTTTGCATGTTCTCCCCGTGTCCGCGTGGGTTTCCTCCGGGTGCTCCGGTTTCCCCCACAGTCCAAAGACATGCAGGTTAGGTTAACTGGTGACTCTAAATTGACCGTAGGTGTGAATGTGAGTGTGAATGGTTGTCTGTGTCTATGTGTCAGCCCTGTGATGACCTGGCGACTTGTCCAGGGTGTACCCCGCCTTTCGCCCGTAGTCAGCTGGGATAGGCTCCAGCTTGCCTGCGACCCTGTAGAAGGATAAAGCGGCTAGAGATAATGAGATGAGATGAGGTAACTTTTACCAAGGTTCCAGACCTTAATTAGCTTATCGAGCTGTGGCTTGTTCAAATTCTTCATTAGGAAAGGTCAGATGATGCAGATTTCAAAGCTGTATAAATTCTCTGACTCCTCAAACTTGTCCCTAAAATCAACAGCCATGGGCTCCTCTAAGCAACTCCCTCGCATTCTGAATAATAAAATAATTGGCGCTCACAAAGCAGGAGAAGGCTACAAGAACGTAGCAAAGTGTTTTCACGTAGCTGTTTCCTCAGATTGTAATGTTATTAGAAATGGCAGTTAACAGAAACAGTGGAGATCAAGGTGAGGTCTGGAAGATGGAGAAAACTTTCTGAAAGAACTGCTCATTGGATTGCTAGAAAGGCAAATAAAAAAACATGTTTGACTGCAAAAGACCTTCAGAAAGATTTAGCAGACCCTGGAGTGGTGGTGCACTGTTCTACTATGCAGCGACACCTGAACAAATATGACCTTCATGGGAGAGTCATCAGAAGAAAACCTTTCCTGCATCCTAGCCACAAAATTCAGCGTCTGAAGTTTGCAAATGAACATCTAAATAAGCCTGATGCATTTTGGAAACAAGTATGGACTGATAAAACCAAAATAGAACTTTTTGGCCACAATGGCCACTACTTATAATGTTGTGCAGAAGGTTCAATCTATCTTGCCTGATGCCCCAAACTTTGTATTGGGTGATTTTAACCACATTTCCCTTAAAAAGACAGTTCCTAACTTTACTCAATATGTAACATGTCCTGTCAGTGAAGGAGGCATATAAATCTTTTCCTTTACCTCCTCTGGGAAATGGAGATCACAACTGTGTCCAACTTCTACCTACAACCCCAATTCCAAAAAGTTGGGACAAAGTGCAAATTGTAAATAAAAACGGAATTCAATAATTTACAAATCTCAAAAACTAATATTGTATTCACAATAGAACATAGACAACATATCAAATGTCGAAAGTGAGACATTTTGAAATTTCATGCCAAATATTGGCTCATTTGACATTTCATGACAGCAACACATCTCAAAAAAGTTGGGACAGGGGCAATAAGAGGCTGGAAAAGTTAAAGGTACAAAAAAGGAACAGCTGGAGGACCAAATTGCAACTCATTAGGTCAATTGGCAATAGGTCATTAACATGACTGGGTATAAAAAGAGCATCTTGGAGTGGCAGCGGCTCTCAGAAGTAAAGATGGGAAGAGGATCACCAATCCCCCTAATTCTGTGCCGACAAATAGTGGAGCAATATCAGAATGGAGTTTGACAGTGTAAAATTGCAAAGAGTTTGAACATCTCATCATCTACAATGCATAATATCATCAAAAGATTCAGAGAATCTGGAAGAATCTCTGTGCGTAATGCTCAAGGCTGGAAAACCATACTAGGTGCCCGTGATCTTCGGGCCCTTAGACGGCACTGCATCACATACAGGCATGCTTCTGTATTGGAAATCACAAAATGGGCTCAGGAATATTTCCAGAGAACATTATCTGTGAACACAATTCACCGTGCCATCCGCCGTTGCCAGCTAAAACTCTATAGTTCAAAGAAGAAGCCGTATCTAAACATGATCCAGAAGTGCGGACATCTTCTCTGGGCCAAGGCTCATTTAAAATGGACTGTGGGAAAGTGGAAAACTGTTCTGTGGTCAGACGAATCAAAATTTGAAGTTCTTTATGGAAATCAGGGGCGCCGTGTCATTTGGACTAAAGAGGAGAAGGACGACCCAAGTTGTTATCAGCGCTCAGTTCAGAAGCCTGCATCTCTGATGGTATGGGGTTGCATTAGTGTGTGTGGCATGGGCAGCTTACACATCTGGAAATACACCATCAATGCTGTAAGGTATATCCAGGTTCTAGAGCAACATATGCTCCCATCTAGACAACGTCTCTTTCAGGTAAGACCTTGCATTTTCCAACATGACAATGCCAAACCACATACTGCATCAATTACAGCATCATGGCTGCGTAGAAGAAGGGTCCGGGTACTGAACTGGCCAGCCTGCAGTACAGATCTTTCACCCATAGAAAACATTTGGCGCATCATAAAGCGGAAGATACGACAAAAAAGACCTAAGACAGTTGAGCAACTAGAATCCTACATTAGACAAGAATGGGTTAACATTCCTATCCCTAAACTTGAGCAACTTGTCTCCTCAGTCCCCAGACGTTTACAGACTGTTGTAAAGAGAAAAGGGGATGTCTCACAGTGGTAAACATGGCCTTGTCCCAACTTTTTTGAGATGTGTTGTTGCCATGAAATTTAAAATCACCTATTTTTTCTCTTTAAATGATATATTTTCTCAGTTTAAACATTTGATATGTCATCTATGTTCTATTCTGAATAAAATATGGAATTTTGAAACTTCCACATCATTGCATTCCGTTTTTATTTACAATTTGTACTTTGTCCCAACTTTTTTGGAATCGGGGTTGTACATACAGAACTGTTCTAAAGAGGGAAAAAGTCCAAACAAAGGACATTAAAAACTGGACAGAGGAGTCCGTGCAGTGCTTGCAGGACTGTTTTGACTGCACAGACTGGAACATGTTTATAGAGGCATGTGTTGGGGATTTAGATGAACTAGCAGATGTAACCTGTTCCTATGTGGCCTTCTGCAGAGACATGATCATACCATGCAAGAAGGTCAGAATTTTCCCCAATAACAAGCCCTGGGTTACAAAATCTGTGAAATCCAGTTCACAGACTAAGAGATGTGCTTTCAAGTCTGGTTCTGTCCCTGCTTTGCACACAGCCATTAAGGAGCTGAAAATTAATATTTCAAAAGCAAAACAGGACTATAAAATTAAACTGGAAGACAAAATGGCTGCAAATAATTTTGGCTCTGCCTGGTCAAGTATGAAAGCCATAGCAGGCATAAGTAACCCAAAAAATAGAAGCACTGTCACTTTAGAAGGTTTTGACTCCGACTCTGATCTAGCAAATGCTCTTAATTGTTTTTATCCTCAATTTGATGTTTTTGATTTTAGTAAAGAGATGCAGGAAGTGAGTCATAAACTTGAAGACAGCCATCATTTTAAGATTGAACACACAAATATTGTGAAGGTTTTCTCTTCCATAAAGACAAATAAGAGCCAGGGACCTGATAACATCTGTGGTCGACTGCTCAAATTGTATGCCAAACAACTGTGCCCAATATTTTATTATATTTTTAATAAATCCTTCCAGACTCAGCATGTCCCAAAATGTTGGAAGGAGGCTGTAGTTGTCCCTGCTCCCAAGATAAAAATGTCCAAAAACCCTGAATGATTTTAGACCCATTGCATTGACATCCATTGTGATGAAAACCTTTGAAAAGTTGGTGAGGTTTGAAATCATAAAGAAGACCGAGAATGACCTGGATCCTCTGCAGTTTGCTTATAGACCGCTTCGAGGAGTTGAGGATGCCACAGTCACTTTAATGAACCTGCTTCTTAAACATCTTGAGGGAAAGGGAACACATGCAAGGCTTTTATTCATCTGCTTTTAATACCATTCAACCCCACGTTTTAACAGAGAAGCTTTTAGAACAATTTAATCTAAGTTTTAATCTTGTGGGTTGGACTTTAGATTTCTTAACAAACAGAACACGGAGAGTGAGAGTGAACGGCACTGTCTGATCAGGTCTGTTCCTCCACTGGCTCCCCACAAGGATGCGTTCTGTCACCTCTCCTGTTCATCCTTTACACAAACATGTGTCGTAGCAGCAGGGAGGGCAGATTCATTTTAAAGTATGCAGATGACTCCGTCATTGTCAGTCTGCTGAAGGACAATGAAACCTGCCACGGTCCAGTCATTCAGGACTTTGTGACGAATCCTTTCTGCAGATGAACATATTAAAAACTAAAGACATGTTAATTGATTTTCAGAAACTCCCCCAGGCACAGGAACTCACTTTTATAAAGAGTTAGACAGTAGAATGTGTTGAAACATATAAGTATCTTGGCACAGTCATTGATAGTAAACTGACTTTTGAGGCAAACTGTGAAGCTGTATATAAAAAGGGGAACCAGTGTCTGTTTTGCCTCAGGAAACTGTCATCGTTTCACATTGACAAAACACTGCTGACCCTGTTTTATCGTGCTTTTATTGAATCTCATCTCATTATCTCTAGCCGCTTTATCCTTCTACAGGGTCGCAGACAAGATGGAGCCTATCCCAGCTGACTACGGGTGAAAGGCGGGGTACACCCTGGACAAGTCGCCAGGTCATCACAGGGCTGACACATAGACACAGACAACCATTCACACTCACATTCACACCTACGGTCAATTTAGAGTCACCAGTTAACCTAACCTGCATGTCTTTGGACTGTGGGGGAAACCGGAGCACCCGGAGGAAACCCACGCGGACACGGGGAGAACGTGCAAACTCCACACAGAAAGGCCCTCGCCGGCCACGGGGCTCGAACCCAGACCTTCTTGCTGTGAGGCGACAGCGCTAACCACTACACCACCATGCCGCCCTACATGTTTTTATCATTTTTTAAAAATGTTTATCACGCTGTGTTTTATGTGTTTTATGTTAGATGCTTTAAGTGTTGTTTGGCATGTGTGGAAGAGAAAGCTGACTCACTTCACTGCAAAACAAGTTTACCTTCGGGTACAAATAAAGTTACTTGACTTGACTTGACAATGGAGAAAAAAGGGTGCCAAATTCCAGGAAAAGAACACCTCTCCAACTCTGAAGCATGGGTGTGGATCAATCATGCTTTGGGGTTGTGTTGCAGCCAGTGGCCCAGGGCGCATTTCACTGGTCGAGGGAAGTATGGATTCGAATAAATACCAGCAAATTCTGGAAGCAAACATCATACCATCTGTAAAAAAGTTGAAGTTAAAAAGAGGATGGGTCCTACAATAAAATGATGATCCAAAACACACCTCAAAATCTACAATGGAATACCTCAAGAGGCCCAAGCTGAAGGTTTTGCCCTGGCCCTCACAGTCCCCTGACCTAAACATCATTTAAAATCTGTGGATAGATCTCAAAAGAGCAGTGCATGCAAGACAGCCCAAGAAACTTGTAGAACTGGAAGCCTTTTGCAAAGACGAATGTGTGAAAATCCCCCAGGTAAGAACTGAAAGATTATTAGCTTGCTACAAAAAGTGTTTACAAGCTGTGATCCTTGCCAAAGGGGGTATTACTAAGTACTGATCATGCAGGGTGCCCAAAATTTTGCTTCGGGCCCTTTTCCTTTTTTGTCATTTTGAAAATGTAAAAGATGAAAATAAAAAATTGTTTTTGCTTAAAATATAAAGGGAATGAGTCATCTTTAACTTTATGCCTTTTGGAGATCATTTCATCTTCGGCTTGCTTAACTGTTCACAGTAACAGCAATTTTGACCAGGGGTGCCCAAACTTTTGCAAACCACTGTACATCACGATAGGCTGTTAGGTTCAATTCAGTGCAGTTTGATTCTATTGGTTTGATCGATTTGCTTTTTACCAAAAGACATTGTCTCGATGAAGGTAGTGAGCAGGTCAGAGGTGACAGGTCAGTAACTAAAAACTCCCTGAGATGATATGAGGATGAAACCTTGATTGAACCAGATTCAAAAAGAACGATGTCCTTTTTGATGTGAGATTATAGCTCACTACAGTATACAGGTCCCCACAATACCAATACAATACAATTAATAAACATATAAATGCAGATAAAATATTTTAATTATGAACTTCGGCAGTGCAAACATTTAATTGTTTTTGACTTCTTAATTTTTTTATCCGTGATGCATGAAATTGGTAACCAATCTGTAATATGCTGAAATGTCCATGACTGATCCGTAAATTATTACCATCCGTATTAAGATCCATAGCCATTCTGTATTTTGTATCCTTTTTTATTATATTTCCATAATCCGTGACCTATCCGTATTATACAACCACCGAAGTATGTACATGGGTTGTTTTGGAGTCCAAGCTGTACAGTATGACCCGGAATAATGTGCTACTACTTGGAAAAAACTTCCATGACTAGTCCTAAGTTGCATGCATTTATTTACCTGAGTATCAGGACCAACCGATATTATAGTCGGGATTGTAGTTGTGGTGTGACTGCTCCAGACTGGAACTAAATTCAGGTATAGTCATAGTTTGAGTTATAGGTATAGTTATAGTCAGGGTGCGATTTGTCAAAAAACCAGAAGGGGGGATGGTTTGTTTTTTTTTTAATCATGAAACGCCACAAAATTAAGGTAACAATAGGCTAACAGCTCAATAACATCCGATGATATCAAATGAATAACACTAAATGAAAACGAACACTAAATCAGAGATAGTAAATTCATCTTCCTATCTCTCTGACTAAATACACGAACACTAACACAACAAAGTTCGCATTGCTTGGCGCGTTGCTGTGATGTTTCTCTCCCTCCGGATTAAATGGACAGTGACTCGAAAATCACTAAAATACATGAATACTAAATGAACAGTTTGCTCTGATGGCGCAGTTCATGTGGCCTTTTCTGCTTTCCCGTCGGTGCGCTATCCGCCGCGTTTCGCCCTTCTTTAATCCACATTTCTGCGAATTTCTCAGCAGGGAAGGAACGCACATCTGGCCCATTGACAGCGAGGAAAAGAAGGCTGTCAGTGTGGATACATTCATTCTGTTGCGCTCATCAATAAGGATGTGATTCATGGCGCTAAATCCACGTTCACACTCTGGATATTGTTATTATCTACAATGTATCTATTTGCTGGGGACGTTCGTGAACATCAAAGCTGCCACTTCGGGTCATTTTGAAAGTGAGTGCAATGTAGACCATAGAAAACTGTGTCACAACATGCCTGTTGTTAGGATTGCGCTGCGTGCTGTTCAGATGCGTTACCAGGAGATCTCCGAGGACAAGAAGAGAGCGAACCACATGACTTAAATCAATCTGGTTTATTCTCAGTCGTGCCCCAACGCGCAGCTGCGTCGGGGCTTTATATATACACTCTTCATAGGGAGTATCAGCAGTGGAAAATTATGGAATGTGCTTTGCACACTCAATCAAGGTCACAAGAGTTATGCACAGTTCAACAAGATGTTTCACACAAAAACATAGACAAAATCAGGATATGAAACAGGAACAGAACATATGAAAAGTACAAAATGTACAGAGCAGCGCGTATTATATCTAGCCTAAAGTTAACCCTAAACTGCTACACTACACGACAGTCACCCTTGGGCCGCGCATTTACAAGAGTAGGTTTAGGAGTATTCAGGATTATATTCTTACAATCCCCTCTTTAATACACTGACGCAAGCCCAGAGTATTATTCACACCCCAGTCTTGGCCGACACAGGGACATAACCTGTGTGCGAGATCATCATATTATATATACGATCCATGCAACAACGGAAAAGAAACGGGCCACACAGGCACACCAGAAGGCCAATAAACACAACGGGAATGATCATAGAGATATAAGGAGCCAGACCTCCGAACAAAACGTGCAACCACCCCCATCCCCAGGGCGAGCTAGCTTGCTCGTCCATATGTAAATCGTGAGCTACCTGTCGCATCTTTCTTAATTGTTTTGCAATCTCCCCGAAGCTTTCGTCGTCCTTATTAGGAACGAAGGTACAGCAAGAGTCGCCTATCATTGCACAAACACCGCCCTCTTTAGCGAGAAGTATGTCTAAAGCTATTCGATTCTGGGTTGTCATTAAGCGCAGCGCCGTTAGTTCGACGCGGATGCCTTCCATAGCGGCGTTAGTAGCATTAACAAAGGTAGCAAGACGATAGTGAGTTACTTCTAGTTGGTTCCATACCTGTGTTAGACCGTATTGTGGGACCAACGATTGCCAAAATTTATTCCATTTGCTTTCTAATTGATGTTCACAAGGCGGGAAAAAATCGTCGTCTACGGATCGCCGCCTTCGGCCCGTATTGAGAACCTCAGGGACGGGCACAACAGTGAATGCATGCTGGACCTGAACCAGGGCACACAGGCCGCGTGGAAGAGAGGGAAGGTAAGACCACAACTTACCCCGGTCGCAATCCCAATACCAATCTGGTAGCCAGATCGGGTAGTCAGAATTAAACATGGTACGTCCCGCCGTGTCCCGTTTCAGGTTAAAGATATGTTGACAACGGCAGCCAGGTAGACCTTTCTGCCAGGGGGAAGAAAAATTTCTCCGGATACATACGGTTGGGTTCGAAAGACTACAGTGATTGAACGCCTCTCGGTCTACTTCCGTACCGTCACCTTCATATCGATGAAAGCATACTGAATAATTCATAGAGGTATCCCAGTGTATTGACAACCTTACCTCTGGGTCTGTATTGTCTGTCAGGAAAACCTTAGTTTGAGTATACGAGGGCCACAGGCTGAGCCATGTCATATTAACCTTAGAGTAGTTAGATGGGGCTATTCGGACCGGAAAAGGATCGCTGCTGTCATGGGGTAACAAAGAACACACATAACAAGGTTTACTCATATTCATTGATGTTTTTACAGTGAAGTTTATATATTTCCAAAACTCGTTATCCCTTGGGTCCCGGTGTATTGCTTGTGCGGGTAACCCTGCCCCAAGCGTTGAGATCAGCACGATGATGAAGAAAGTCATACTGGTCACTGACTTTGTTCTCTAATGCTCACAGGGTGCAGACGGCGAAAAATGTCACAGGCTCCCGTGCTTTTCAGACTCTTCAGCCCAGAACTTTGCAAGACTCACCAACCATCCCCTCTTTGTAGATCAGCCGAAACTGGATTGCTCCAGATGCTGGAAGGGGATCCCTGAAAAGGCCGTCAGCTATTGTCACAGCAACTTTCTGAAACACAAAAGTCTGTTAAGCATCAACAATATAGATTTCTATTACATTGGAGCCTTCTTTATTCTGCTGGCATGGATCCACTGTAGAAAAAGGTCCGTTAGCACAGCCGTGCGAGTTACAGCGAGTACATCGGTGGGCCCACTGTAGGGTGACTCCTCCATGGGAGCGTTTAGTTTAGCGAATCTCTTTACTAAAACTCTGTCCCCTACCTCAAAGGGGTGAGTGTGTGCCTCTGGAATGGGAGGCTTTTTGGAATTTACTCTCGCCCAATACTCATCCAGCACCCGCATGAGACCCACCGCGTACTCGCTGAGATGTACTTCAAGATCACCCGTTCCTATAACCTGCATGCCTCTACGCCAAGGGACAGGAAAGGGGCATCCCATGACGAGCTCGTACGGAGATAAATTGTCGAGAGCGACCTGAGCAGTCATGCGCATATCAGCGAGGACCAACGGTAAAACTTGGACCCAATTTTTCGTGCCTGCGTCTTGCATAGCCTTACGCAACTTACCCTTAATTGTTCTATTCGCGCGCTCCACAATGCCAGAGGACTGTGGATGGTATGGGATATGAAAACGCCAATTGATCTTGAGGTCTTTACATAGCTCCTGCGTTACCTTAGAGGTGAACGGCGTTCCCTTATCAGAGTCAATTCCTACCGGAAGACCGTAACGTGGGATAATTTCCTGTGTAAGTTTGTTCACTGCTGCTCGGGCGTTCTCTTTGCTACACGGGAAAGCCTCAATCCACCGTGAAAATTTGTCAATCATGACCAAAAGGTATTTGAACGGGCCCTGCTTTGGCATGTGAGTGAAGTCGATCTGCCATTCTTGGAAAGGCGTGTCGGGTATGGGAAGGTGCTGATGTACCGCGCCTGGTTTAGATAGATTATTCTGGGCGCACGTTAAACACTTGTCCAGAATGTTGTGTGCGTCTGTGTGCAAATTATTGATGCAGAATGTTCTGTTCATATCCTCCACTACCCCTCTTCGGCCGCGATGAGTGGGACCATGGAACTCGCGGACGAGAAAGGGAGTACAGTGACGAGGTAAACAAAGACGGCCCTGTGCGTCAAGCAAAACGCCACTCTTCTCTGTCGCGCCCTGGGCGTCCCAGAACTGCGTATCTGCCACAGAGGCCGAGGCCTGGATAGAAATGAGATCTATGTCAGGTAAGACAGCGCTAACCATGCGATCAGTAGAAACTAAAGCGCAATTAAAGCCTGGAGGCAGGACACCGGATGCGGCTGCAGCTTTAGCGACTCGATCAGCGAATGAATTGCCCTTTACTTCAAATGAGTCCCCTCTTGTGTGCGCGCGTGTCTTAACAATGGCCAACGTGCACGGAAGGAGACAGGCGGTGATTAAATCAGTAACAAGTGAAGAATGAGAAATGGGCTTACCGTCGGCTGTCGTAAACCCCCGAGACGCCCAAATGCGGCCGAAGTCGTGCGCCACGCCGAAAGCGTAGCGTGAGTCGGTGTAAATAGTAACGTCTGTGTCTTGAGCCAAAATACACGCGCGAGTCAAAGCATAGAGCTCCGCAGCCTGAGCAGAAGAAAAAGGCAAAGAATGAGCTTCAACAATTTCATCAGGGAGGCGACAAACAGAGTAACCACACAGGAACACACCATCCGCAGGGCGGGAACAGGAACCATCTACAAAAAGAGAATCGCCTGTGGAAAGAGGGGTGGAGTGTAAGTCTGGGCGGATGCTAGTCTCAAAAACGATATTAGAAAGACAGTCATGTGAGTCAAACGCAACATCGTCATCCTGTGAGTTAAGAAGACGCTGAAGAGCGTGGGCGACAGAATCAAACGACGAGGAGGGCTTAACAGTGAGATGCTCTGTGGCCAAAAGAATAAACTCATAGCCAGAGCGACGCTGAGCAGACAAATGCTGAGTGCTAAGATTCCGCAGAATGTACACGACGTCATGTGAAGTGTGTAAAATGAGCGGATGCGACAAAACAAGTTTTTCAGCGTCCGTGACCATGAGAGCACACGCAGCAACAGCCCTAAGACAGCCAGGAAGCCCTTGTGCCACAGCGTCAAGAGTTTTAGACAGAAACGCGCAAGGTCGCATGCCCCCCCCGTGCTCCTGAGCCAGCACCCCAGAGGCGGTCCCCTTCTGATTGCACACATACAGGTGAAACGGCAAACGATAGTTCGGCAGCCCGAGAGCAGGGGCGGAGCACAAAGCTTGCTTCAGAGCCTTGAAGGCCGTTAGCATGTCCTCAGTCCAGACCAGGGGCTGAGTCAAAGGATCTGAGTGACTTATAGCTGAACGCAAACACTTGTCATAGATTGAACAGTCAGGGATCCATTGACGACAGTAATTGATGAGGCCCAGAAATGCCATGAGAGCGTGCTTGGTTGCAGGTACCTGAGTGTCCATAATGACTTGAACGCGTTCCGGGCTAAGCCTCCTGGAACCCTGGGAGAGGTCATGTCCCAAGTAGCGAACAGTTGTGAGGCAAAACTGCAACTTCGTGCGGGAGACCTTGAAACCCTTCTGCGCCAGGAGTGTGAGGAGAGACAATGTGGCGGCAGCACAAGCGTCTTGATCCTCCGCCGTTACCAGGAGATCATCCGCGTACTGGAGCACCGTGGAGCCCCGGGGAAGACAGAGATCAGCCAGCGCGTCCCGCAATATGGCAGTGAAGACCGCCGGTGAGTCAATGAAACCCTGTGGCAACCGCGTCCACGTGTATTGTCTTCCCCTGTGTGTGAAAGCAAACAGGGGCTGAGTCTCATGGCCCACAGGAACACTGAAAAAGGCAGAGCACAAATCAATCACAGAGAAATAAGCATGGTCACACGGAATAGAAGACATAAGAGAAGGAACGTCAGGGACCACTGGAGCCACGGGAACGATGAGTTCATTTATTTTACGTAGATCTTGAGTGAGGCGCCATGTGCCATCCGGTTTTGGGACCGGGTTCACTGGGGTGTTATACAGGCTGACACAAGGAACCACGACACCTTGCTGCAAAAGAGATTGTAGAATATTGTCAATACCATCGAGCTTACTAGGAGACAGAGGGTATTGTTTAACATAAACAGGTGTAGAGTGTTTAATAACAGCTTCATACGGAGAGCAGCTCACAGAGCCCACATCGTCCTTATGATCCGCCCACAGGGTGTTAGGAAGAGCAGAGAGAACAGGGGAAAGAGCTTGGGACGTACAAGCAGCGTTCAGAATGTTATGTGGCAGCACAGAACTGGATAGGGCAAAAACATCAGGCGGAGCACCGTCCGGGGTATCAACAATCATGTGTGAGCCACTAAAGGAGATCGAGAGTCCGAGAAGACTCATGAGGTCGCGACCTAAAAGATTAAAAGGGCACTCTGGCATAAAAATGAAAGAGTGTGAAAAACGCAATGAAGGGTCCAGAGTGCAGATGACAGGTAAGGGTGGTGTACAACTAGAGTCAAAAGGAACCCCTTCTATCCCCACAGAGCTAACAAACCGTGTAGATAAAGGACCCTCATAATCCCTCCCTACTGAGGACATAGTGGCCCCAGTATCAAGTATAAACGGATACTCCCTTCCTGCCAAACACAGAGGCACAAGAGGGAGCTCCGCGTTACGAGGAGAGCTAAAAGAGAGATTTAACATGGCAACGGCTGTGGATTCCGTACCCTGGGGGCAGCCCTATAGCGGGGCGTGATAGCGCTGGTCCTGTCCGTTATTCTGCCGATAGCCCTTAGGTCCGGGATTCTGGCCTTGCAACACATCCCCTAATTCTCCCGTCCTACTCTGCTCATCCCTCCGCCGCGCATGGCATTCCCTCATCCAGTGGCCCTCCTTTCCACAATAGTGGCACCTGCCTGCTTTCTTCCGGTTCCCACCCGACCATGTGCGAGGCCCGGTGCGTGTTTTGTCATTATTATGACGATACAACCCGGGGCCCTGTGGGGCCACAGATAAACATGCTTTATTAGTCTTACAATCTAACAACCCATCACTTTCCATTGTCCTCAACCGTTCACCCGCTTGGCGAAGGACCAAATGAGTCCTATCGCTCAAGTGATGTTTCAAAACGTTCTGAACCTCAGGGCGGCAGTTAGATAAAAAGGTGGACAGGAACATTGGATTGGGTTGAGTCATGTCCAATTCTAACCCACCCAGGTGCTGCCAAACTTCACCAAAACGTTTCCAAAAGGCCGACGTCACTTCTGACTTTTCCTGTTTACAGTTAGTAACCTGCGACAGATCACGGTTCGCTTGTTTCATAGCCAGTAAATACCTAGTTAACTGCTCACGCAGGAGCTGCAAAGCATTCGGTGTGTCCCTCCAAAAAAATGTCGACACGGTGCGCTGACGCGGACGGCCACCTTCCTGAGCCGGAGCTATTTCTTCCTTTATATTCATAGCGACGTCATTTCTAGGTTGCAACACATCGACTATTTCGAGCAAACGCTCCTCATCATATGAGTCCCCTAATTGATTCTGTAATATAAACCTATAGTCAGCACCAGTTAACTGACAGTTACGGGATGCCTTAATTAACATGTCGACAAAAAGAAGCGGTTTGTCGGGCGAAGGGAGCAGGGAAATTATATCTTTAAGGGCTGATGGCGACGGGGGCTCCACATCAATCCCACTGCGCTTCACTTTCCAGACACATGCTACGTTGCCTGGGGGAAATGGTCTGGAGCCCGCGTCTGGGCCCACGTCATCAGGATCATTCCAGTCATCGTCGCCCCCCTCTTCCTCATCGTGATCTTCCCCATTATTCCCCTTGGGACCCTTGCCTTTCTTGGAAACGGCAGGGGCGGGTGGAACTTTAGTTTGTGCTTCTAAATCGGCGGACGACGAGGGTAAAGAGACGGCCGCCTCTTTAGTAACAGGCGTTGGTCTTGGTTTTGGAATAGCCTTTAAAACAGGTCTCGGGGTGTAAACACCCTTTGATTTATCCCATACCTTCTTCATGTCAAACCATTTATCATACCCTGCGCGCATATAAGGGCGGTCCCAATCCGGATCGCCTAAGCTTTCATAAATCATACGGTGCGCTGAAGCAAGGAAGCCTGGATTAAACGTCCCATCACGGGGATACGATGGAATCTGAGGATTTGCCTCCGTCCACCCAGCCAAATTGTCCAGCCACGGCGTAACGTAATAGCCTAAACCACACTTATTCATCCATTCCGCCGGGGTGTCTGTGACCTCAGGTTTAGGATACGAGCCCCCCATCGTACAGTAAAGCAAACGGATCTGAACAGAAACAAACAGCAGATATTTATCTAAATTTCTATAGCGCGCTCTTCCTGGACTCGAACCAGGGAAAACAAAGCCCTCCTTAGGGCGCTACACAAATTTCTATAGCACGCTCTTCCTGGACTCGAATCAGGGAAAACAAAGCCCTCCTTAGGGCACTACGGAACTACTTCCAACCAGGTAGTCAATCAAACATGTCTTACCTGATTGAGAGTATCACGTCGGGGTCACCAAATTGTTAGGATTGCGCTGCGTGCTGTTCAGATGTGTTACCAGGAGATCTCCGAGGACAAGAAGAGAGCGAACCACATGACTTAAATCAATCTGGTTTATTCTCAGTCGTGCCCCAACGCACAGCTGCGTCGGGGCTTTATATATACACTCTTCATAGGGAGTATCAGCAGTGGAAAATTATGGAATGTGCTTTGCACACTCAATCAAGGTCACAAGAGTTATGCACAGTTCAACAAGATGTTTCACACAAAAACATAGACAAAATCAGGATATGAAACAGGAACAGAACATATGAAAAGTACAAAATGTACAGAGCAGCGCGTATTATATCTAGCCTAAAGTTAACCCTAAACTGCTACACTACACGACAGTCACCCTTGGGCCGCGCATTTACAAGAGTAGGTTTAGGAGTATTCAGGATTATATTCTTACACCTGTCATGTCAACTTTTTTTTTGGTTTGTTTGTTTTATTGACGGGGTTGTCCCCGAGGATTTTTTTTCAGCAGAGATAAAAACCAGAGGGGGGGGGGGGGGGGATGATCCCCACCATCCCCCCCAACAAATCGCACCCAGGTTATAGTTATCAGTGTTGTGGGACCGGGCCCTTAGAAGATTGTGTCCTAAATGTTCACAGCTAGATTATGAGTCTGAGATGTTATGCACGGTCAGAAATAGGGGTAAAGAAGGAGTCAATTTCTGCCCCCCAAGGCACAGTTGATATTAATGTACCCCCTAGGGCTCATTATTGGACCTCAAGGTAACTATTTGTACCTTTTTAGGACAAAAAAGGTACTGTACATGGTCCCAAACAGTATATAAAGGGTACAGATAAGTAGGGGAGAGCAGGGAGACTTGGGACAAGTTTTCAGCTTTTGTAGATTGTGTGAAATTCTTTGCAGGTTGGGTCACATTCATATTGCATTCGAGAGGATTTACGATACCCTCTTACCACAACATTAGTTTCTAAACTTGTCAGATATACTGGCCTTCAGGCTTCACTTTTTCTGTCATTATTTTTTGCACGGAGATATGAGACATTGAGGGGAGACACAGGACATTATGTTGGGATACTTGGGACATAGTAGGGAGACATGGAAGAAAAATTAAATCTCATCTCATTATCTCTAGCTGCTTTATCCTGTTCTACAGGGTCGCAGGCAAGCTGGAGCCTATCCCAGCTGACTATGGGTGAAAGGCGGGGTACACCCTGGACAAGTCGCCAGGTCATCACAGGGCTGACACATAGACACAGACAACCATTCACATTCACACCTACGGTCAATTTAGAGTCACCAGTTAACCTAACCTGCATGTCTTTGGACTGTGGGGGAAACTGTGCAAACTCCACACAGAAAGGCCCTCGCCGGCCATGGGGTTCAAACCCGGACCTTCTTGCTGTGAGGCGACAGCGCTAACCACTACACCACCATGCCGCCCACTTGTAACATATGAACTGTAACATATGAACACACAATGCTGGTACAGTGATAGAAAAATGTCAGTTTACCCCAAACCTGACAAGACAAAACAGTTCCATTCTCAAGAAGGAACAAAATAAGTCCAATCCTCATGCAGGGACACGCCCACATTTTTTACACAAATTTTAAATAATTTTTTGTATTTGTAAACCAGGGCGGCACGGTGGTGTAGTGGTTAGCGCTGTCGCCTCACAGCAAGAAGGTCCGGGTTCAAGCCCCGTGGCCTTTCTGTGTGGAGTTTGCATGTTCTCCCCATGTCCGTGTGGGTTTCCTCCGGGTGTTCCGGTTTCCCCCACAGTCCAAAGACATGCAGGTTAGGTTAACTGGTGACTCTAAATTGACCGTAGGTGTGAATGTGAGTGTGAATGGTTGTCTGTGTCTATGTGTCAGCCCTGTGATGACCTGGCGACTTGTCCAGGGTGTACCCCGCCTTTCACCCGTAGTCATCTGGGATAGGCTCCAGCTTGCCTGCGACCCTGTAGAAGGATAAAGTGGCTAGAGATAATGAGATGAGATGAGATGAGATGAGATGAGATGAGATTTGTAAACCACAAGAAAAAAAACTGTAACATGATGAACTGTCCCAACTCTCCCTATCTGGGCATTTTTTTGGGAAAAAAATCCTTCAATGATTTTTCCCTAGAATTTTTTTTTCTCACTCATTTTTTATTTTCCAAACACACAATTAAATACAGCAAATAACATGTTATATAGCCCAATATATGCAATACCCCCCACCCCCCTCCCCAAAACCACCACCACTCTCCTCCCACACCTCCCAACGTAGTAACAAGACAGTCACAGACATGAAATGTCTACATCAACAGCAGGTCTTTCAGCTTGGAAATCAAATCCTCCCACATTGATATTGTATGTGGCTGACCATTATTTATTCTTGCTGACGACAACTCCATGTAGGGTATGTCCAAGAAAGTCCGTAGCCAGTGATTAATGGAAATGTCATGAGGGGACTTCCAGTGCTGGACAATGATCTTTTTGGCTGCTGTGAGCCCTGCAAGCCATACCTTGCGATTTCTTTCCGCAAGGGAGAGATGGGATTCATCATTTAAAAGGTGCACAGCTGGGTTCAAAGGGAACTGAACTCCTGTTAAATCTGTAATTGTTTCAGTTATCTTTCTCCACAGCCTAGATACCTCTGGGCACTCCCACATAACATGTAAAAAAGGAGCCAATGGTTCCATGGGGGCAAAAAGAACAATACGGATCAGGCACAAATCCCATTTGATGTCTTATTCTTGGCGTTACATATGCCCTATGGCAGAATTTTAAGTGTATATATCTATGATTTGGGTTTTTTGAGGCACCAGAGACATTGTCCCAAATGGCTTCCCAGTCTAAGTCCTGTCCCAAATTTGTTATGTCTCTATCCCAGGCTTTCATTCCTGATGTGGGTGTGTATTTTTGAGAGTTGAGTCTGTCATACAGAAACGAGACTACTTGTTTTGGTGACTGCTGTACCCAACTATAGATGGGATGATCCTTTAACTCTGATCCCCAGGGAACCCTGTAGGCTTTACAAGCTGATCTTATTCTAAAATAAAAGAAAAGAGAATGTTTATCAATATCATAATGAGATACCAACTCTTGAAAACTGAGAATAGCACTATCCCCATTAATGTCCTGCAAAGTGTTGATGCCTTTAGCTTCCCAATCTTTGTTGCTGAATGGTTTTCCCCCAGACAAAAAATGACTATTATTCCATAATGGGGACGATTTACACCATCTGTTTTGGAATTTTATGAATCTTTCTGTCGCCCTGAACACTTGAATCATATATGCCAAAATTGTACCATAGTGTAACGCACATTTCTTGATAGTCACACCTGTTAGAAGAAAATCTTTTAACCTAATTGGTGTTATTAGCTCTTCTTCAATACTTTTCCATGATGAAATATTGTCCTCACATATCCAGTACCTGAAACTTCTTAGTATAAATGCCCAGTGATATAACTTGAAATTAGGACAGGCCAGTCCTCCATCTATTCTGTTAACCTGAAGAGCTGACCATTTTAGCTGTGGTCGTTTACCATTCCACACATAACCTCTTAGCAATGCCTCCAACTTTTTCCAGTATCCTGCTGGGGGATTTTTCCCCAGAATTTAAGTTTAATAAATAATACTATATCTGGTAACTCTAGACTACAGACTTTAATTCCTATCAAATCCCAAATTCACCAGCGTACATTACACCATAGAATGGAGGTGGAGGCGAAGTAGAAAATACAAGTTTTGGTTGACAAAAATATTGAACTGCACAGACCTTACTCCAGTGTCCAGCTTTGTGGCTCCAAAGGAAGTAGCTTCCTCGAAGAGGTGACATCTAACTTCTGATGTCATCTAAAATCTGATTGGAGTAATTAATTTATGGGAATACAAACTGTCCCAAGTCTCCCCCATCCCAAGTCTCCCTGCTCTCCCCTATCTTTGAGGGTACTGTGCTAGTGACACTCTGTTATACCACTAAAGGTACAATAATGTACTTTATTTTCTGAGAGTGTGTATTAACAGTGTTTAGCTAATAATTCTTGCCCATAACTGTTTATATACCTCCTTTAGTTACGGGTCCACCAGGGGGCGAGGTATTGTTTTCGGTGGGGTTTCTTGTTTCTTTGTTTCTTTGTGAGCAACATTACGGGAAAATGGCTGGACCAAACTTCATGAAACTTTCAGGATAGCTGGGCATTGGTCTCAAATAGAACCTCCAACATTTTGAGGGTCATCTGGTCAAGGTCAAGGTCACCAAAAAGGTCAAAATCTTTTTTTCTCCCATGATATCTTCCTTCATATTCATCATATTTACTTCAAGCCAATTCCAAAATGTTCATCTTTCAATTCTGCTTCCATTGATATGCTACATGATGGGGTATCTCTCATAGTTTTCTTCGCGGTTGGGGGTCAAATGTCAGGGGTCAAGGTCATGGGTTTTCAGAGGCTCATAACTGGGAAACGGTTCAAGATAGAGAGATACTTAATATTATCGACATATAGGAAGTCATATATGGGCTTTCATTTGGCACCATGACCTTTGACCTTAAGTGGCCTTGAAAGGTCATACGCAGGGTCACAGATTTTCAGAGGCTCATAACTGTGAAACGGTTCAAGGTAGACAGGTACTTAATATTATTGACATATAGAAAGTCATATATGGGCTCTCATTTGGCACCATGACCTTTGACCTTGAAAGCTCAAACTCAAGGTCACGGGTTTTCAGAGGCTCATAACTTTAAAATGATTAATGATAGACAGATGTTTACCCTTATCAACATATAAGAAGTCCCATATGGGCTTTCAGTTGCCACCATGACCTTTGGCCTTGAATGACTTTGAAGTGTCAAACTCAAGGTCATGGATTTTCATAGGACTATAACCTGGCAGCTGATGATTGAGAAATATTACCATTATCAACATATAGGTAGTCCCATATGGGCTTTCATTTAGCACTAAGGATGTTGAACTTGAGTGACCTTGAAATGTCAAACTGAAGGTCACGGATTCACCTTGTAAGGTGAACTGGCCAGACTGCCGGGCAAGGTTTGTTTTGCCTGGCAACACTTGTTGTCTCTATTTAACATTTATATGTTAATGCTGATTACGAAAACAAACCTGGACAATTGATTTTGGTTAGTTGTTAATTTATACAGGACTGTGAGGCTGTGGAAACTTGAATGCACCCTGTATTTTACTGTTGTGGGACTATACATGTCTATGAATTTGGGTGTACATTATCTTACATAAAATTTGCATCATAAGACCCTGTGAGTAAGTTTGTCATGGCAGATCTCATACAGTATACTGTGTCTTGGGCTATCAACAGTTTAAGTCATGTTTTATAGTAGTGTTATTTTTCCATGAACAGTAATACTCAAGACACTTACCATATTGTGACATCATTGCACCTTATTCCAAATGGAAATATTTGGGAAGTATGATCAAGTTGGAATTTCTGTTTTGTTTTATTTTTCCTAGTTTTGGAATGGACATTGTGACAGTATATTTATGATACCACTATAACAACTATCATACCACTGTCATAATAGCATAAGTGTTGCATTTGTTTAAATTTCATCGAAAATGTTTATAGATAATTGTGTTCAGGTTATAAGTTCTGTCATGACATTATTGCTAAGCATGCATTACACAGTCCTGTTATGACCCCTATAAGGCTTATAAAGAAAGATAGGCTACATAACATTTATATTCTTAACATTACGTAAGGAGGCGGCACGGTGGTGTAGTGGTTAGCGCTGTCGCCTCACAGCAAGAAGGTCCGGGTTTGATCCCCGTGGCCGGCGAGGGCCTTTCTGTGCGGAGTTTGCATGTTCTTCCCGTGTCCGCGTGGGTTTCCTCCGGGTGCTCCGGTTTCCCCCACAGTCCAAAGACATGCAGGTTAGGTTAACTGGTGACTCTAAATTGACCGTAGGTGTGAATGTGAGTGTGAATGGTTGTCTGTGTCTATGTGTCAGCCCTGTGATGACCTGGCGACTTGTCCAGGGTGTACCCCGCCTTTCGCCCGTAGTCAGCTGGGATAGGCTCCAGCTTGCCTGCGACCCTGTAGAACAGGATAAAGCGGCTACAGATAATGAGATGAGATGAGACATTACGTAAGGATTAAAACACTCAAGGAAAATAAAAATAAAAAATTCTGCAATAGCACATCCTGAACTGTTTTTACAATTATTTATTTAGGAAAGAATAACACGCCATGCTTTTTTATCTCTTTATGGTTACAGTTAATGTTGTGGAACATGCATGAAATAAGTCAGTTCCTGTTATCACTTATGTTATACCAGCTGTAAACAGATGTAAACATTCCTTCACCAGCCTAATTTTCTCTTTCTCTTGAAGTTAATGAGACAAAAACACAGTCTTGGTCCTAAGAAACTGTAAAGTCCAGAAATCTCTTTATTGAAGATACTAAATAAATGTTGAAAACTATATTATTCTATCCATATTCACTGGATATGAGCAATCGCGTGCACTGATTGGCTAATCTACTACTAAGCTATCAGTTCATATACCATGAGTAGAGAAAAATAAAATGGCAGAGCATTTTGCTGAACCAACCAAGGATGAAATAAAAACTACTCAAAAACAAAACAGCAAAAAATAAAAATTAAAAAAATCAACAAAATATGGAATAAAAGTATGTAATGGTAAGAACATATCTTTTTTATTTTTCAAGAATTATTATTATAGCATTTTTCACAAATTGCGACTGTCATTTCACCAGTTTGTTTACATTCTAAGTAGAAATTATTTCGCCGGATGTTTTGTATAAAGTTTTTATTTATTGAATTTGCAAAAAATAAAAATGAAAATGCTCTATTTCTCAAAATCCAGTGAATGTGGATAGAATAAAACAGTTATTCCACTCAATCTCATCGTACATGGCTTATAGCTAACGTGACCAGACGTCCCGGTTTTACCGGGACAGTCCCGATTTTGAGTTGCATGTCCCCAGTCCCGACAAAGGTCCGTCAGGACGCTGAAATGTCCCGGTTTACACCAAACACTAACAAACTGTCCCGGTTACAGCGATCATACATAGCCAACGAGATGTCAATAAAGCTTCTAGCAATTCAGCATCAATGAGCGTGTGTGCGCAGTCAACCTTACAATGTATCTATTTGTACAGTGTTGCAATATAGAGGCCGCGTTATAACGTTTTTTTTTCCACTAGAACGGATGAGCACTGGGCGGAGATGTTTGCGCACTTCAAAAGTAGGGAGATTCCTTACAGCAATGTCAGCCAGCTTTGCCAGTTTGCCATGTGCCTACCTGGCACCAATGCTCCAGTTGAACGAATATTTTCACTCATGAGCAACACCTGGACTGACAAGAGGAATCGCATGACCATGCTCAAAGCCTTGCTCATTACCTGGGCTAATTTTAATGATACTTGCTCGCAGTTTCACAGGAGACTCTCGGGCAATAAAGCGCCACTGGAGCAAATTCACTCATCATGTAAATATATGCAATAAAATGGCATCTTCTTTAGGGTGGGTGGGTTGTGTTTCTGAAACATTTTTTGTTGTCTTTCATCGGTTTCATCTGTCTTTAATCTGTATCACAGATTGTCTTGACTTGTTTGATGCTGTTGTCAACTCAGGGTTCACGTTTTCAAAATAGTGAATAGCCGACACTGGTTAAGATTAAACAGAGGCATTTTGGGTAAAGGTTCGGAGGTGACAACGATTAGGCTCATGCGCTCGTTCCTGTTACAATGCATAGCCTATTGTTTAAAAAAAAAAGTTCGTTGCATAAAATGTTGATGTTAATATACAAGCAATGCATTTTCTTGGCGTTTTCACAAAGGTGAAATAAATCAGTTGAATTTAGGCTATTGGCCTATTCCCTATCACCACATCTGTTGTCTGATTTTCTTACTTTAACTGAATTGTGATAGAAATACATGTAGATAACAAGATAATACTTGATTATTCTCTGAAATATTGATAAAATGATAAAAGCACCTGTCTGAGCCATGGTTTGACCCGGCGCATGTTTACATCAAAGCGCATGTGCGTGCACGAGTATCATGGTCACACGCAAAGGGTCCTGGTTTTAGACTCGAGAAATCTGGTCACCTTACTTATAGCCGACTCGGCGCTACGCGCCTCATGGGCTATCAGCTCATGTACGACTTGATTTCATGGAATAACTGTTAATTAGATTTATAGGCTGTTGATAGATTGATAGGAACTTTGTTAATTCTGAGAGATCTTGCAGAAATGCAGATGGAGCTTCAAGAAATAAAATGTAATATGAGTTTTTATTCACATCAACAAGAAATCTGCAAAATTCACAAATGATTTACACTGAATTCATTTAATACACTGTTGGTCAAGTCTTTTACAGAGATAAGGGACATTTTATGCACGAGCAGAGAGAACATAAAGGATAGCGTTGTCTTATTTTTGAAATTAATCTGCAACCGTATCCTCATT
Source organism: Neoarius graeffei (assembly GCF_027579695.1). NCBI lineage: Eukaryota > Metazoa > Chordata > Actinopteri > Siluriformes > Ariidae > Neoarius > Neoarius graeffei. Next base: position 12,001,159 of record NC_083574.1, read on the forward strand.
CAAAACCAGTTGTTAGGTCACAATGAAAAATGTGTTATACTGGGTAGTACAATCGGAGAATGATGTGGTTGTTAATGCCTAATACACCCACTGGATGTCACTGTCCACAAAGCCTGGACAAATATATATATATATATAGATAGATAGATAGATAGATAGATAGATAGATAGATAGATAGATAGATAGATAGATAGATAGATAGATAGATATAGATATAAATATAAGTGACAGAATTTGCATAGTTATGCTCTGCTTCCAGCATCAGTGCATTAATGCAGTTCTTATGACAACACTTCGACAGGCTACAGAGTTTTATTTAAAAAAAGAAGTAATCATGAAAATCCATTCATTCATGATGCATAACAAAACACTATACAATAGATAACATCAGAACCAAAATTCGATGTAAAAAGGAAAAACTGATGATCTTTAAGAACTTTAGAAATGACGTTTTCTTGAGGGGAAAAAAGTGGACTGCTGAGCACTGTAGACATCCTTGATTTGCTGTTTATAAAGTTGAAAGCTTTATTCTCAAGGTTTTTTAGATCGATTTAAGATTGCTCATGGAGAATCACATATCTTCTCCCATGAGGAGGGGCTGTAAAAAGAGTCCTGCTGTTCCCAGAATGCACACCAGGATAAACACCCACAAGAAGATTCGGTCAATCACCATGGCCACGTATTTCCAGTCATCCTGGACCTTGAACATTTGGAGTGAAAAAGCAGACATGAATTATGAAAAAAATATCTCTGGTGGAGAAGTCAGCAGAACAAAAAGGATTTCATCCTCATACCAAAAACTGATGCAAAGGCATCAAGGAAAGGGTGAGGTTTGCGTTAAGGAGACAATTTTTACTGAATGACTGGATTTGTGTTATTTATTTGTTTGAAGCTGCACTGATGGGTGCTAGTTCCAGGCATCTGTATGTCGCCCAGGAAATAACTGAATTTTAATGTATTTCACACTCACTTTGACAATTTATTAGGAACCCTTACCTTGTAGTTACACTCATCAGCCATTTATCTGGTAGATCTACCATATACACTAGATCACACAATGTATGTATATAATTACTGAATGTAGTCATTTCTGTGCACAATTTGTCAAAAACCCTTCATTCTATCCATCAGAGGAATGGTGTAGCCAAAATGTGCACATAAAGGGGTCAGTGAGTGCAGCTAATTGGTTAGTGTCTGCAATAAACTAGCAGCTCAGTGTATATTAATGTGTTCACTCGTTAATGAATGTGTAACAGTGACAATTTCATTTACAGCAATGGTTGCATGAGGAAAGTTTCTTGTATTCATTGTTGAGTGATGTAAGTGTTTAAGTTGATTTTTATGGCTCCCCATTCAGAGTATTAAAATTCACATGCATATACGTACAGTCTACAGTGCCCCCCACGATTATTAGTCCTCCTTGTAAAGATGAGTAAAAAAGGATTTGAAAAAAAAATCCACCTTTTGGTGAAGTTGTTTCATCTCACGCTGAAAAAATGAGAAAAATCTAACCTTTAATTGAAATAAATTTCTTCAGAGGGCGGCACGGTGGTGTAGTGGTTAGCGCTGTTGCCTCACAGCAAGAAGGTCCGGGTTCGAGCCCCGTGGCCGGCGAGGGCCTTTCTGTGTGGAGTTTGCATGTTCTCCCCGTGTCCGCATGGGTTTCCTCCGGATGCTCCGGTTTCCCCCACAGTCCAAAGACATGCAGGTTAGGTTAACTGGTGACTCTAAATTGACCGTAGGTGTGAATGTGAGTGTGAATGGTTGTCTGTGTCTATGTGTCAGCCTTGTGATGACCTGGCGACTTGTCCAGGGTGTACCCCGCCTTTCGCCCGTAGTCAGCTGGGATAGGCTCCAGCTTGCCTGCGACCCTGTAGGACAGGATAAAGCAGCTAGAGATAATGAGATGAGATGAGAAATTTCTTCAGAGAAATTTTTAATTAAAAATAATTATGTCTTGATGAGGGATTTGTTTTTCTCTGAATACATTTCATCTCATTATCTCTAGCCGCTTTATCCTTCTACAGGGTCGCTGGCAAGCTGGAGCCTATCCCAGCTGACTACGGGTGAAAGGCGGGGTACACCCTGGACAAGTCCCCAGGTCATCACAGGGCTGACACATAGACACAGACAACCATTCACACTCACACCTACAGTCAATTTAGAGTCACCAGTTAACCTAACCTGCATGTCTTTGGACTGTGGGGGAAACCGGAGCACCCGGAGGAAACCCACGCGGACACGCGGAGAACATGCAAACTCCACACAGAAAGGCCCTCGCCGGCCCCGGGGCTCGAACCCAGGACCTTCTTGCTGTGAGGCGACAGCGCTAACCACTACACCACCGTGCCGCCCCTGAATACATTTATTTCAATTAAAAGTTGGATATTTTTTTTTCAGTGTGAGATGAAACACCAAAAGGTCGATTATTTTCAACCTTTTTTTTTTTTACTAATTTTTTCAAAGGGTGCCAATAATTGTGGAGGGCACTGTAGTTTATACCTCAGTGGTTGCCTGGTTTTTCGAGAGTAGAAGAGTCAGAGACAGGATTTCTCGATGGCATCTAGAATGCCTTCTTTAAATACAAGTACTTGCCTTTAAACAGTAAAAAAAAAAGGGATAGAAAATGCTGACTTTAGAAGCAGATTGGGTTTTTTATGTTACATGTAATATTATGTAAAATAAAATAAAGAGAATATACAAAAAAATGTAAAAACATTACCAAGATGATATATGAACGAGAAGACGCAATCATTGAAATAAACTAATAGTAGTTCAGAATATTTGCAGTTTCTTGCTGCATAGTGTGAGTTGTAATTATCACGATAATCACTGTAAATTCAGCAATATGGATTCTACTGTCAGTATTCAAGAATAGCACGTGATCCAGCTGATGATGTCATTTTGCAGTTTTTTTTTTTAAATATTGTGTGCCGACAGTTAATTGTGCATGCAACGTTATTATGCCACGAGATATATGTACTTCTGTATTTAATACTTGCCTAAAATAGCATTCTGGATTTTTTTTTAAATATACATTGCAGGCATTTAGTAGACACTCTTATCCAGAGCGGACATATAAGGTATCCAGAGCAGCCTGGGGGTTAGGTGCCTTGCTCACATGCACTTCAGCCATTCCTACTGGTCCAGGGAATCAAACCAGCAACCTTTTGGTCCCAAAGCTGCTTCTCTAACCATTAGGCCATGGCTTCCCCGTTGTACAGGGTGTACAATGTCCAAAACATGTATTTTAGTATGCTGTATTATGGCAGTTAATGCTGCTCTTCAAGTCAAGTCAACTTTATTGTCTAATTTCAAGAATTTCAAGATTTAAAGTTTATACTGTAATCCAAGATGGCGCCCACCATGGCTGATGTCTTTGTCACGCTCTCAGCACCAATGTAACTTTGTGTGTGTGTTGATGTTTTTGTGTATCTTTAGTATACACTTGACGTATGCGACAGTAATATACAGTAGGGAAGAACTGTATTTGTCTAGTGTTTTTGACTGTTTGGTCCCAAAGCTGCTTCTTGAACCATTAGGCCATGGCTTCCCCATTGTACAGCATGTACAATGTCCAAAACATGTATTTTAGCATTATGTATTATGGTTACATCAAACTGGCAGTCAGTGATGCTGCTCTTAATTTCAAGAATTTCAAGATTTCAAGTTTATACTTAAGCTTATACTGTAATTATGTTCAGGGTTAGAATCGTACATAACTGAGACAAACTGGTTTCAAACTCCTTCCTACATTTGCAGTTCTTACATGACTTCTGAAACGCACTTAAGTCAGGAATTAGGCCTGAAGTTTGAATAATGGCATGCATAGTTAGGTTAGCGCAATGTATGTTGTGATCGGCCACCATTTTTACTTGTTGTTTTTCATTTAAAAGTCAAACTGCATAAAAAACCCCAAACATCTTACCTCTTTGGCTTCATTTTGTAGCCTCATATTCTCTGCAATGTACTTAACACTCTCAATAGCTTCCCGAATTTCTGGCGACAGTGTGCAGAGAGTCAAAATTCCCCCATCCAGAGACTCAGAGCTTGAACAAGGGCTACTTCCTCCTGCTCCACTTCCTACCATTATGCCTGCTCCTCCACTAACTGCCCCTAACGTGCCCACTCCAACTCCTCCAGTTCCATCTTTGGGCAGTTTCGTAGAGAGCTGCTTTAAACAGCAGGTACATCTCCCATCTCTGCACAAGAAACCTGAGCTAGCTTTAACAGCTTCACTCAGGGTGTTCAGCTCAGTGTTGAGCAAGAGCTGAGTGTGCCGAGGAAGGCTGCCTGAAAGGCTCTGTTGCTTGGTGAGATGTTGGGGAAAGGAAGTGGAAGAATGGAAGGAACCTGATCGATGAGGGGTCCCAAAACTTTTCTGCTTTCCTGGATCTCGCTCAGGCCTGGTCATGAACATGACTCTGGGAAGGAGGCGAAGGAATACATGATGCACCCATCGTGGCATGGTATGGGTCTTGGGTGTTCGGTAATGCACATTAAGCACAAAGATGGTGATGACTATGGAAAGCGTGACAAAGATCATGGTGAAGAGGAGGTATTCACCAATCAGTGGAATGACTAGAGAGGTGGATGGAATGGTTTCAGTGATGACCAAGAGGAAGACAGTGAGGGAGAGGAGAACTGAGATGCAAAGCGTCACTTTTTCACCACAGTCTGATGGAAGATAAAATACCAGCACGGTCAAGAATGAGATGAGCAGGCATGGGATGATCATATTAATGGTGTAGAAAAGAGGCAGGCGGCGGATGTAGAGCGAGTAGGTAATGTCAATGTAGATCTCCTCACAACAGTTGTATTTGACCTCATGCTTGTAGCCTGGAGCATCAATAATCATCCACTCCCCACTCTCCCAGAAATCCTTCAGGTTGATTGTGGAGCCAATCTGTACCAGATCAATCTTGGCCTTGTCATAGGTCCATGAGCCAAACTTCATGGTGCAGTTCTGGTAGTCAAAGGGAAAGTAGGTGACGTCAATCTTGCAAGAGCTTTTGAAAATGGCAGGAGGAATCCACGTCACATCTCCATTGTAGCGAAGAAGAGCTTTGGTTTTATCATCCACCTGGAAGTCTCCCACTGCACTGTGAGAGAGAGATAAATACAGGTGAATGAAAACAGTCTGAACTCTGAAACCTCTTTTAGACATGGCCTCTTTATTATATCATATTCTACCCAAACAGCAAAATTTGGAGATTGAAATTCCTGATTCACTTTGAAAGTTAACTTCGCTTTGCCCTTACTTGTTATATAAAACAATGTCTGGCTTCCAAATCTTGCTAGAAGGGACGCGGATGAACTCCACACCTCCAAAATCTTTTGGATTCCACTTCAACTTGTAGTCATTCCAGATCTGTGGAAAATGAAAATATTGCAAATATTAGGTATGCTCTTCCAGGTAAAGGTTTCCTTAGGCTACATAACATTTACATACCCCCTTCATGACAACTGACTTACATCTACATAAACATTACAGGCTTACATAAAAGTTTAGAGGTTAGCTCACAGACTGATTTTGATTTCATTGACTGATTCATATATATCCCTGTCAAAGTTATTACTACAGAAACGATAACATCTCAGAAATAGAAGGGCACTCAGAGAGTGCAGACTGACCAAGGCCAAGCGCCATATCTCGCAAACATTAGGAAAAGGGAAACTAAATGCATGGCTCTGCTGTCTGATTTGGATCTGCTCCAAAATCAAATGGGGTCTTCCTGGACCCATGCTACACCCTTCCACCAAGTTTCATGGAAATCAGATTGGTAGGTTTTGCACAATCCTACGTACAGGCAGACAAACCAACCATACCGAAAATATAACCTCCTTGATGGAGGTAACTAGCGTCTTAATATAAATGTGTGATTTGAATTACAGTTGGAACTACAGTCAGAGCTGATGTTACAGAAAAGGAATTAAGACCTTCTGGCCAATCAGAACTGAGAATTCAACCATGCTGTTGATGTAAAAATCAATAGTGTTTCGTGATACCGTGTGGTGGTAAGACAAGCTAAATTAGAAGATGCTTATGGCATCATTTGTGTTAACCACAGTATCATATTCCTTTTGTTTACTCTCCCACAGACCTGAAGGATGTTTTAAGGTTATGGCCCACATGTACAACATTATGCCGTGTACAAGTCAGCTCACACATGTCAATAACAAGACAGCACTCTTGTCTTTCATTAGTTTTTCTGTATGATATCTCAGACGCTGACCTCTTCATCTCCCTTCAGGTTGACAGACAGCCTTTGTCACTGATGACATGACAACAAATAACAAGACACAGATAAGGATAAATGGTTCATAATGTTACTAATTGATTATCACTCAAACAGGACGACGATTTGCATATTTATTTTCCTTTGTCCCAAGTCTGTCTAAATTGCTGTACTTTCATTTTAATTGAATACCATATGGTATATATATATATATATATATATATATATATATATATATATATATATATATATATATACACAGTGGGGGAAAAAAGTATTTAGTCAGTCACCAATTGTGCAAGTTCTCCCACTTAAAAAGATGAGAGAGGCCTGTAATTGTCATCATAGGTACACTTCAACTATGAGAGACAAAATGAGAAAAAAAAATCCAGAAAATCACACTGTCTGATTTTTAAAGAATTTATTTGCAAATTATGGTGGAAAATAAGTATTTGGTCAATAACAAAAGTTCATCTCAGTACTTTGTTATATACCCTTTGTTGGCAATGACAGAGGTCAAACGTTTTCTGTAAGTCTTCACAAGGTTTTCACACACTGTTGCTGGTATTTTGGCCCATTCCTCCATGCAGATCTCCTCTAGAGCAGTGATGTTTTGGGGCTGTCGCTGGGAAACACGGACTTTCAACTCCCTCCAAAGATTTTCTATGGGGTTGAGCTCTGAAGACTGGCTAGGCCACTCCAGGACCTTGAAATGCTTCTTACGAAGCCACTCCTTCGTTGCCCGGGCGGTGTGTTTGGGATCATTGTCATGCTGAAAGACCCAGCCACGTTTCATCTTCAATGCCCTTACTGATAGAAGGAGGTTTTCACTCAAAATCTCACGATACATGGCCCCATTCATTCTTTCCTTTACACGGATCAGTTGTCCTGGTCCCTTTGCAGAAAAACAGCCCCAAAGCATGTTTCCACCCCCGTGCTTCACAGTAGGTATGGTGTTCTTTGGATGCAACTCAGCATTCTTTCTCCTCCAAACACGACAAGTTGAGTTTTTATCAAAAAGTTCTATTTTGGTTTCATCTGACATTCTCCCAATCCTCTTCTGGATCATCCAAATGCTCTCTAGCAAACTTCAGATGGGCCTGGACATGTACTGGTTTAAGCAGGGGACACGTCTGGCACTGCAGGATTTGAGTCCCTGGCGGCGTAGTGTGTTACTGATGGTAGCCTTTGTTACTTTGGTCCCAGCTCTCTGCAGGTCATTCACTAGGTCCCCCTGTGTGGCTCTGGGATTTTTGTTCACCGTTCTTGTGATCATTTTGACCCCAAGGGGTGAGATCTTGCGTGGAGCCCCAGATCGAGGGAGATTATCAGTGGTCTTGTATGTCTTCCATTTTCTAATAATTGCTCCCACAGTTGATTTCTTTACACCAAGCTGCTTACCTATTGCAGATTCAGTCTTCCCAGCCTGGTGCAGGTCTACAATTTTGTTTCTGGTGTCCTTTGACAGCTCTTTGGTCTTGGCCATAATGGAGTTTGGAGTGTGACTGTTTGAGGTTGTGGACAGGTGTCTTTTATACTGATAACGAGTTCAAACAGGTGCCATTAATACAGGTAACGAGTGGAGGACAGAGGAGCCTCTTAAAGAAGAAGTTACAGGTCTGTGAGAGCCAGAAATCTTGCTTGTTTGTAGGTGACCAAATACTTATTTTACAGAGGAATTTACCAATTAATTCATTAAAAATCCTACAATGTGATTTCCTGGATTCTTTCCCCCAATTCTGTCTCTCATAGTTGAAGTGTACCTATGATGAAAATTAAAGGCCTCTCTCATCTTTTTAAGTGGGAGAACTTGCACAACTGGTGGCTGACTCAATATTTTTTTGCCTCTCTGTGTGTGTATATATATATATATATATATATATATATATATATATATATATATATATATATAATTATATTCATTAATTCATTTAAACATTCATTCAGCATTCACTCAATCGGTCTTTGTTTAACTGGAGTGATTCTGTTCCTTTTCCTGACTTTCATTTCCTTTTAAAATGGGACACTTGCTTTATGGCCCATTTTATGAGCAGGTCAGGACATGTTACTTGACATCCAACAGACAAGGGATGAATTCCTTAGAGCTTTATGAAATAATACAAGCAGTCACACAATGAGATGCAATAGCTTTAGGTGAATGGAGTGATACATGAGGCTTTTTTTTAGATATAACTGAATACATTCGGCCCCTTTAATAGGAACTTGTTCTTGATTCTAAGATTCCTGTTCTTGGCTGGCGGGCGTGGAACCCAATATGGTCTTCTGCTGTTGCATGCTGAGATGCTTTTCTGCTCACCACAGTTGTAAAGCATGATTATATGAGTTACTGTATCCTTCCTGGCAGTTCAAACCAATCTGTGCTGAGTTTCTCAAAAGCATCGTAGCACAAAGATCATCGTTAAATGGTAGAGCGAGCAGCACAATGAACACTCTCCTAGTTAAGATGCTCTTATCACTAAGGTGCTTTTCGGAAACACACCACTGGCTATTTTCCTCCGACCTCTCTTAACAACAAGACGTTTCCACCCACAGAACTGTCGCTCGCTCACTCAGTGTTTTTTGTTTTTCGCACTATTCTGTGTAAACTCTAGAGACTGTGTGTGAAAATTCCAGATCAGCAGTTTCTGAAATACTCAAACCAGTCCGTCTGGCTCAAACCAACACCCATGCCATAGTGAAAGTCACATTTTGAGATGACAATTTTTCTCATTCTGATGTTTGAACATTGTGAATATTAACTGAAGCTTTTGATTTGTATCTGCATGATTTGATGCATCGTACTGCTGTCAAGGGATTGGCTGATTAGAGAATTGCATAAAACAGCAGGTGGATGGGTGTTCCTGATAAAGTTCCTGATAAATACCATAGCCAGCTGTTTAATAAGAAAACTTACATGTCTTAGCCACAGATTTGTCTCCATAATCTGGTTAATTTCATCCTGTGAAAACAGACAGGACAGACAGAGAGTGGATACAGATGGATAGTTAGATGAATGGATAAGAGAAGGACAATAAATTTCCTAATTAAGGGAAGTAGGAATGCATTGATACCATTTTTTTTTTCAAAGTGACTACAAACTTTTTTTGTACTCGTAAATAACGATACTGATATGTAAATGAGTCACACATTTAGTATTAAGCAACCAGGAGCACCATTAAACATTTTATGCTGGGTGCCGCTAGCAATGAATCCCTCATGCTGAGTTTTATGTTTAAGATGTCATGGTGTTTAATCATGTCTGTAATAGAAAGCATGAAGATGACTGACCTGAGTATCAGCGAGCATGATCATTACAAAATGAGCTCATGGTGCCATGATTTGCTTCTTGACTAATGAGCAAAGTGTAGAAGTTTATGAGTAAGCGGAAAGGAAGTGTGCATGTTTCAGTGCTCAGTGCTCGCAGAACTGAAGTGTTCGCATGTGCAATAGTTTGTCTCTACACTTGTTTCACTGCTCTTTTACTGCGTCAATACATTTACAGCGTCTTGCGCTCATTTTTGATGACATCGCTCATTGATACCGGTCTGCACATTATTCATTATCACAAGAACATACACTCGGATTATATAACATATATCACAAAGTATATGATGTTCGTATCAGAGCATTTTTTTAAGATGACAAGTAAATGAGCATCAGTCTAAGAAGAACAAGTTGTGTCCTCCATGTCTCACAGATGGTCTGGACCCTGTTGGGGCGAGCTGAACCAAAGACCACCTGAGTCCTTTTGCTTACAGACACAGAACTCAGCACACCAGGAGCTTTGGGCTGTTTGTGCAGTGTGTTGGCACCACATGCTTGCTGCTGCTGTAGGGATGCTAAGGCTTAGAGGTAAGAAGATGCCTGAGAAAGACATGCATACCAAAGAAGATTTGAATCCCCCAATACTTTCCCTGTATCCCTTATTTAAACATCCATCTGTTCACATGTGCATGCCATCTGGAGAATCCACAATCACTGGAAACTGAGTTTTTGTCATGTCTATTTTTCATTACCGCCACCAACTTTTTGTTTTCACCTCTGTTTGTTTGTTTGTTTGCTTGTTCCCAACGTAACTCAAAAAGTAGTGAACAGATTTTAATGAAAGGTTAAGGAAAGGTGATCCATGGGCCAATTGATTAGATTTTGATGCAAATCTGGATATACTGTATCTGCGGATCCAGGATTTTTTTTTGTCTGTTCCCAACATAACTCAAAAAGTAATGAACAGATTTGGATGAAATTTGGTGTCCAGCTTTAGTATTATCCTAGGTTCAAGTGATTTGATTTTCATGTTGATAAGATGTGGCTTGGTGGAGGTATGCACTCTACCGAGTACCCTTCTAGTTAATATTTGTTATATTGGTAATTATATAGGAGAACAAAAGATTACTGTGCTGGTTACTAAACCGATGTACAATGAAATGAAATCTCAATAGGAAGCAACTTGAACAAACTTTTAATACACACATGTATGACTGGTGTGAGCTATCGATCCCTTTGACTTCTACTCCCGCTTGAGAAAGGGTCATTAGTCTATCCATATCCTGGGGTATTGTGTTAGTCGGAAAATTCAGGCTTCCAACACAGAGGAAGCATCGACTATAAACAGAGTAAGGAATCAAACACAACGGTGTGGGCAGTGACATGGTTTATTCCTCTTATACGACAGAAATTTGCCAATTCACTGCTAATTGTTTTTCACGAAGCAGGTAAAGATAAAGTGATGCAAGAATGAAGCTATCAAAAAAATGATTTCCTTTCAGTGTAACGTGTTGTCTTTGTGTCACAAGTGAAAAGCAACACCACCTGGACATCTGGCTTATTTCACCCCCCCTAAAGTGTGGTTCCTTTTCTATCTGGCACTGAATCTTCTCCATAGAAACATGGATATTAGTGGCATAGAGCAAAGTTGTGTCTTCACAGGAAGATATGCGAAAATATGTGAAAAGGTTCTTGATTGTCACTCACTAAAATTTTGATTCTGGTTATGGCCCTGATCCCAGAAAAGGCTGACGTCTTTTGAGGAAAGGGAGTCTCTGTGATGAGTAATATCCCTAAGAATACTCCCAGGCTTGTTTATTGAGATACAGGAAGGACATTTATGTTACCTGAATTTGGAGAACATATTTAACAAAATGTCCTGATCAAATCACAAATGCATATATTTAAAATAATAATAATAATAATAATAATAACAGCAGTGTAAATTTAAGATTAGATTTAGTGTGTATGAGATTAGAGATTAGAATGCATTCGCTGATGGAGAGAAATAATACTCCAAAAATTCATCACAAAGTGCATGTCTTGACATTTTGCTCAGACTAGATTAGGGAAATAGTCTGAGATGTCTTCAGCATTGCATCATCATTTAAACCCACTTTCTGTGCACTAAGCACAAATAATTTCCCAAGGACATGTTTTTCTTCTGCTCTCACCTCGAGTTTGCTGAAGCAGCAGATTATCTCCCTCATATCCGCTGTATGTACAGCCATTCCAGAATGCACCTTTCTCAAAGCAAGTTCAATCATTTATACTTAACGTTCTTATTAATTGCAGACTGACCTTAAATGGATGACCTGAGTGCCATCAAAAAGGTTCTTTATTAGAATAGCACTTTATTACTACAGCTATTACCTTCCTCAAATTGTACTTGCATAATGCACTTTTTGAAAAAACTTCAATATAGAGCCATAAAGGGAATCTTTAAATGTTCTAAGTGGAAACGCACTTTCAAACAGGGTTCCTTTAGGAAGTTTAAAGAACTATTTAAAGAACCGTCAAAGAAACCCTTCTTATAGTATGAAAAATGGGTTCTTCAATACTTCTTTGGAAGGATTCTAGCTTTCTAACAGGCATCTATGTGGAAGCATTCCGTAACGAGACCATCAATGACAGCGTAGTTCACTCTGGCCCCATTTAGTCCAGAAGGAACAATCTAAAGTGGGCCACCTTGCGCAATAAATGTTGCAAGCTATATACATGATATACAAGCTACAGTAAATATAGAAGCTATATACACCCTAGGAATACCAACCTATTTGCCAGGAAGAATCCAAAACGGCGAGGAACTGGCCGAGAAGAAGCGATTTTTGTTGAACTGCTTGTTAAGGCTTAATTAGTCCATAACTTCATTAATAATTGTAATGAAGCAAATCTGGGTAGAAGTTATATGCACCCTAGGTACCCCTACCTTCATGCTGGAAAGAATCAAAGTCAGTGAAGAATTGAGGGAGAAGAAGTGATTTGTGTGGAAACTGCTAGTTAGGGCTTAATTACTCCATATCTTCATTATTAATTGCAATTATGAAAATTTGGGTAGAGGCTATAGGCACCCCAGGCAGACCTAACTTCCTGACAAAAAGAATAAAAATCCATGAAGAATTGAGAGAGAAGAAGCAATTTTCGTAAAATGTGGATGACGCCTGACAGACAACACATGATGACATAAGCTCATCGCTTGTCGGTCAGATGAGCTAATAAGGAACAATGCAGAGAATATTAAGGACAAGCCAGACACAGACAGACAGACAGACAGACAGACAGAGTCATGGTTATATGTGTTATGGTTACATGATTTCACTCCATGTCCTGTCACTGTTGTGAATGTGTTCGTATTAGTTCTGATTGGTGTGCCTATTTACATCTTATAGTAGCAATACCTGGGTGGTATGGTGGTGTAGTGGTTAGCACTGTTGCCTCACAGCAAGAAGGTTCTTGGTTCAAGCCCAGTGGCTGATGGAGCCTTTCTGCATGGAGTTTGCATAGTCTGTGTGGATTTCCTCCCACAGTCCAAAGACATGCAGGTAGGTTAACTGACTACTCTAAATTGTCCATAGGTGTGAATGTTTTTTTCTCCAAGTCCAGAAATGGGAGGGTTGGGGCAGGAAGGGCATCCAGTGTAAAACTATGCTCCAAGTACTATGACGTGGCTCAATAGGGTCCACATGGACTCTGACCTGGCAACAGTGCTGGCGAAGAAGATGATGATTGTGTCAATATCTCATTGCAAAGTCTTACCATGCATTTTTACCTCTGATGACTGTGTTGGAAGAGGTTATGTTTTTGTCTCTGTTTGTTGGTGTTTATTTGTTTGTCTGTTCCCAACGTAACTCAAAAAGAAACAGATTTTGATGAAATTTTGAAGAAAGTTTAGTCATGAGCCAAGGAACAATTGATTAGATTTTGATGCCAATCTGGATATGTATGTAGAGCCAGGATCCAGACATGTATGCGGATCCAGAACTTCTTTGTCTGTTCCCAGTGTAACTCAAAAAGTAGTGAAGGGATTTGGATGAAATTTGGTGTACAGCTTTAGTATTATCCTAGGTTCAAGGGACTGGATTTTGCTGTTGATAATATGTGGCTTGGCGGCGGTATGCACTCTACCGAGTGCCCTTCTACTTGTATCTAGTATTCCTGAGCCTTGTTTTTTTGCTTTTGACACTTTTTCAACTTTATTGATTATTCTTGTTCAACTTGAATTATGAGTCGTGGATTTAAAAAAATGGAAAATGTGTGAAACATTATATGTCAAGTGACGAGAAACTACATGAGATAGATAGATAGATAGATAGATAGATAGATAGATAGATAGATAGATAGATAGATAGATAGATAGATAGATAGATAGATAGATAGATAGATATGGACAGTTGCCAACTGGCAGAAAAGGCAACCAGTTTCCTAATGGAGATACGGTATGAGAGAGCAAGAGAGATGAGAGACTGAGATGAGATGAGCTGTGAGGAAAGCTGACATGTCCTGTCTTCTCCTGGCCAATCACATGCCCATTGACTGTGACAGATCCGTCGATTTCCAGCCAAAGCATTGAGCGTACCGACAGCTTGCACCCAGGCGTTAAAGCTGCAGGACTAATTTAGAGCGCTGCTGTCTGAAGATGGAACCTGTGACCCAGACTAATTTCATAACTATTCGAGTGGGTGGACAGGAAAACACCAGCACACTGAGCACACTGAACACACCAAGCGCAATGCACATACATATCACATGTACATGACAATTCATTACTTCACTAGACGTCAGAGCTGATTGTATTTCCATTTAGCCTCATGAAAGTATTCTGTCAGATGGGATCCTCGCTGAATAATTTGTCTTTGTGACAGAGACCATCCTCTTTCTGCAAGCTTCACTAAATCCACCAGTTCGCAAATGAGGCTTTAAAACAGATACAGTGCAATCTGGATATAATCTGAACAAAAGATGCTGGCTTGTCCTTGTATTTTCCCTTTCAGACACTTACCACTTTCACGAGCTGAGACATCAACACCTCAAATTGGACTATCACTGGGTCAGAGACACGTTCCACTGGTCTGATGTACTGGTTATAGTTGGCGAAGATGTCAGAAAATAGTTGATGCTCAGCCTTGGAACACATTCCACCTGTAAAATGGTTCATTAAAAAAAAAAATTGGCAAATAGTTTCCTGTTGATTTACTACACATTTATTAGGACTCTGACTTCATTAAATACATTTATCTTATGTTCAGCATCTTATTTAACTGAGAAAAGTTAATTATAAGGAATGCAAACAATTGGCTTTTAAATAGACCTCATTTGCCAAATCAGTCGACGTGAAACTGCAAATTAATGCTGCAAATAACAAAACCAAAACACACACAGCATAATTGCATGCACCTTCCGTAATTCAGCTGCTCTCACAAGGACAGACTAAAGAAACGTTTTCCAAATCAAAAAGACCAGAATCAAACACTGATTATTCTTCCTACACTTAAGCCTGATTGACAAACAGCAAGAAACTGACAAGTTGTATTTCGTAAAAATAGATAGATCATGACATCACAATTTTTTTCCGTATGCGTGGGAATGTTTTATAGATGAACGGCATGCTATATTTTTACATGTTCATATTCAGCAACAAGTAGCGCAGGCTTTTGGATCTTCTCATGGAAAGCATAGCAATCCCCATACTCACTGTGGAAAAGGAAATAGAAAAAGAGAAAGTAGCACACAGGGGTGACGAGGAAAAGCGTAGCGTTCATTATGAAATCCAAAACAAGTCCTCGTAGGTTAATCCATGAACCTTGTTGAGAGAAAGAAAATGAGAGAAAGAAGGAAGGAAGGAAGGAAGGAAGGAAAGAAGCACACTGATGGGATATGCACTGAGTGGAGAGAGAGAGAGAGAGAAGGGGAGGGAGAAAGAGAGATAGATGGGAGGACATTTAGCATCACAATTGGACAGTTGAAGAGAGAAATGTGGACTTCTTCCCAGTCAGATTTGCATCTGATCAATTGAAATGAATATGTTTAATGTAAACCTTTTTTTAAAAACATATGCTTATATTATTGAGTCTACTGACAACTTAAAGGAGATACGCAGAACCTTTATTTTTAAATAAATTTCTGAGTGGATAGTATCTCCATCCTTGACTCTTGTATGCTGCATAAATGGGAATAAAAAATATATATATTTTTTGAGAGTTAAAATAGACGGCAAAGTTGGCATTCGAGCTGCCCTGCTGAGCCAGCCAGCCCTGAGTGCGTGACGTCACAGCGGTAACCGGTTTTAAGGCCAACGCCTTTGACAGCTATAAACCAAAGTCATATAAATAAAAATTTATGGTGAAAGTAAGGAATACCGTTTCCGACTTGCTCAACTAAGACTGATTTGACTTCATTGATTGTGGGTTGACCCTCATTAAAACAGGATAGGTGTTATAACTTATGCAACATACATGTACATGCATGCATTTTCACTGATAAAACGTAAAAGGCGAATTAAAAAATCAGATGAACTGAGACAATCACATTCTGAAGCAAATTAAATAATCTTATACCGCTAACTTAAACACACAACACAAGTTACATGTCTCATCTCATTATCTCTAGCTGCTTTATCCTGTTCTACAGGGTCGCAGGCAAGCTGGAGCCTATCCCAGCTGACTACGGGCGAAAGGCGGGGTACACCCTGGACAAGTCGCCAGGTCATCACAGGGCCGACACATAGACACAGACAACCATTCACACCTACGGTCAATTTAGAGTCACCAGTTAACCTAACCTGCATGTCTTTGGACTGTGGGGGAAACCGGAGCACCCAGAGGAAACCCACGCGGACACGGGGAGAACATGCAAACTCCGCACAGAAAGGCCCTCGCCAGCCACGGGGCTCAAACCCGGACCTTCTTGCTGTGAGGCGACAGCGCTAACCACTACACCACCGCGCCACCCCCGAGTTACATGTATTAATCTAAATGCAGGTAAACAACGTGTTGTTTTTGTTGTTTTGTATCCAAATGAGAGTCGGAGCTTACCCGTCTGCGTTCTCGCTTCTTGAAGGCCGATCTTGTGGCCGATTGTTTTGAAACAATCTGACTTTCAGTTGTTCGTTCAGTTCTCCGTTCATTCGCTTCTTCTACGTAAGGGCGAGATGGCAACAATATCTAGTTTAGAAATCAGGCGGCTGTTCCACTCATTTGGATACTGACTACTCCACCATTACTGCTCGGCTCAAGCAATTACTAAAACCCGGGATGGAACGGGATGTCACCAGTTTTAGCAACAACCGCGGGGAGGTCACTGCCCGAGTGATATGTCCTGTCCCGGGTTTTAGCAACAACCTTCAGCTCATGCTCCAGAAGAACTGGTGCAACTGAACTCACTTTAAAAAAATAAAATAAAACATATACTTTCCTTTTCTTGTTTTCTTTTTCTTTAATTGTTGGTACTGCACCCTCTTTCAATACGGGCTTATAGCCAACGCTCCTCAACAGATCAGAGGTCTCGTATGATTCTTTAGTAAAATGTGCAGAGCAGAGGAGAGACCACTTCATAGGTGCTCAATATGCCCGTGAACTTCTCGCAAAACGCGTCCAAATCTTTGTAGTTTGAACATTCTTGGGCCATTAGTACAACGTAAATCCATCTTCTGTCATGTTGCTGCACCCGCCAGCAACACATCTACATGGCATGGCGATAAATTAGATCAAAATGGAGGATCGGAGTTGCAGTCAGCTCTGTGTTTTAGTATAGCGGTATATATAAAATTACGATATTAGATTCATTGTTAACGCTTAAAACTATTCTTGTGCCATTCTTGAGGTGTCAAGGCTTTTAGAAACGAAAATGAGGCCATGGCTCTGCGTAGATGCTTTAAATACAAAAAAAAGTTCTGTGAGGGGAAAGTTCAGGAATAAAAAGCTCCACAATTCTAATAAATTGGCAAAATATTATTGCACACATTTAAAAGATAGCCCGAATATTTACCTCCGACAACTTTGTTGGAGGCGGCACGGTGGTGTAGTGATTAGCGCTGTCGCCTCACAGCAAGAAGGTCCGGGTTCGAGCCCCGTGGCCGGCGAGGGCCTTTCTGTGTGGAGTTTGCATGCTCTCCCCGTGTCCGCGTGGGTTTCCTCCAGGTGCTCCGGTTTCCCCCACAGTCCAAAGACATGCAGGTTAGGTTAACTGGTGACTCTAAATTGACTGTGAGTGTGAATGGCTGTCTGTGTCTATGTGTCAGCCCTGTGATGACCTGGCGACTTGTCCAGGGTGTACCCCGCCTTTCGCCCGTAGTCAGCTGGGATAGGCTCCAGCTTGCCTGCGACCCTGTAGAACAGGATAAAGCGGCTAGAGATAATGAGATGCGATGAACTTTGTTGGAGCAAGTTACATTTCCACCTCCGTTTGTTTGTCTGTTTCCAACGTAACTCAAAAAGTAGTGTACAGATTTTGATGAAATTTGGAGGAAAAGTGAGACATGGACCAAGAAATAATTGATTAGATTTTGATGCAAATCCAGATATGTATGTGGATCCAGGATTTTTTGTCCGTTCTCAACGTAACTCAAAAAGTACTGAACGGATTTTGATTAAAGTTGGTGGGCAGCTTTAGTATTATTCTAGGTTTAAGTGATTTAATTTTGATGTTGATAATATGTGGCTTGGTGGAGGTTTACTTTCTTGTTAAATCAAAACAGTTTGTAAAAGAAATTTGTAATGAGGAGATCTGCGAAATTTTAATTTACAGTTAAAGGTCTCTCTGGTGCGGCACGGTGGTGTAGTGGTTAGCGCTGTCGCCTCACAGCAAGAAGGTCCAGGTTCGAGCCCCGTGGCCGGCAAGGGCCTTTCTGTGTGGAGTTTGCATGTTCTCCCCGTGTCCGCGTGGGTTTCCTCCGGGTGCTCCAGTTTCCCCCACAGTCCTAAGACATGCAGGTTAGGTTAACTGGTGACTCTAAATTGACCGTAGGTGTGAATGTGAGTGTGAATGGTTGTCTGTGTCTATGTGTCAGCCCCGTGATGACCTGGCGACTTGTCCAGGGTGTACCCCGCCTTTCGCCCGTAGTCAGCTGGGATAGGCTCCAGCTTGCCTGCAACCCTGTAGAACAGGATAAAGCGGCTAGAGATAATGAGAGAGAGAGAGAGAGAGAGAGGTCTCTCTGGTTGCAAATATTTTGAGAACCTTTCCATTAAAGAATAATTTGAAGGGGAAAGTGTTTTTTAAGCTCATGTTTATCGATAGTGTTCTGTCCTGTATTGGTGCTTACTACTGACGAGAGTAGAGGTGAGGTGGCCAAGTGGTTAGAGCGCTTGACCGCCAAGCGAACAGTCCCCGGTTCGAGCCTCGCTTCGGATGGTCATCTGGGGCTTGCTTCCTGTCCACCCAGCAGTGAATGGGGACCTGGTGGAAACCCTGGGGAAGTTAAAGGCGGAGAGGAAAGGAACTGGCCACCCTACCTCACCATGCCGACGGCCTAGACAGAGTGTGCTCTCTAACAGGCACTCCCCAACGTACATACGAAAAAAACGTATATGGGACTTTTTGACTGATGAGAATTTCCTTGTACTCGAATAAAGCACAGAAAATCCATTAACGTGAAGCTTATTTACTGTCTGATAAAAATCATTTGTTAGACGGGCAATTGTTGGATTTGGTTAATAAAAGACTATTCTTATATTAGATGCTACTCTAAATTGCCCAGAGGTGTGAATATGAGTGTGAATGGTTGTTTATCTCTGCGTTAGCCCTATGATAGATTGGTGACCTACTCAGGTTGTAACCCGTCTCTCACCCGAAGTCAACTGTTTATTGCCCCTCCAACCCCGATAGATAAGTGGTATAGATCATGGATGGATGGATGAAAGTGTGTGCAAAACAGATTTTTGACAAACAATAAAGCTATCAACCTGTGGTCTATGATATATATATAATCTTCTATCTACATTCACTGGATATGAGCAATTGTGCAGTCTGACTGGCTACTCTACTACTAGGCTATCAGCTCATATACCATGAGTAGAGAAAAACAAAATGGTGGAGCACATCAAGTCAGATATATCACTTTATCAAGTATTTAAAAGAAACGGAAATAACTAAATAAAATAATATTTTTCCCCCAATATGTCCTGTTCCACACTCCAGCCCAGTCGGTGGTGGTATTGCACCTTTAAGTTGGTTTGCCAACTGCCAAAAAAAGAAGAAAAGAAAATGGCGGACCATGTTACTGAAATAAAAACTACTCACAAAATCCCCAAAAATACAAAAAAAGCACCAAAATATGGAATAAAAGTATTTGATGGCAAGAACGTATTTCTTAAAATTTTCAAGAATTATTATTATCGCATTTTTCACAAATTGCTACTGTCGTTTTGCTGGTTTGTTTACATTCTAAACGGAAATGATTTTGTGGGACATTTTGCTATAAGTTTTTACTTATTGAATTTGCAAAAATGTAAAATAAAAAATGCTCTGTTTCTCAAAATGCAGTGAATGTGGATAGAATAAAACAGTTATTCTGCTATGTGTCTCATCGGCTATCAGCTCATGTGCAATTCGATTTAATGGAATATATATATATATATATATATATATATATATATATATATATATATATATATATATATATATATATAGTGCTCAGTGATTAGTCATTGGAAATAGTGATGAGTGAAATCAGTTGAGAGAGAAGAGAGAGAGATTTACACCAACCTCTGATCTGTCTTTTAGTAGATACATTTACACTGAATGGTCAAAACTGTAAAAGGCAATGACCCTAATTTAATGACCGTCAGTCAGATGCAAAAAAAAAAAATCACCTGCTACATCTAGAATGCTTATGATCTCGCAATCCTGCTTTGTAGCTTCCTATATTTCTTTATGTAACAATCAAAGAGTTGTTGTAAAAGGCTTTTATTCTTCAAGCATGCATTGCGAAATGAATTCATACCTGGAGCAGAGACAATCCGTCACTTGAAAGAAGAAGCCTTTATTTGTCGCATGCACACTCAAGCACAGTGAAATTCATCCTCTGCATTTAACCCATCTGAAGCAGTGAACACACTCACACACCCCCAGAGCAGTGGGCAGCCATACTACAGCACCCAGGGAGCAGTCAAGGGTTAGGTACCTCGCTCAAGGGCACTTCAGCCCAAGGCTGCCCCATGTTAACCTAACTGCATGTCTTTGGACCATGGGGGAAACCGGAGCACCCAGAGAAAACCCACGCAGACATGGGGAGAACATGAAAACTCTACATAGAAAGGCCCTCACCGGCCATGGGGCTCGAACCCAGAACCTTCTTGCTGTGAGGCGACAGTGCTAACCACTACACCACCAAAGATGTAGTAACTGCAGCGAACTTAATGTGATAATCTAAAAGAAAGCATTGAGAAGTAGAACTAAAAAACTGAAGCTTATATAATATGCTTCATGACAATCTCTTTCTGTAACACAAGAACAGTAGAGATGTACGTCTATGATTTATATTTGTGTCCAGCAGAGGGCATGCTATATGAGGGCAAACAGTATGTGTGTTTAGATGCTTTTGACTCCTTTGATCCACATTAACAAGATGTTAACAAGATGTTAATTTTTGGTAAAGGCCTTATTAATCTAACAGATATTTGCTCAAGCAGAATATCAGTAGAATATCTTCTAATCATCTGGTCACAGAACTGTCAGTGCACACTAATCTCTTTCTCAATTAAACCATAATGAGCACTATAAATTATGTAAGAAATGGTGCCAAACTCATTAGCTAAGTACATAAAAAGAAATTGGCTGATGTGGGTTTGTATTAAATATGCATAATATTATAGAAGGCACACTGACAAGATTTATGAAGACTTCAGAAATGTGACTGAATGTCAAATTAATTTCATTTCATCTCAGTATCAATCATTTACCGTCAATAAAATCGTTATCCTGGTCAGGGTCAGAGTGGACACTGGGAACACTAATCACCCTCGATCAGACAAACAGTCCATTCCAGTTCATCATTCACACCAATGGGCAATTTAGAATCACCAATCCCCCAACTGACATGGAAAGAATCCGGAGTACTTCAGATCGAACCCCAGACCCGGGAGCTGTGAGACAGTCAGTGCGTTTACATGCACATCCAAATCGAGCTACTGTCGGTAATCGAGCTAAGGGTCCCAGCAGGGGTGCCAGAGAAATCCAATCCTACATGCACACAAGGAAATCGAGCTATTGTGTGAGGTACATTGTGCACCCAAGCCACAGGTGGCGCTACACGCCCGATCGTGTTGGTACACTTCCGGTTGTCGTCATGAAGAAGAGCTATTCAAGAGTATAAACAAAGTTATCAGTTCCGTGTTCACAAGAAGAACGACGACGAGGACAGCAACATCGAGAGATGTTGTTCCTCCTGATCTCTTCTGCTGCTCGCTACTACTACTGTTGTCATGCCGACCGAGGCTGTTGTGTTTCCCGCTTGTGGTCTCGTCACTCGTCACTTCCGGAAGGGGCAGTGCTGAAGTAAGTAGCTCGCCTACATAGCTCGATAGAGTTTACATGCACTAAGTAGCTCGGCTACAATCGCATAATCTAGGTCGCGTAGCTCAATTACGAGAAATCCAGTTCGGTTCGATTTCAGCCGAGCTAAGGTGTTTCCATGGCATTTAGAACTTCGATTTCAGTCGAGCTACGGCAGAAATTCGATTTTCTCTATGTGCATGTAAACGCACTGAGTAAAGTTGGTGAAAATGTATCTTTCAAAAGTTAAAAATACATCGGTATGAGATTAAGATTATTTTCTGTTCACAAATGTATGATGTTGGACGTACATGGAGCCAAGTGCAACAGCGCCACCAATGATTGTATTAAAAAATACACAAATTGGTACACAGAAGTGAGAGTGAGCCTGGGGCTGATTTCTTTCTAGTTCAGACTGTAGATTCATTCAGCCTGCTGTCAGACAGTGACAGTTGTGTCAGGTGCTTACACAGAGCAACACACCCCCTAGATTTGATCGAAAAAAGATCTTCGCTGACCCATCCATAACAAGCGATTAGCAGTGATTGAGAAGGTGCATGTGATATATGTAGTCATGAGTGGGTCCACTCTCAGAAAATAAAGTACATTATTGTACCTTTAGGGGTAAACTGGCTTGTGACTGGGGCAGTACCCTTAAGGTACTTGTTTGTACCATTTATATACTGATTGGGAACATATACCGTATGTGCTTTTTGACCCTAAAAAGTCCAATAATGAGCCTTAGGGGGTATATTAGTGTAGATTATACCTTGAGGGACAGAAATGGACTCCTACTGTACCCCTATTTCTGACAGTGTAGAATGTAGATGAGGTGAATTATTTACTTTATCATCCTTTTTTTCTAAAATGACTTAAAAGGAGAAACTAAAAGTAGGTTGATTAAGCACATATTGTCCAGTCAAAGCACAAACTACGTAAAAGGACAAAAAGCAGAATTATACACACACTGGACACTTTAATAAGAACGTGCTCTTGATTCTAAGGTTCCTGTTCTTGGCTGGCAGGAGTGGAACCCAGTGTGTTCTTCTGCTGTTGCATGCTGAGATGCTTTTCTGCTCACCATGGTTGTAAAGAGTGATTATATGAGTTACTATATCCGTCCTGGCAGCTCGAACCAATCTGGCCATTTTCCTCTGAGCTCTCTTATCAGCAAGGCGTTTGTTTCCACCCACAGAACTGTCGCTCACTTGATGTTTTTTTGTTTTTGTTTTTCACACCATTCTGCGTAAACTCTAGAAACCGTTGTGTGTGAAAACCCCAGTTTCTGAAATACTCAAACCAGTCCATCTGGCTCAAACCAACACCCATGTCGCAGTGAAAGAAAGTCAGACTTTGAGATCACAATTTTTCCCATTCTGATGTTTGAACATTGTGAACATTAACTGAAGCTCTTGATTTGTATCTGCATGATTTGATGCATTGTGTTGCTGTCAAGGGATTGGCTGATTAGAGAACCGCATGAAACAGCAGGTGGATGGGTGTACCAAACAAAGTGGCCAATGAGTATATGTTTAGTGTCTTATGATTTGAATGGATTTTTCTCTTCACCATGTTTGAGATCAATACTAAACAAAAGCACAACAAAAAAGGGAAGCATTTAATCAGGTCATTGCAAGTAGAGATGATTTTTATTACACAACCTTTTATTTGATTTGTATTATTCCACATGGTAATTGAATATTTGTGATAAAAATGCCATATTACCCTGCTACAACTGAAGAAATAGGACAACCATTAAACACTGACTGATAAATATTTAATTTACTGGTTTATTGGCCTGAAATAATACATTTAGATGAACAGTGACCTTGTCACTGTTAAGATGAAGTGTCCTGATATAATCTTATAACTTTGACACACCAGTGGCTCTCCATATCTGTAGACGTCATTCTGAAGGCAGGTGATGTTGGCTAATCGATGATGTTGGTGATGTCTAATCAAACATCCGTGACCTTTTTCAGTCCTGGTTGGATGGCTATCGAAGTTTTTCAGACATCCACAGGTAAAGAAAGAAGGTGACTTGACTTGTACTGTAATCCTGAAGACATTTAGCTATCTATGAAAAAGCCTCCATCATTTCTATCCAACATTTAAGACTAATTTATCCTGCATATCAAAAGAAAACTGTCTTTAAGATTACACCCCAAGTCTACTATCAGTTATTTACGACTACCTTATCACGGCTTCGAAATTTAGATCAGGTATTTGGCATCCCATACTGACACGTCCTTTACATTCCATTCCTCAGAGAGGATTCAGAATTTGTCTGATAGACAGGAACTGTTTGGTTCTGGAAGACTGGCTGAAGGAAAAGGCCCAATGTCCCAACCACACACACAATTACAAAGATCCACAGAAACATCCGATCTACCACCATGGCGACGTACTTCCAGTCTTCAATAACCTGAGGAGAAACCAGGAGGAACATCGCATTACCAGTAAAACCAGAAACCTCTTAAAATACAAAGTTGAGAAATGGCAAAACACTTCAGATTCTGAGCATTACTGTTTTCATACTAGCAAAATCCAAACCCAGGGTTGTTGCAATGAATGCGTCAATCAATGCTCATTAACCGTAAACTTGAAATGTTGGGTGGCACGGTGGTGCAGTGGTTAGCACTGTCGCCTCACAGCAAGAAGGTCCTGGGTTCGAGCCCAGCGGCCGGCAAAGGCCTTTCTGTGTGGAGTTTGCATGTTCTCCGCGTGTCCGCGTGGGTTTCCTCCGGGTGCTCCGGTTTCCCCCACAGTCCAAAGACATGCAGGTTAGGCTAACTGGTGGCTCTAAATTGACCGTAGGTGTGAATGTGAGTATGAATGGTTGTTTGTCTCTGTGTCAGCCCTGTGATGACCTGGCGACTTGTCCAGGATGTACCCCATCTCTCGCCCATAGTCAGCTGGGATAGGCTCCAGCTTGCCTGCGACCCTGTAGAACAGGATAAGTGGCTACAGATAATGGATGGATGGATTGAAACATTGGTAAACCCATGTAATGATTCTTACTGGTCTTGAAAAATTCACTGAGGTTATAAGTCTTCTGAGGAACATACAAACCATGTCTACAAAACAATCTGTGTCTCTATTGTACTAATGTAGAACACTCTTTGATTTAATTACATCTGAGAAAGGATATTTGCAATAGAGGCTCTCTGGCAGTCCTGGGATTTAAACTCTCAGTCTTCCACTCACTAGCTCAGAGCCTTAACTCCTCAAAAACCCCTTCCCCACCAAACTGTACATCAGTCAATTCACCAACCCATTCTAAAGGGAAAGAATATAGATATTACTTAAGTCATCACTTACATTCTGGTCATCGTCATTTCCCATCATGTGGTCAGCTACATAACAAACTCCATCCACTGCTTCTTGAACACCAGCCCCCAGGTCTGATTGTTCTGGTTCTCCTCTCATGTCTCCCTGGTTCAAGGCATTGCTACTGGGCAGGAAGTCTGTAGGCCGCTGATTACTTTTCCTGTGAAAGTTGGTCCCTTTGTTGTAAAAGTGTCCTGGTGAAGACAGCACTGATGCTGAAGATGCAGCAAGCAAGACCGAAGCGGAAGAGGACATTCCTGACTTGCAGGGAGCTTCACACCTAAGTCCAAGCAGAGTTCTATTATCTTTGAGATGTCTCTCTTGGCGTAGCCTCTGTTGGGATGAGTTCCCTTCAGGCCTTTGCATAAAAAGCAACATGGGAAGTTTGTCCAGGAAGACCAGCTTCACCCAATTCGGCATGGTATGTGTACTCGGGGATCGATGATGCACATTGAGCACGCATACACTCGTGATGATGGAGAACGTCACCAGCACCATGGTGAACATCAGGTACTTGCCAATTAGAGGGACATCCATGGATGTAGGAGGAACAATTTTGGAGATCAGTAAGAGGAAGACAGTGAGGGCCAGGAGGACAGAGATGCACAGGGTCATCTTCTCACCACAATCAGATGGTAAGTAGAAAACCAGGATGGCCAGAGAGGTGATCAACACACAGGGGATGATGAGGTAAATGGTGTAGAAGAGAGGTTTTCGCTTGATGATAAAATCATACGTCAGGTCCACATAAGTCGGGTCCTGGGGGTTGACTGTCTTCCTTCCTGGAAGAGCTAAAATGTCCCACTCTCCACTTGGAGTGAAGTCATCCATACTGGCCATTTCAGACTTTAGGACAAGATCGATCTCTGTGTAGTCGTATGTCCATGAGCGAAACTTTAGTGTGCAGTTCTGCTGGTCAAAGGGGAAGTGCTTGACCTCAATCTTGCAAGAGCTCTTATAGATGGCAGGAGGAAGCCAGTCGATGCTGCCGTTAAACATCACGATAACGTTGGTGAAGACCGTTACCTCATACGTGCCATCAGCACTGGAAAGGAAACGAGGTGTAATATAGTAATGTCATAAATCATTACTATCTATTTGTTTTGTTCACTACTTTGGTTGTAAAGCAATATGTAGCTGTAAAAATGTATCAGTATTTATGTAAAAAACACAAAATTCATTTCAGTACTTGACAATCCTCAAAGGAGGGAATATAAGAGTCACTAAAATCATTTTTTTTGCATGTTTAGTTAAAAAAGCATATTTCTAAAAAAAATTGCTGAATGATGAATCAGATGGTCTCATAACTACAGTATTTGCACAACTCAAGGCACATGATCCATAAAGAAAATTAAGTTTATGTTCAGGGATGAAATTTGACTTCATAGATTTTCATCAGGGCGGCACGGTGGTGTAGTGGTTAGCGCTGTCGCCTCACAGCAAGAAGGTCCGGGTTCGAGCCCCGTGGCCGGCGAGGGCCTTTCTGTGCAGAGTTTGCATGTTCTCCCCGTGTCCGCATGGGTTTCCTCCGGGTGCTCCGGTTTCCCCCACAGTCCAAAGACATGCAGGTTAGGTTAACTGGTGACTCTAAATTGACCGTAGGTGTGAATGTGAGTGTGAATGGTTATCTGTGTCTATGTGTCAGCCCTGTGATGACCTGGCGACTTGTCCAGGGTGTACCCCGCCTTTCGCCCGTAGTCAGCTGGGATAGGCTCCAGCTTGCCTGCGACCCTGTAGAACAGGATAAAGTGGCTAGAGATAATGAGATGAGATGAGATTTTCATCAAACATCAAATCTAACCACATCAGTCTCAAATTTAAGTTTGAATTCATATGATTTTTTTTTCATAGATGTTTCACAGCAGGCTTGTAGTACTCGAGTCCTGGACTTGAGTACTACAAGCCTGCTGTGAAACATCTATGAAAATTACAATTGTTAGCATTAATCAAAATGTGGTACTCCATTACACGTGCCCAAAATTGTCCAAATTATCCCACGTGCTTAACTTACTTATTGTATAATACAATGTCAGGTAACCAGACGTGTCTGGAGGGAATTCGGAGCTTGTCAATTCCCTCATGTTTGGCCGGGTCCCATGACAGTCTGTAATCATTCCAGTTCTGAGAGGAAAAAAACAGTTGTTGTTCCAGTCCAGGTCATTTTGAAGTAATGGCTTCCCGGCAGATAGATGGTACTTAATTACACACTTCATTATCATTTTAATAAGTTATACTGAGTAGGACTGATTGCTGCTCCACTACTGGAGAGCCATGTCGACACATACATTCAAGTTCAAGGGCAAGGACGCCAGAGCTGTGTTGCTTATTACGGGCTAATAATTGGTGGGTAATGGACTATTCATGCCTACCTGTTTGAGCCACACATTTGTCGTCATGATTTGCTCCCTTTCATGCTGTGGATTGGATAAACACATAAACCACCAAATCAAGTATGTTACATTAGTGTCATACTACTAAACAGCTTCAGAATTGTCTGACAAATTTCAATCCTAACACACAAACAGAGTAGAATTCCACAGTCAGGGTAGATTTGCTATATAGAGATAACTCTATTTATTATTGGCACCCTTCAAGAAAATTGGCAAAATCTCAGTCTGGACATTTGAACATTTTTGTAAACATGTGGTCTGCATTGAACAGGCTGTCCACGCATGCTGTACAAATCTAAGCTATATAGTACTGTGCAAAAGTCTTGGGTGCCCTATTGTTTGTTTTTTTCCATACAAACTTTGTTAAAGATTTCTATTTTATGACTTCTACATTCAGGTGGCACAGTGGTGTAGTGGTTAGCGCTGTCGCCTCACAGCAAGAAGGTCCTGGGCTCGAGCCCAGTGGCCGGCGAGCACCATTCTGTGTGGAGTTTGCATGTTCTCCCGGTGTCCGCGTGGGTTTCCTCCGGGTGCTCCGTTTTCCCCCACAGTCCAAAGACATGCAGGTTAGGTTAATTGGTGGCTCTAAATTGACCGTAGGTGTGAATGTGAGTGTGGATGGTTGTTTGTTTCTATGTATCAGCCCTGCGATAATCTGGTGACCTGTCCAGGGTGTACCCTGCCTCTCGCCCGTAGTCAGCTGGGATAGGCTCCAGCTTGCCTGCAACCCTGTACAGGATAAGTGTCTACAGATAATGGATGGATGGACTTCTGCATTATCGAGTCAGTACAAAAACATTTTAGAGTTCCAAACATTTGGTTTCCAGCACAAAATTAAATGCTACCGGGAAAAAAAAAAAGTTTCTAATATGTCTGAGCAGCATATTACATAAGAAAGCACTTTTCAGATTAAAAAAGAAAACATAATGAAGGCTACTGGGTTTTGGTACAAAATTAAGAAGCAAGTCTGACCGTCAAAGCGTCCAGAAGAACAGTGGCTGGTTCTGCAAGATGCTCAGTAAAACCTACAGTACACCTCATTTCCTTTTAAAACTGCACTCATTGGACCTGAGACTACTAATTTTTTTTAAAGCAAAGGGTCGTCTCATACCAAATAATGACTCTGTTTCCTTTATTATTAGTAGTTATTGCCAGTGAATCTGATTTCCTCTGAATGGCCTAGTGGAGAGTTGAGTAGACACATGCGATATATATATATGTTTTCACTGTGTTCTGTCAAAATGACGTAAATTGCTCCTTGCGTCTCCTCAGTGGCGTAGACTCAGCCCAAGCAGAAGTCTCCGGCGAGGAGTGCTGATTGTGAGGTGCCATACAATCGAAACTCTCAGGCAAATTGGGAAGGGGATTCCCTGCCAGGCTTGTAGTACTCGACTCGGACTCATGCCCTAATTTTAAAGACTCGTGACTCGACTTGGACTTGGACTTGTGCTTTAATTGCACCAAGACTCGTAAATTGAGACAAAGACTCAGATTTTTTCTTTATTTTTATTCTAATTTTTGTATTAATTTTGTGCATCGGCTTGGTGGATGCATCAAATAGACTTTCAGGCATGCTCCGGACAGCGCACGCACCGTAAACGACTCGCACCTGCACAGGATTAAGGTGCAATCAGGGCGCCTATATAAAAACTGTGAAAACACACTTACTTTGCGAAGTATTGAGTTGCGTTGCTGACACATTACCAAGCCTTATTTCCTTGTTTGGTTTCCTGTTCCCTGATTTCCTGTTTCTTGTCTTTGATTCTGCCAAGTCTACGATAGCCTGTTTGTGTCTCGCTTGATCTATTGCCTGTTTCACCGTTTTATAATTTTGCCTGCCGTTCTGGATTGTTTACCGTCTTCACTTGTATTAATAAACACACCGTCTGCACTTGCATCTGTCTCCCAACCATCTCTGACAGAATTCTTCACACTCCCTGATAAAGAGAAGCACATTCACCTGTTCATACGTCATGTTCAGAAACAAACTAATGTTAATGGCGCTGAAACAGACACCGTCAAATGGTGCGGTTGGAGTCTTGTTCTCGGACTCGACTCGGATCAATTGTGGACTTGACTCGAAATTTTTTTTAATGACTTGGACTTGACTCGGACTTGAACACGGGGGACTCGAGACTGGACTCGGACTCGAGGTTTAGTGACTCGACGACAACGCTGTTCCCCGCCGAGGCTGCACGCAGTGTGTTAGTGCGAGCATGTAGCCTAAGGGAAATGAATAGTGTGTTGGACTGGCACTAAGCCCATGTTTGGGAAAATCGAAAATGTGGTCTTGGGCCCCTCCAGTGTGTCACCAGTCCATGTGCAAAGTATGGAATATGTGCGTCCACCCATGTCGATTCACATAGGTGAACAGACAGAGAGACAGACAGCCTTCCTTTAGTAGGATAGATGGCTTACTGCTGTTTATACTTTTTTGTTTTTTTAACGATGAAACATTTCATTTCATTATTTTTAAGCCAATTTTGGTCAACAGCATTTCTTTACATGTGCCTAAGACTTTTGCACAGTACTGTATATAAAAAGGAACTTGACATTTTATTCACAATCCAAGATCTTCCAAGTGTCCAAGTCTAAACTTGTTACATTACATAACATTACAGGAAAACATTACAGGAAGAGTCTCAGTGCTACTTCCTCTTCAGCAGGTGCTTCACCAAATTTTAATCTTCTTTTTTTGCATGTAATAATGTAAATGTGTATTTTAATATTTAAAAAGTGAATATAAAATTTGATTTATGATAACAAACAGCTTCTAATTAAAGAAGTGAAGCAAATCATATACAACCACCCTGCGACCAAACAAAAGATACTGTCCAGCTTTATATACCACAACAGTTTCAATTACCAGATGGGAGACGGGTCTCATAAAACTGGATATAGCAGTGTATTTGCCTGATGGATACAGCCCTGTAAATCACAGCTGGAAAACCATCTCAGTGCCAGCATTATAGCTCCTTTAACCATACATACAGTGGTGCTTGAAAGTTTGTGAACCCTTTAGAATTTTCTATATTTCTGCATAAATATGACCTAAAACATCAGATTTTCACACAAGTCCTAAGCGTAGATAAAGAGAACCCAGTTAAACAAATGAAACAAAAATATTATACTTGGTCATTTATTTATTGAGGAAAATGATCCAATATTACATATCTATGAGTGGCAAAAGTATGTGAACCCCTAGGATTAGCAGTTAATTTGAAAGTGAAATTAGAGTCAGGTGTTTTCAATCAATGGGATGATGATCAGGTGTGAGTGGGCACCCTGTTTTATTTAAAGAACAGGGATCTATCAAATTCTGATCTTCACGACACGTTTGTGGAAGTGTATCATGGCACGAACAAAGGAGATTTCTGAGGACCTCAGAAAAAGTGTTGTTGATGCTCATCAGGCTGGAAAAGGTTACAAAACCATCTCTAAAGAGTTTGGACTCCACCAATCCACAGTCAGACAGATTGTGTACAAATGGAGGAAATTCAAGACCATTGTTACCCTCCCCAGGAGTGGTTGACCAACAAAGATCACTTCAAGAGCAAGGCGTGTAATAGTCAGCAAGGTCACAAAGGACCCCAGGGTAACTTCTAAGCAACTGAAGGCCTCTCTCACATTGGCTAATGTTAATGTTCATGAGTCCACCATCAGCAGAACACTGAACAACAATGGTGTGTATGGCAGGGCTGCAAGGAGAAAGCCACTGCTCTCCAAAAAGAACATTGCTGCTCATCTGCAGTTTGCTAAAGATCACATGGACAAGCCAGAAGGCTATTGGAAAAATGTTTTGTGGATGGATGAGACCAAAATAGAATTTTTGGGTTTAAATGAGAAGTGTTATGTTTGGAGAAAGGAAAACACTGCATTCCAGCATAAGAACCTTATCCCATCTGTAAAACATGGTGGTGTTAGTATCACGGTTTGGGCCTGTTTTTCTGCATCCGGGCTAGGACGGCTTGCCATCATTGATGGAACAATGAATTCTGAATGATACCAGTGAATTCTAAAGGAAAATGTCAGGACATCTGTCCATGAACCGAATCTCAAGAGAAGGTGGGTCATGTAGCAAGACAACGACCCTAAGCACACAAGTCGTTCTACCAAAGAATGGTTAAAGAAGAATAAAGTTAATGTTTTGGAATGGCCAAGTCAAAGTCCTGACCTTAATCCAATCGAAATGTTGTGGAAGGACCTGAAGCGAGCAGTTCATGTGAAGAAACCCACTAACACCCCAGAGTTGAAGCTGTTCTGTATGGAGGAATGGGCTAAAATTCCTCCAAGCCGGTGTGCAGGACTGATCAACAGTTACCGGAAACGTTTAGTTGCAGTTATTGCTGCACAAGGGGGTCACACCAGATACTGAAAGCAAAGGTTCACATACTTTTGCCACTCACAGATATGTAATATTGGATCATTTTCCTCAATAAATGAATGACCAAGTATAATATTTTTGTCTCATTTGTTTAACTGGGTTCTCTTTATCTACTTTTAGGACTTGTGTGAAAATCTGATGATGTTTTAGGTCATATTTATGCAGAAATATAGACAATTCTAAAGGGTTCACAAACTTTCAAGCACCACTGTACATCAGACCTTACACACTGGATACTTTACAGAAAAGTGAAGGAATGTAGACATGGGCAGACAAGGTGCATTTGTTCTATCTTATTAACTTCAAGAGAAAGTGAAGAAACAACCCAGGATGAAAAAGGTGTTCATCTGTTCCATGACATTGAGCTTCTTGGACATTTTTTTCCATAAACAAAGCTTGTCCTCACCACACTGATGAGCTGTGCCAGAGAGACCTGCAGCTTCACAGTCACTCTTTCTGTTCTGTTCAGGGCAGGACGGATTAGGTTATTATAACGCTCCTTTGACAAGAGCCAGTTCATGAGTCGCTCTTCAGAGTCTGCACAGATGGCACCTGGAAAGCAGAAACACAGGAAATCTCAAACTGACCTCCTTCTTCTAGATCGTATTAATATTATTATTCAATTGTCCAATTTTCACTTTTTTTATTTGTGTAGTGGTGGCACAGTGGTGTAGTGTTTAGCACTGTTGCCTCATAGCAAGAAGGTTCTGGGTTCGAGCCCAGTGGCCGATGGGGGCCTTTCTGTGTGGAGTTTGCATGTTCTCCCCATGTCCGCTTGGGTTTGCTCCGGTTTCCCCTACAGTCCAAAGACATGCAGGTTAGGTTAACTGGTGACTCTAAATTGACCGTAGGTGTTAAAAAGGCACCCCCACCTCTCGCCCATAGTCAGCTGGGATAGGTTCCAGCTTGCCTGCGACTCTCCACAGGATAAGTGGCTACAAATAACGGATGGATGGATTATTTGCTTGGTCACGACCATAAAAATGAATTGCATTATTTATAGTGGTTGAATGATATCGGTTTTGTATAACTGTTAACAAAATACCAGGCTTGTAGTACTCGAATCCGACTCGTGCCCTAATTTTAACGACTTGTGACTCGACTTGGATTTAAGCACCGATGATTCGGAATTGGACTCGAACTTGTGCATTACCTGCACTCGGACTCATAAATTGGAGACGAAGACTCGGCTTCTTTCTTTATTTTTTGTAACATGCCATAATAATTTGGCATAAATATCTACATTCATTTTTGTACTAATTTTGTGCAAGAATGTCACACCTGCACGCCTTGGCACATGCATCAGATAGATTTTTGGATGCGCTCTGAACAGCGCGTACACCAAGCGGACTCTCGCGCACGCCCTAAACGACTCACACCTGCACAGGGTTAAGGCGCAATCAGTGCGCCTGTATAAAAACTTTGAAAACACACTTACTTTGCGAAGTATTGAGTTGTGTTGCTGATACATTACCGAGCCTTATTTCCTTGTTTGGGTTCCTGATCCCTGATTTCCTGTTTCTCGTCTTTGATTCTGCCGAGTCTACGATAGCCTGTTTGTGCCTCTCTCGACCTATTGCCTGTTTCACTGTTTTGCGATTTTGCCTGCCGTTCTGGATTGTTTACCATCTTCACTTGTATTAATAAACGCACCTTCTGCACTTACGTCCATCTCCCAACCATCTCTGACAGAATATTTCACACTCCCTGACAAAGAGAAGCACATTCACCTGTTCATATGTCATGTTCAGGAACAAACTAATGTTAATGGTGCTAAAACAGCCACCATCAAATGGTGCAGTTGGAGTCTTGTTCTCGGACTCGACTCAAAATTTTTTTTAATGACTTGGACTTGAACACTGGGGACTCGAGACTGGACTCGGACTCAAAATTTAGTGACTCGACTACAACACTGCAAAATGGACTTGCATGTATTAATTTTTGTTGAAATGAAGTCGACATAAGTGAGCAAAGGTTAAATTACAGCATGCTACTGCGAATAAATGTTCTTAACTCGGGTCTCCAAGTATAAATAATAGAATTTGTTTCAGACACAAAACAACCACAAACATTCGTTATGGAGGTCATGCTGCTTTTTGTTATTATCAAAATTCTATTTTCTCATTTTATTAAATATAGGAATGCATTTTTGATAGCTATTTTGTCACTGCTATAGCACGTTATGAGTGTTTGAAATATGTTATGTAATATATATCAGTCTATATGTCAAAGCAATGGCCATAAACGAGATCCGTTGAGACCTGTGCGAGACATCGTAGGACGGAAGTAAAACGTACAGCGGAAATCAAAGTGATCAACATCTGCCAACGTTGTCAAAAGACGCACGCGCCCTCTTTCGAATGCTGATGTGATCAAGCTGGAAGTTTTGTTTGTTTTGATAGCAATCGGGAAAGTTTGAAAAAAGTAGGCAGTAATCATCATTTAAACTTGTTTTTGTGCAATATTTTGTTTGGAAAACAGTTTTCAAAATGGCGGCACTGACATCTGGCTGACACTTCACATTTCGAAGTCTCGCACAAGTCTCGCGAAGATCGCACGGATAAGCGACGCCTGCCATGGACCAAATGAACTAAATTCAACATGGCTAAAAACCGAATAGGCTGATAAGTATAATATTTAATTGTAATTAGTTGCCAATACGAGTCACGATATAAGGTTACTAAAACCGAAAACGTAATTGAATAGCACGTTAATTATGAAATAATGCAAGTGTAAAAATGACTTCAGTTCTCCAGGGTTTTTTTCAGTCAATACATTTGCTAGTTATATTTTGAAATATGGTTTGTTCATGTTAACAAATGCGTTCAATAATCTACGTTAAGGAACCCTAATTAAGTTTCACTACATTGAGTTACATGAGCCTTATATTTGTTTTTGCTGTCTCTGATAAATTCGCATTGCCTTTCGCTGGTTTAATCTCTGCCACAGCTCCTCTGCACGTCGAGACACCAGCAGCATGGAACATGTTTTATTACTCTGCTCAGAGACCTGCTGCTGACTTTGCAGGCTTATAAAGAATGACCTGTTCCTGAATCCACAATCAGTCAGCCACATTTAAAGGTAGTACAGTCAAGGAACACCAAGAGCAATGTAGAACTCAAAAGAGAAGTCCAGTACCGTGCCAATCAAAAGTTTGGACACCACTACTCATTCATAGGTTTTACTGTATTTGGACTGTTTTCTATCTCATCGAACAATACTGAAGACATCAAAACTATGAAATAGTATATCAAACATATATGGAATTATGTGGTTAAAAAAAAAGTGTTAAAAAATCCGGTTTATATTTTAGGTTCTTCAAAGTAGTCACCAATTACCTTGATGGCGCTTTACACACTGTTGGCATTATCTTACCCAGCTTCATGAGGTCTTCACCTGGAATGCTTTTCAATTAACAGGTATGCCTCATCAGAAGTTAATTAGTGGAAATTCCTGCTTTCGTAATGCATTTGAGACCAAACGGTAAATAGCAAATAACAAGCATACAGGAAATAGCCCTACTGCACAACTGTAGTAATTCACATTATGTCAAGAACCACTCATCCATCATTATTTTAAGACGTGAAGTGTCTTTTAAATAATAAAAATAAAGAAAAAACATTGAGTTAGAAGGTGTGTCCAAACGTTTGACTGGTACTGAACATAATGTACGAATATTTAAGGTATTACAATTGGTTGTAGCACTTGAAGGAACCATTATTAGCTGAAGTGAATGTTATATTCCTTCCAAATGACTAAATGTAAATATTGAGAAGTGAAGCTAATATACTTATACTATATTACACAGTTGATGTACTATATTACACAAAGATATGATGTTTATCTTCGAGTGGTGAACATATTCATGACTGAGCAAAGTGGACGAGAATTGTAATTTTGAACCGGTTCACCATTTTCACAACGTGCGTCTAGTCAGTGGGAAAACACTGGGAGTGACATCATCAGAGTGAAATATCAGGAATTATTATACATCAAAGTCCTTCCCGCACCATTCATGGTGCGTTTGGCGGCGCCAATCTCTGTTTCCCTCGGCCTCTCGCCTATATTACATAGCTATGGTTACAATAGGGGGCTAGTCCTCTGGTAACCACGAGAGTTTGACTCCCCACTTGCATCTGTATTGCAGTGTGCCTTGCCAGATGGCAGTAGGCACCACTTTTATGATGGTCTTTGGTATGACCCGACCGTGAGTAGAACTCGCGATCTCCCGAGAGAGGCAGACCACTAGGCCACCCACCGTGTTTTTTAATATTTTTTATAATTATTACACATACAGGACACTTTTTTGATGAAATAAAAACGTGTTCTATTCCCTTCTAGCGGGTTTCATTCATTTGGTTTGCTAGCATGCAATATTGTTAGCATATCGCTTATCCTACGTGTATTACGTCACTCTACCCAATGGAGAATGAGCATTGAATATGGTTTACAATATTGCATGGTTGTCAAGACAACATGACGTCACACGTCGGAGGCGTAAAACTTCTGCGCTAGCGAGTGACTGACAATTTGTAAACAAACATGGCTGCCAGGTTTGCTTTGTTAAATATGGAAGATTTTGAGAGAATTTTGAAAGAGAAAGACGCTTTGAACACCCGAAAGGAATATATTATTAGAAGAAGAAGAAGAATATTGGCTGGCTTTTTTTCATGGTATATCAAATATATTCCATTCAGCTACTCATCTTCAACTCGTTCAATATCATGCTAGCTGAATGGAATATATCTGATATACCATGGAAAAAAAGCCAGCCAATATTATTTCAGTATGTCACTCAGATCCGCGATGTATTTTGTGTGAAAAATGCAAGTTTTTCAACACAAGAAGATAAACTTCATATCTTCAAGCCAACATGTGATTTTCCTTTTATGATATAGACACATTTACAAACAGAGTACCCAAATTTATCAAAACAATTCGTCAAGTTCCTCATGAGTGTCATATTGAGAAATATGTCATGGTTTTGGTTCTCTATGTCCTGGGTGTAGTTCATATGAAAAATAAAAAGAAAGATTTATTTATTGGGCGGCACGGTGGTGTAGTGGTTAGCGCTGTCACCTCACAGCAAGACGGTCCGGGTTCGAGCCCCGTGGCCGGCGAGGACCTTTCTGTGCAGAGTTTGGATGTTGTCCGCGTGGGTTTCCTCCGGGTGCTCCGGTTTCCCCCACAGTCCAAAGATATGCGGGTTAGGTTAACTGGTGACTCTAAATTGACCGTAGGTGTGAATGGTTGTCTGTGTCTATGTGTCAGCCCTGTGATGACCTGGCGACTTGTCATGCCCGTAGTCAGCTGGGATAGGCTCCAGCTTGCCTGCGACCCTGTAGAACAGGATAAAGCGGCTAGAGATGATGAGATGAGATTTATTTATTTATTTTTGCATTCACTCAATCAGCTTGCCATGCACATCTACCTCAGGATCCATGGCTAATGCTTTGCGTGATGATTCTGGCCTTGGAGCATGAACGCACGAACAGTGGATAATTGATACAAATTAGCTGTGATGCTGTTTAACACTGCATTAATTAGCAGGTACCAGAGCTGAACTGTAAGCTTTGTCCTTGTGCTGCTGGTTGAAGGAAATGCAGAACACAGACAAATGAACACTAATCCTACACTAATAAACAAAGTAGTGTGGTGGCAGAGCCTTGATTCAAACAG
This sequence comes from Neoarius graeffei, assembly GCF_027579695.1. Lineage (NCBI taxonomy): Eukaryota > Metazoa > Chordata > Actinopteri > Siluriformes > Ariidae > Neoarius > Neoarius graeffei. The sequence goes on from NC_083574.1 coordinate 12,038,935, forward strand.
ATGGTGAGCAGGGACAAGATGAAATCAGCAATATTCACTTAACGATCGCTGAGGAGTAATTTAACCACAGAAGTCCTTTGCTCAGGTCGAAGAGGTTCTGGGTTTGGAAATTACTTGCAGCTGGGTGCATGTTCATGGAAAGATATTTGTTCATGGAAAGATAATCGATTCATTTTGAGATCAGTTCAATTTTATGTGATTTCTAATTTAACTGTCTTTGTTCACGCATGATGTATATGTGTCTTTTTTTTGGGGGGGGTCATGATGTCTCAGCCTTGCTCATGTTGTTCATGCTTTGTGCATTAGTCCTCTTGCGTGCACATATCACTATAAAAGTTTTTATGTAGGCTATAGCAGTGTTTCTCAACCACTGGGCCGTGACCCGAAGTGCCATCTAGCGGGCTGCGAATTTTTTTTCAAGTTGAAGTTAATTTTTTAACTCGTAGTAGGGTACAATTGCTGGGCTGCATCCGACATGACATCCGTCTCATTAAGCTACAGTCACACTACAGCTCGCGATGCTTCGTGATGGGTTATCAATGAAAATGAGGCATTTTGGTAGCGATATACACGTGAGCTAAAAGTTGTGGTCACGCAGCAGGTGAACACTTCACTCACGCCTTTGCGCGCTTGAGTCTGGCGCAGTTCAAGCACGTTGTGCACACTCTTGGGACCCGGTCGTTATAGGAAACACCAGATACTGATTTGAGCGCAATCAGCACGACACTGCTTTCACAGAGGCTTTGCGAAGTATTGTCATTATCACTGTCATGTTTGTTTCGAGCCATGTTTATAACGCTGTTTAAATACTCTGCTTTCTGTTTTGCTTTTGTAAATATCACGCCTGATAGTAAACACTCTTCCTGCACTTAGAGCCGCCTACTGGTGATTATCTTAGTATCCTGATCCCCAGATCTTTAACCCAGCCACGTATAAAAAGCTGTACATCTCCATGCTCTTCCAAGTTTTCATCTGTGTGTCCATGTAGAACAAGGTCTGCAGCACCAGGTAGTTTGAGATTTCGGGGAACTCAACAGATGGATAATTTTCCAACTCATAGGAAAAATCCTTCTTTGTTAGTGTGTAAGGATCTAATCCCATTGAGTGGTTTCTATATCCACTTCTTCTGAGTGTACTTCTTGGTTTTAATAACTTGCTTGTTTTCTGTACACAAACATGGCAATACGTTCTTGTGTTAATGGACCAGACTCCACTTTTGGATCATTAATCCCTTTTGACTGAGAATGCCCTGCATGCATGGTTTTATGTTGGCTTCTCATACATCCATACAGTTTTAAATACAATACCTGCAGTTAAAAACAGTTTGTTTTCATTGCATTTATTTAATTCCTGGGCTCCCGTCTGTAACAGGGAGTGATGTTGCATCCCGTTAATCCACTTGACAGTAGATTATTAGATTCTAATAGAATAAATGAGGCAAAATAATTGGGGGTCTTTTTTAATGGGCCCCGACTCATTACAAGTATGAATAGGTGGGCCTTGAAGCAAAAAAGGTTGAGAACCCCTTGACTATAGAACACCCAAGTCATCTTGATGCATGAATGCATGCAATAAACCATGTGTTTCATTATACCCTACGTTTTGGTCTCCTGATTCTTCAGTCATCATATACTTCTGATGAAATTGCAGAATTTTTATGGTCATTCAGAAACATTTAGTCTGACAGTAGTGTCAGCTGCGATGCAAATCATGGGTGTATATTTGTTCACTCGTTTTATTTTATACTTCTATAGTTGCAACTCATTCACAAGGACTTGTATGGCAGATCTCATCTCATTATCTCTAGCCGCTTTATCCTGTTCTACAGGGTCGCAGGCAAGCTGGAGCCTATCCCAGCTGACTACAGGCGAAAGGCGGGGTTCACCCTGGACAAGTCGCCAGGTCATCACAGGGCTGACACATAGACACAGACAACCATGCACACTCACATTCACACCTACGGTCAATTTAGAGTCACCAGTTAACCTAACCTGCATGTCTTTGGACTGTGGGGGAAACCGGAGCACCCAGAGAAAACCCACGCGGACACGGGGAGAACATGCAAACTCCGCACAGAAAGGCCCTCGCCAGCCACAGGGCTTGAACCCGGACCTTCTTGCTGTGAGGCGACAGCGCTAACCACTACACCACCGTGCCGTGTATGGCAGATGTTCCACATAATCTAAGTCTAAAAAAAATCAATCTGTGTTGGTAGAAAGACAGGTGATTATTTTTTTTTTTAATTTATTAAAAAATTATTTATTTCAAACTTCAAAAGCGGTATGCAAACATAATAAAGGCGCGGCACGGATTTGCGTCATTTATCTACGCCGACTCACATAAAATACTTTGTTTTGAAATCGATAAAATAAATCACAGTTCCACCTTACCTTTGAATAGTTTTAGATCAAACTTTGCTTCATAGCATCTTTAGTGCTTTTAGGAACAGCATTTTCTTTCATCATTTGTAATTCTTCCTCACTTACGGTGACTCAAGTTATGCTGTCATAGTTAGTTGCCAGAGTCCCTGCTTGTACTCAGTGCAATATGTATACTGTTCCTACTTATTCAGGTGACATTGGGCATACCTAACAACCCGTGTTTTCTTTCCGTCTCTCTCTCCGCCCCGCCCCCCCCCCCCCCCCCCCCAAAAAAAAAAATCTGTCCCTCTGAGTTACATGGAGTCAACAGGAAATCTTTTGGTGGAGAGAGTGGAGACCTCGACTGGCTATTGTAGCCTGCAGGGAATCGGCCGTCAGACATTCTGTCACATGTTCCAGACCCGGTGAAATGTAACTGAATTGTCTTGGCCAGCCCTAAGGGCCCCATCTGCATCCCATCATTGCTGAGGAGTGTGCTCCCATCACCCAATCAAGCATCCAGCCAGAGCAGGTCATGATATTTTTTAACCATAACATGCCATTGTTGTGTATTATGCCTGATGTCAAGACTCTCGTCTCTGCGAGCCTACCACACAGATTTAATACTTGTGTCATTTTTAGGGCATACCTACCAACCTGTGTTTTCTCTCCCCCCCCCCCCCCCCCAATCTGTCCCTCTGAGTTACATGTTGGTCCTGGGATTGAGATGCTGGCCTCTTCTGCCCCTCGGACCTGCTTGATCCATCCTGGTGCCCTGTGTCTGGTCGGAGTTTTATCGCATCGCTCCTGTGGAGGACGGCCCCATGAGGACAGTTGAGGGTTACACCTGGAGGACGCTCTGGACTCATACAGTAATGCTTTTATGGCTGAGGACTACAGTTGACTTGCTAATTTTAGGACTGCAGTTGTCATGAACAGTTTTGCACTCAAGTTTCCATCAATGAAGAGTTACAACATCAACGAAACTGTCTTCATGTTAAAACTGTTAATGTTATAGTCATGTTGTCTGTTGTTGCCCAAATGAGGATGGGTTCCCTTTTGAGTCTGGTTCCTCTCGAGGTTTCTTCCTCATGTCGCATACATGTCAACCTTTGGTCAATCAAACGTGTATAACCAACCTCCAAAATCCTTATTTCCCTCATAAAATCCTTATAAGATGCAAATTAAAATAATTTACCTAAAATTTGAATGATAATTAACAATGATATATCCCAGTTACTTTTTATTCAATATTAATAACAATAAACCTTCAGAATGAATACAAAGCTCCAATGTTTGACAAAAACACAAAGTGTCACTCTAATGTTCTGAATTGTACTCCATGACAGCTTTTTTAGCAGTCTGCACCAATACCTCACTAGGCTGCATGTCACAGCAAGTGTCTGTGTTGATCTTACACTGCAGTAGGCCAATTCAGTGTGTCTGCATTCAGGTTCTTTCTGCTCTCTGTGTGTATCTTCCTGACTTGAGAGAAAACTCTCTCACAGTCAGCATTACTGTGGGGTAAACAGAGCACTGCCTAACTTAAACTAAAACGCCCACTACCTTGTGTTTTCTGTCTTTTCCAGTTGTTGGCATATCAGTTTTTAAGCGTGCAAATACTGTCATCAGTGGCTGATTTTGCCTTTGGCTTGCATTCCGCTGATGTAGTTTCGATTTGAAATGTTGTTTCACATCATACACTCCTGATGCTGCAACTTTGATGTCACGCACACACAGTGTGCAGTGTGCGTATTCTTTGTTTTTGGAGGCTGCCGGTTGGATTATGCCATTGAAAAGGTCCTTCCATTCAGGGAGAAACCTACCGCTGTATTGTGTTTTGAATTTCTTTGCCAGAGTGCCCATTCAGAATCTTTTCAGTCGCTATTGAAAGTCGCTCAGGTGGAAATACGCATTTCAAACAAAATGTTACTTCACGGTTGCCGGGATTCTCGCAATGCAGTGTGCGCATGATCAGAAGTGGAAGGAAGTCTCGCTACCACAAGATAATGTGTGATTTCATAAGACTCTTTACTGGCTGTCTGTGCTTTCTGTGGTGTACAGTACGTTTGTAAATGTTATGCGCTCTTTTATCATCGTGGGAATTAATTATAGCTCTAAATAAATATTGAAGTTTTTTTAAAGAATCCATATAACTTTATTTGTACGCCCGTATACTACGTTTATTGAATCAAATCCGTATAAAATACGGACATTCCGTATAGATTGACATGTATGATGTCATCTGAGGGAGTTTTTCCTTGCCACCGTCGCCACAGGCTTGCTCATTGGGGATAGATTAGGGGATAGATTAGGGACAAAATTAGCTAATGTTTTAAGTCGTTCAAATTCTGTAAAGCTGCTTTGCGACAATTTTTATTGTTAAAAGCACTATACAAATAAACTTGACTTGACTTGACAAAGCGATTGGCCGCCATTTTGCCAAGGTGATTATCGAGAAATAGTCTGAATCTCTCGACCAATCACTGTGCATGATTTTTTATAATCACCTCCGTATTTATTCTAAATTATGTTTAAATAAAAGGCTCTCATACGTTTTTCTTATAACTTGTACTTTATAGCTTGGAAACATATTTTATCCTCTTTTACATCAGGAATAAACACCGGAGGGTGTGCTGTTGTAGGGAAATAATCAGCAGGTGGATTTGTGGGATGCAACCTGATGTGACACTGATTTCCTTTTACCACCCTGAAGTTGATTATTTTCCTCTAACAGCATATCCTATAGTGTTTTTTTTGTTTGTTTTTTTCACTTTTACTCCAGCAAGTCACCAACTATTACAATTTTTATCCCCCACTGGCTGAAAGGCCCAAAGGGTGATTATGTCATGGCGATTTCCATCAGTCTGTCCGTCCTGGGAAGGGTGCTCACCTTCTGAAATCAACTCCTCTCACAATTTTTGGAGGAATTTTACAAAACTTGGCAGGATTCTTTGTTATATGTCGGTAATACGCATATTGTAATTTTGTTCGATTCCATCACATTTTACCAGAGTTACAGCCCTTGATTAACAAAATTATAATTTGACAATTTCATGAGTGTGTTTTCCTTCTGAAATCAACTCCTCTCACAATTTTTGGAGGAATTTCACCAAACTTGGCAACAGGCATTGTTATATGTAGGCACTAAGCATATTGTTGTTTTGTTCAATTCGGTCACATTTTACCAGAGTTACAGCCCTTGATTAACAACCTTGTACTTTCACAATTTCATGAAGGTGTGCTCGCCTTCTGACATCGACTTCTCTCACAATTTTTGGACGAATTTCTCAAAGCCTGGCAAAAGGCCTTGTTATATGACAGTAATACACATACTGCGATTTAATTTCATTTGTGAAAATTTTACCAGCGTTTTGACCCTTGATTAAATAACTTGTACTTTGACAATTTCATGAGGGTGTATTTTTTTTTAAATCAACTCCTCTCACAATTTGTGGAGGAATTTCACCAAACTTGGCAAAAGGCTTTGTTATATAACAGTTATACACATATTGAAATTTCGTTTTATTTGGGCAAATTTTACCAGAGTTATGCCCTTGATTATTAGCAAACTTGTACTTTCACAATTCCATCAAGGTGTGCTTGCTTTCTGAAATCAACTTCCCTCACAATTTTTGGAGGAATTTCATGTAATTTGGCAAAAAGTTTTTATCCCCCACTGGCCGAAAGACCCAAAGGGGGATTATGTCGTGGTGATATCTGTCCGTCCCGGGAAGGGTGCTCACCTTCTGAAATCAACTCCTCTCACAATTTTTGGAGGAATGTCACGAAACTTGACGGGATTCTTTGTTATACATCGGTAATATGCATATTCTAATTTTGTTCAATTCCATCACATTTTATCAGAGTTATGGCATAGTTGCCAGCAGGGGACTCTCAGAGCACTCTTGTTACTTTATAACAACATGTGATAATTTTATCCATTTATACTTATTATTGTGGAACATCCACGAAACAAGTTAGTTCCTGTTATCACTTACATTATTATATTACATTAATGGCATTCAGCAGACGCTCTTATCCAGAGTGACGTACAACATACCCAGAGCAGCCTGGGGACTAGTTGGGGGTTAGGTGCCTTGCTTAAGGGCACTTCAGCCATTCCTGCTGGTCTAGGGAATCGAACCGGCAACCTTTTGGTCCCAAAGCTTCTCTGACCATTAGGCCATGGCTTCCCCATTATAACAACATAACAGTCTTTCTGTTTTCTTTCTCTATCAGTCAGCAAGACAAAAATGCAGTTTGTCACATTACTAAAACAGCCCACAACTATGGAATCAATTTTGTGCCAAAATGTTCATACAATACTTTTGAAATATCAAACAAAAATGACAAATCAAAATACAAAAAAAAAGTTAAATTTTTTAGACTGGCAAACAAATTATTCATGTAATTATGCAAAATATCAGTCTATTACTCTTCAGAAACCTTTTATTTTTGTTCCGCGTCTTTCTCAGTTTTGTTTGACGTAATTTATTTTGGTTGCGATTCCAGCTTTCTCGTTTGCACTCCCTGACTTTTTGCTTGCAGTTTTGGCACAAACTTCACGTGTGGGTGGGCTGTCCAGGAATGCATTCCCATTGGCTAACTTGTGTTTGACTGACAGCTACGCTCAGCGATTCCCCCGGAGGCTGTTGCGGCCATTTCCTACTCGGATTTTGGCGGACTGTTTGACGAGTGACCGATCCATTGACAGTAAACAAGGATCGAGTGGACTTCAGTGGTGACTATGATATTGAATTAATTCAACAAAGTGTAAGTACGGGACAAATGTGTTGTATGTGTTGCGGTAGTACACATTATGCAGGTGTTTCGTGGCAAGTCAAATGTTAGACTTAGCTCCACTACCCAATATAATAGCTGTCTTGCTAATGTTAAACACACCTGCATAATGTGCACTACTGCAACACATACAACACATTTGTCCCGTACTTACACTTTGTTGAATTAATTCAATATCATAGTCGCCACTGAAGTCCACTCGATCCTTGTTTACCGTCAATGGATCGGTCACTCGTCAAACAGTCCGCCAAAATCCGAGTAGGAAATGGCTGCAACAGCCTCCGGGGGAATCGCTGAGCGTAGCTGTCAGTCAAACACAAGTTAGCCAATGGGAATGCATTCCTGGACAGCCCACCCACACGTGAAGTTTGTGCCAAAACTGCAAGCAAAAAGTCAGGGAGTGCAAACGAGAAAGCTGGAATCGCAACCAAAATAAACTACGTCAAACAAAACTGAGAAAGATGCGGAACAAAAATAAAAGGTTTCTGAAGATTAATAGACTGATATTTTGCACGATTACACGGATAATTTGTTTGCCAGTCTAAAAAAATTGACTTTTTTTGTATTTTGATTTGTCATTTTTGTTTGATATTTCAAAAGTATTGTATGAACATTTTGGCACAAAATTGATTCCATACAAAGCCCCCTGTCTTCCTTCTGTCGAAAAATTTAACTCATGTAACACTGGTCAGATAAGGCTGTGGAATTATGTATGTGCAGTTTAATTTTAAAAGTGCAGTACAGCTCCTATCAAAACATTTATTACTTAGACGTATCGCTTGTCTTATTATTACTTAGATATAATTTGTGTGTGTGTGTGTGTGTGTGTGTGTGTGTGTGTGTGTGATAAGATCTACATAGATTGTTAGATTGTTTTTATCAAAAGGGGATTGCTGAAGATTTAGTTACTGCAGCTTTAAGAGTAGTTTCTGGCTTCAAGGTTTTATATTTATGCACTCATTCGAATACGTTATCATTCTGTCCTAACAACTTACATGGGGACTTGAAAAAAAAAAGTGTAATCACTGATAAGCACTGCTGAGTTTTCTGTAAGGCAGGCTTGTAGTACTCGAGTCAGACTCGTGCCCTAATTTTAAGGACTAATGACTTGACTTGGACTTGAGCACTGATGACTCGAACTTGGACTTGGACTCGTGCATTAACTGCATTCAGACTTGTAAATTGGAGACGAGGACTCTGATTTTTTTCTTCATTTTTTTGTAACATGCCATAATAATTTGGCATAAGATATATATATATATATATATATATATATCTTATGATCAGCTGGATAGTACAGTGGTAAAGCTCACTGACTACGACGCAGGAGATCGGGGTTCGAATCCCGGTTGGGGCAAAACATCATCCAGTAAGGGTTCTTAGGCAAAAACCCCTCATGATATATCAGCCTACCTCAGGAATGAGTGAAGACATAACTGATAGAGTCATACCGGCTCAGACGTCGCCCGGGTCAACAAGGTCTGCGTCAGTTGCTAGGGAACCAGGGCAAACTGATGAGAAATGGGCTACTGGAACAAGACGAGGACAGAAAATACGGATTTGCTGGAATGCTACTATACAAGCAATCCCAGAGAGAGGGGATACATGCAGCGAATGTGGGACCATTGGATACTTCGAAACCCACAATCAAGGCTAACAAAGAAACAGCTATTAGCCCAGTGTTCCAACATCCCTAATCGAAATCTACTATCACAACTAGAGATTAATGAAATACAACAACGATGCAAGGGGGAGCCAGGAAGACAGGTCAGCGGGGAGATGTCATCATCCCCACAACCAGAGATTGGGTACCAAGCCCCAACAACTAACAGCCTCAACACAAGAGCTGCTGACCTGAGAAGGAAGATCGTGACCCAACTGGAAACCTGGAGCCCCCGACGAATACCGAAGCTGAGTTGCCAAGTACCTTCAGAAGATCTACTAGTAGATGTGAATGAAGACAATCTCCACAAGAACCATCACTGAGACCAACAAGCTGATACACAGTACAGCAACAGTAATCATGGAGATGCTTGGACACAAGGTGGGTTCGGGACATAACAAACAGTATCCACCATGGAAGAGACGATTAGAGGCCAAGATAAAGGCAGCACGGAGAGAAGTTAGCCAGCTAGCTGAACTACAGAAAGGGAACATGGTGAATAAAGGGGCACTCGAAACTGCCAAACAGCGACTAACAGCTCTGGCCACCCGGTTGAAGAGATACACCAAGGAGGGAGAGGCCAGGAGAATAAACAAGCTGTTCTCCACTGAACCAGCCAAGGTGTACTCTCAGTGGCAGGGGAACAACAACCGGTCAGACCCACCAAGAGCTGAGGTGGAAAAATACTGGAAAGACATATGGGAAAGAAAGGCATCACACAACACCGATGCCCAATGGTTAGTGGACCTAAGAGCTGACCACAGCAACCTCCCAGAACGAGGTTGCTGTGAACAAGAACAAGAACCAGTAACCATCTCAATGGCAGACGATCAAGAAAGAGTGTCAAAGATGAAGAGCTGGACAGCACCAGGCCCCGATATGATCCATACGTACTGGCTGAAGAAGCTAACTGCACTCCATGAACGCCTAGCAGCACAGATGAACCAGCTGCTGAGGGATGGAACCCACCCAGAATGGCTAACCCAAGGCAGGACAGTCCTAATCATGAAGGACCCCCAGAAGGGACCCATCCCATCCAACTACCGGCCAATTACCTGTCTCTGCACAACATGGAAAGCCCTGTCAGGCATCATTGCGGCAAAAATGAGTAAGCATGTGGCTCAATACATGAGCGAGGCACAGAAAGGAATTGGCAGTAACATCAGAGGAGCCAAGCACCAGCTACTGGTCGATAGAACAGTCGCCCGAGACTGTAAGAAGAGACAGACCAACCTGTGCACTGCCTGGATTGACTACAAGAAAGCCTACGACTCAATGCCACACACATGGATACTGGAATGTCTGGAACTGTATAAGATCAACAGGAACCTAAGGACCTTCATTCAGAACTCAATGGAAATGTGGAAGACTAACTGGGAGAGTGGCTCCAGCAAATCCCAGGAACAACATCTGAAGCCTCAGTCCAGAAGAGCGCAGTCCTAGGAACATCGAAGATACTGCGCAGAACCCTCAAACTCCCAGGCCTCTGGTAGAGGACCCGAGCTTGAGGATGACATGGACCTGAAATTGCACATGTGACATTTTGCATGTGTGTGTGTGTGTGTGTGTGTGTGTGTGTGGTGCTCTGTAATGGACTGGAATCCAAGGTGTATCTACATTGGTGCTTGAAAGTTTGTGAACCCTTTAGAATTTTCTATATTTCTGCATAAATATGACCTAAAACATCATCAGATTTTCACACAAGTCCTAAAAGTAGATAAAGAGAACCCAGTTAAACAAATGAGACAAAAATATTATACTTGGTCATTTATTTATTGAGGAAAATGATCTAATATTACAGATCTGTGAGGGGCAAAAGTATGTGAACCTTTTCTTTCAGTATCTGGTGTGACCCCCTTGTGCAGCAATAACTGCAGCTAAACATTTGCGGTAACTGTTGATCAGTCCTGCACATCGGCTTGGAGGAATTTTAGCCCATTCCTCCATACAGAACAGCTTCAACTCTGGGATGTTGGTGGGTTTCCTCACATGAACTGCTCACTTCAGGTCCTTCCACAACATTTCGATTGGATTAAGGTCAGGACTTTGACTTGGCCATTCCAGAACATTAACTTTATTCTTCTTTAACCATTCTTTCATAGAACCACTTGTGTGCTTAGGGTCGTTGTCTTGCTGCATGACCCACCTTCTCTTGAGATTCAGTTCATGGACAGATGTCCTGACATTTTCCTTTAGAATTTGCTGGTATAATTCAGAATTCATTGTTCCATCAAAGATGGCAAGCCGTCCTGGACCAGATGCAGCAAAACAGGCCCAAACCATGATACTGCCACCACCATCTTTCACAGATGGGATAAGGTTCTTATGCTGGAATGCAGTGTTTTCCTTTCTCCAAACATAACGCCTCTCATTTAAACCAAAAAGTTCTATTTTGGTCTCATCTGTCCACAAAACATTTTTCCAATAGCCTTCTGGCTTGTCCACATGATCTTTAGCAAACTGCAGACAAGCAGCAATGTTCTTTTTGGAGAGCAGTGGCTTTCTCCTTGCAACCCTGCCATACACATCATTGTTGTTCAGTGTTCTCCTGATGGTGGACTCATGAACATTAACACTAGCCAATGTGAGAGAGGCCTTCAGTTGCTTAGAAGTTACCCTGGGGTCCTTTATGACCTTGCCGACTATTACACACCTTGCTCTTGGAGTGATCTTTGTTGGTCGACCACTCCTGGGGAGGGTAACACTGGTCTTGAATTTCTTCCATTTGTACACAATCTGTCTGACTGTGGATTGGTGGAGTCCAAACTCTTTAGAGATGGTTTTGTAACCTTTTCCAGCCTGATGAGCATCAACAACGCTTTTTCTGAGGTCCTCAGAAATCTCCTTTGTTCGTGCCATGATACACTTCCACAAACGTGTTGTAAAGATCAGACTTTGATAGATCCCTGTTCTTTAAATAAAACAGGGTGCCCACTCACACCTGATTGTCATCCCATTGCTTGAAAACACCCAAGTCTAATTTCAGCTTCAAATTAACTGCTAATCCTAGAGGTTCACATACTTTTGCCACTCACAGATATGTAATATTGGATCATTTTCCTCAATAAATAAATGACCAAGTATAATATTTTTGTCTCATTTGTTTAACTGGGTTCTCTTTATCTACTTTTAGGACTTGTGTGAAAATCTGATGATGTTTTAGGTCATATTTATGCAGAAATATAGACAATTCTAAAGGGTTCACAAACTTTCAAGCACCACTGTAAGGTGTATTCCTGCCACATGCCTAGTTTTCCTATGATAGGTTCTAGACCCTGCCCAGGATAAAGCACTGATGAAAGATGAATGAATGAATGAATGAATGAATGAATGAATGAATGAAAATCATATGTGGAAAATAAAACCACATGCCCCATGTGTAAAAAAAAATTCACATGGAAATGAATGAATGCTTTGGAAAATAAATAAATGAATTAAAAAAACTACATGTGAAAGGTCCCCATGTGAAAATGTGTTTGAATTAGAGGTTTAAATGAACGTACATCATGCTGAAGAGTCTCCAGATGAACTTCTCGAGGTGTTCAAGCAACACTGCAGGAAGTTATTTCGCTATCTGTGCAGGATTTCTGTTTGGTTCACAAAGTTTTGCTCCACACTAAACTAAAGCATGCTTGGAGAGGAGAATGAAGCGGGTTTGTACTCACTCTGGATGAAGGTAAACGCATAGAGGGTCATGCCGAGGGTCCGTGTCATGGTCGATGCCGCGTTGTCCGTGTGCGCTCACTTCATTCACTCCCATCACGCGCTCCCATGCAGTAGGAATGCGCCTTATCTTCACCGGACAGACCTGCGCACACACACACACACACACACACACACACACACACACACACACACACACACACACACAGGGTCGGTTTCAGAGCGTCCAGTTGTTTCCCATCGGTGTGAATACACAGTGTGGGAGCTGCAGTTTTTCCCTACTTAATAATATACAGCAGTGCTGCGCTCCTGCTCCTCTCCTGTGCTCCTCTCTCCCTCTACTGCTCCTCCTTTTCTCCTGCTCCTCCTCTCTTCCTCTACTGCTCCTCTGTTCTTCTCCTGCTCCTCCTTTCCTCCTACTGCACATCTCCTCCTCTTCAGCTCCTTTCCACTTCGTCTGCTCTTCTCCTGCTCCTCTCCTGTGGTTCTGCTCCTCTCCTCCTCTTTTTCTGCTCCTCTCTACCTTTCTTCCTCTACTGCTCCTCTCCTCCACTTGTGCTCATCCTCTTCTCCTGTGCTCCTGCTCCTCGCCTGCACCCCACTCCTCTCCTGTGCTCATGCTCTTCTCCTCTTCTTCCACTCCTCTTCTACGCCTCCTCTCCAGATCATCTCCCATGGTCCTCTCTTCCTTTCCTCCTCTCCTGTGCTCTTCCTCCTCTCCTCCTCTTCTGTGCTCATCCACCTCTCTTGCACTCCTGCTCCTCTCCTCCTCTCCTGTGCTCATGCTCCTCTCCTCCTGATACTCTTCTGCTCCTCCTCCTCTCCTGTGCTCCTCTCTTCTTTTCTTCCTCTACTGCTCCTCTCTTCCACTTCTGTGCTCATCCACCTCTCCTGCGCACCTGCTCCTCTCCTGTTCCTGTCCTCCTTACCATCTCCTTATGCCTCCTTATCATCTCCTCAGGCTCAATCCTTTCTCCCATTATATTTTCTTCTTTTTTTTATTTTGAACATTTCCCCTTTTCTGACAAACACTTGCTCCACCTTTGCGACACATTTTAATTCTTTATACCTTACATTTTCTTTTCCTATCTATCTATCTATCTATCTATCTATCTATCTATCTATCTATCTATCTATCTATCTATCTATCTATCTATGTTTTAATTTATTTATTTGAAGGTGAGCTTCATATTTGATTTTTTCTGCGCAGAATTTCTTATCTGAAGAATTTAATTTTCTCATGTAGTGCATGTGTTTGTATTGTCAGATGTGATTTCTCATATGATTTGCTGAATTTTCACGAGTTTTTCCCATAAAGGGCATGTGAGTATAATTTTAACATGATTTTTACACAATGCTCTTATTTACACATGGTAATTTTTCAAAGGTACTGTTTAATTTATTTTATTTTCACATGGACATTTGTTTTCCACATGGAGGGCATGTGGTTTTATTTTTCAGATGTGATTTCTCAGACGGGATGTGATCACATATTACTCAGAAGATTTGTTTAACTGAGTTCAAATGTGCAATTTCAAAGCATAGCATGGTAAAATGCACCCTCATGTGTTTTTCATGTGATCATATATATATATATATATATATATATATATATATATATATATATATATATATATATATATATATGGGTCCGTCTCAGAAACTGGTCTCTCATTTGGGACATTATGGTCAAAAAATAAATTTTCTAATTTTACTTTTTTTTTTTTTTGCATTTACCGAACACTCAATGTTTCTTTTGTCATGTTTAATAAGAATAAAGATAGCATCTTGCTTTATCTGGCCTCCACTGTGGGAATTTTTTTTTATTACAATTCAAATGCTTTTGTAAAACTGATTTACATATAAAATAACTACATCATGAAGAATTAAAGCCCCTCCTTCACAGATGAGTGAAAATATTGAATACATTTCCTCTTTTTGATTGGCAAAATAGGACAATATGACACAATGGAAAAATCAAGAACACACCGGAAAGATGAGAATAACGGCGGTGGTAAAAGAACAGCGACTGTAGCGGCTGAAGGTCGCGCAGGTCTCTGCTGCGGCACGCGAGCAACGGGACATCACTACCGCACCGGACAAAAGGGGGGCGGGGCAAAATGACTGGCCGTAGATTCTATTAAAAGTTCGATCTAAATTGACCATGGTTGCAAAATATTGGCCAAAAATACGTAAACACGACAAATATGAAAGTAAGATGAAAAAGAAACATTCTATTGCCTTATACTGCAAAACTAAAACAAAATAAACCTGTCAAAACTCACCTTTTCAGTGATAACGTCCGAACAGATCACCCGCGTAACAGAAAGACCGCAAATGGAAGCACGATCAACTTCTAACTGTTGGAGTGGAAAATTCCATTCTACACATGCAAATTGTTAATGTGTGTCCTTCCCTGCACACAAATAGCACACTACGGTAAAAAATAGACCACAACTCATTTTATAGCTCAGAAATTCATGCAAGACCAGCTACCATCATAACATATTCTGTAAGAAACACATTCTATACCTAACTTTCAGCTTTCGTTTTAAAAAACAAAATCACAGATTTATAACTAAATTTTTATACGGCGTAGTGATTTTACAGTGGGGCAAAAAAGTATTTAGTCAGCCACCAATTGTGCAAGTTCTCCCACTTAAAAAGATGAGAGAGGCCTGTAATTTTCATCATAGGTACACTTCAACTATGAGAGACAGAATGGGGGAAAGAATCCAGGAAATCACATTGTAGGATTTTTAATGAATTAATTGGGAAATTCCTCGGTAAAATAAGTATTTGGTCACCTACAAACAAGCAAGATTTCTGGCTCTCACAGACCTGTAACTTCTTCTTTAAGAGGCTCCTCTGTCCTCCACTCATTACCTGTATTAATGGCACCTGTTTGAACTCGTTATCAGTATAAAAGACACCTGTCCACAACTTCAAACAGTCACACTCCAAACTCCACTATGGCCAAGACCAAAGAGCTGTCAAAGGACACCAGAAACAAAATTGTAGACCTGCACCAGGCTGGGAAGACTGAATCTGCAATAGGTAAGCAGCTTGGTGTGAAGAAATCAACTGTGGGAGCAATTATTAGAAAATGGAAGACATACAAGACCACTGATAATCTCCCTCGATCTGGGGCTCCACGCAAGATCTCACCCCTTGGGGTCAAAATGATCACAAGAACAGTGAGCAAAAATCCCAGAACCACACGGGGGGACCTACTGAATGACCTGCAGAGAGCTGGGACCAAAGTAACAAAGGCTCCCATCAGTAACACACTACGCCGCCAGGGACTCAAATCCTGCAGTGCCAGACGTGTCCTCCTGCTTAAGCCAGTACATGTCCAGGCCCATCTGAAGTTTGCTAGAGAGCATTTGGATGATCCAGAAGAGGATTGGGAGAATGTCATATGGTCAGATGAAACCAAAATAGAATTTTTTGGTAAAAACTCAACTTGTCGTGTTTGGAGGAGAAAGAATGCTGAGTTGCATCCAAAGAACACCATACCTACTGTGAAGCATGGGGGTGGAAACATCATGCTTTGGGACTGTTTTTCTGCAAAGGGACCAGGACGACTGAGCCGTGTAAAGGAAAGAATGAATGGGGCCATGTATCGTGAGATTTTGAGTGAAAATCTCCTTCCATCAGCAAGGGCACTGAAGATGAAACGTGGCTGAAGGAGTGGCTTCGTAAGAAGCATTTCAAGGTCCTGGAGTGGCCTAGCCAGCCTCCAGATCTCAACCCCATAGAAAATCTTTGGAGGGAGTTGAAAGTCCATGTTGCCCAGCGACAGCCCCAAAACATCACTGCTCTAGAGGAGATCTGCATGGAGGAATGGGCCAAAATACCAGCAACAGTGTGTGAAAACCTTGTGAAGACTTACAGAAAACGTTTGACCTCTGTCATTGCCAACAAAGGGTATATAACAAAGTATTGAGATGAACTTTTGTTATTGACCAAATACTTATTTTTCACCATAATTTGTAAATAAATTCTTTAAAAATCAGACAATGTGATTTTCTGGATTTTTTTTTCTCATTTTGTCTCTCATAGTTGAAGTATACCTATGATGAAAATTACAGGCCTCTCTCATCTTTTTAAGTGGGAGAACTTGCACAATTGGTGACTGACTAAATACTTTTTTGCCCCACTGTAAGTTATTACTTTTGGTGAGGTAGCGACCTTGACCCTGAGGCTTTCCGTTTAGATCAAAACACACGATCATATTGGTTTTGGGTTTGCGGAAAATGGAGTTACGACGGTGATCAAATATTTTGCATGATGTTTTATTACGGTTATGATTATTTTGTGAGCGCACCAATCCTTAGGTGTATAAAGTTACAACTTAAAATACAATCAGTGATAACTGTAGACTTTTCAGTGGACTACAGCCTTTTTAAGGGAATGAGATGTAGTCAACCGTTTGTCATGTCCCAGTTCAAGCCGCCATTTTTCCACAAATTTGCAGAATTTTTGCCAAATTCTGAATATTCACATAAAAGATTTAGTTTTATCTGTATTATTTCTTTCATCATTTTATTTCAAATTAAAACCAACATCACCATTCAAAACCGTATAGTTTA
The DNA here is from genome assembly GCF_027579695.1 of Neoarius graeffei. NCBI lineage: Eukaryota > Metazoa > Chordata > Actinopteri > Siluriformes > Ariidae > Neoarius > Neoarius graeffei. The sequence continues at coordinate 12,056,019 of NC_083574.1, forward strand.
TTGACTGAGTATATTTAGTGGGGTACCGCCACAGTACCCAGTTTCTGAGACAGACCCATATATATATATATATATATATATATATAATATATATATATATATATATATATATATATATATATATATATATATAAATTTTTTATTAATTTTACCTACATTCACTTGATATGAGCAATTGCACACTCTGATTGGCTACTCTACTACTCAGATATCAGCTCATATACCATGAGTAGAGAAAAACAAAATGGCTGAGCACATCAAGTCAGATATATCACTTTATCAAGTACTTAAAAGAAACAAAAATAGCTAAAAGAATATTGTCATCCCCCCCAACCCCACGCCCACCAGATCGCCTGTTCCACACTCCAGCCCAGTTAGTGGCAGTAATGCACCTTTAAGTTGGTTTGCCAACCGCCAAAAAACCCTAAAGAAGAAGAAGAAGAAAACCCCAAAAATACAAAAAAGCAACAAAATTTGGAATAAAAGTATTTGATGGTAAGAACATATCTTTTTTATTCTCTCTCTCTCTCTCTCTCTCTCTCTCAGATTTTAAGATTTCACTCATTTTTATATTGTAACAATACTAAAAAGGATTTTTTCAAACAGGAAATGTTCACATTTGGATAAATTCCTCGAATAAAATATGGTGTCTTTGTGAATATTAAATTTAAACGTGATTTTAAAAATAGTCCATGCTCCATGTTATATGTCTGCCAACACACGAGGACATCAGGACAATCACAAAGCATATGAAAACAAAATGTGTATGTTTATTTTCAAACCTGATCTCATTGGAAATTTGTATAACTTTGAACGACATAAAGCAAAACTGGCTGAAACTCAAATAGTAACCCAAACCCTAACCCGAATGTAACCTTAGTCAGATGATTCAATTCGCAAGTGTTATTAGATTCATAAATATAGTATCTATTTCCTGATGACTTTAAATGTACAACCCAGATTCCAAAAAAGTTGGGACAAAGTACAAATTGTAAATAAAAACGGAATGCAATGATGTGGAAGTTTCAAAATTCCATATTTTATTCAGAATAGAACATAGATGACATATCAAATGTTTAAACTGAGAAAATGTATCATTTAAAGAGAAAAATTAGGTGATTTTAAATTTCATGACAACAACACATCTCAAAAAAGTTGGGACAAGGCCATGTTTACCACTGTGAGACATCCCCTTTTCTCTTTACAACAGTCTGTAAACGTCTGGGGACTGAGGAGACAAGTTGCTCAAGTTTAGGGATAGGAATGTTAACCCATTCTTGTCTAATGTAGGATTCTAGTTGCTCAACTGTCTTAGGTCTTTTTTGTCGTATCTTCCGTTTTATGATGCGCCAAATGTTTTCTATGGGTGAAAGATCTGGACTGCAGGCTGGCCAGTTCAGTACCCGGACCCTTCTTCTACGCAGCCATGATGCTGTAATTGATGCAGTATGTGGTTTGGCATTGTCATGATGGAAAATGCAAGGTCTTCCCTGAAAGAGACGCCGTCTGGATGGGAGCATATGTTGCTCTAGAACCTGGATATACCTTTCAGCATTGATGGTGTCTTTCCAGATGTGTAAGCTGCCCATGCCACATGCACTAATGCAACCCCATACCATCAGAGATGCAGGCTTCTGAACTGAGCGCTGATAACAACTTGGGTCGTCCTTCTCCTCTTTAGTCCGAATGACACAGCATCCCTGATTTCCATAAAGAACTTCAAATTTTGATTCGTCTGACCACGGAACAGTTTTCCACTTTGCCACAGTCCATTTTAAATGAGCCTTGGCCCAGAGAAGACATCTGTGCTTCTGGATCATGTTTAGATACGGCTTCTTCTTTGAACTATAGAGTTTTAGCTGGCAACGGCGGATGGCACGGTGAATTGTGTTCACAGATAATGTTCTCTGGAAATATTCCTGAGCCCATTTTGTGATTTCCAATACAGAAGCATGCCTGTATGTGATGCAGTGCCGTCTAAGGGCCCGAAGATCACGGGCACCCGGTATGGTTTTCTGGCCTTGACCCTTACGCACAGAGATTCTTCCAGATTCTCTGAATCTTTTGATGATATTATGCACTGTAGATGATGATATGTTCAAACTCTTTGCAATTTTACACTGTCGAACTCCTTTCTGATATTGCTCTGCTATTTGTCAGCACAGAATTAGGGGGATTGGTGATCCTCTTCCCATCTTTACTTCTGAGAGCCGCTGCCACTCCAAGATGCTCTTTTTATACCCAGTCATGTTAATGACCTATTGCCAGTTGACCTAATGAGTTGCAATTTGGTCCTCCAGCTGTTCCTTTTTTGTACCTTTTGTTAGGGTTTTGCTGGGATTCGAACCTGGTTCGTTGGTGTGATAATCCAGCAAACCCCCACTAGGCCACCAGGGGGATGACTCAAATGCAGAGGCGTGAGGCGGAAGTAGAAAAAGAATCAAAAGGTTTATTTAAACTATATACACTATATACAGGGCAAAACAAAAGACAAAAAAAAAAACCAAAGAGTATAATCCAAAAGAAAAGCAAAGTGCAAAAATTCAAAAGCTAAGAAGATCAAAAAACACAGTACAAAGGAAACTGGAGATAAACATAACAGCACAAAGACTCCGTGACAAGAGGACTGAACTCAGGGGTATAAATAGACAAACTAATTAAGGACACAGGTGAAGATAATTAGGCAATTAACACAAACACAAAACACAGGAACAGTGGCGGCCTCTAGAGGCCAAAATAAACACGACATGAAAAGGAAATAACAGCGGCCTCTAGAGGCCAAAACAGTCCTAGTCCTAACAGGACCCCCCCCTCTAGGAGCGTCTCCTGACGTTCCCAGGGCGATCCGGATGGGCCGAATGGAAGTCCCGACATAGTTCTTTATCAAGGACATCCCGAGCAGGAACCCAGCAGCGCTCCTCAGGACCATAGCCCTCCCAGTCCACCAGATATTGCAACCCACCGCGGACCCGGCGGGAGTCAAGCAGGCGATTCACAGTGAACACAGTCTGCCCCTGGAAGATGCGGGGGGGTGGGGGGTTCCTAGGGGCAGGGGCATACGTAGACGTCAGTACGGGCCGTAACAGGGAAACATGGAAAGTGGGGTTGATCCTCAGAGTCCGGGGCAACTGGAGCCGGTAGGAGACAGGGTTCACCCTGCGCACCACCTTGAAGGGGCCAATGTAGCGAGGAGCAAGCTTGCGGTTCTCCACCCGCAGTGGAAGGTCCTTAGTGGACAGCCAAACACGCTGCCCAGGGCGGAAAGCGTGTGCAGGTCTTCTATGGCGGTTGGCCTGAGTCTGGTTGGTTCTGGAGGTCTGTATGAGGGTCTTCCTGACCTTGCTCCAGGTCTTGCGACACCGTCTCACATATTGGTTGACCGAGGGCACCCCCGCGTCCTCCTCCTGGTCCGGGAACAGAGGTGGCTGGAACCCGAATTGGCACTGGAATGGCGACAGCTTGGTGGCCGATGACTGCAGGGTGTTGTGGGCGTACTCCGCCCATGGCAGCCAGGTGCTCCACGATGTCGGGTTATCCATAGCCAGGCCTCGCAGGGTGGTTTCCAGGTCCTGGTTGAGCCTCTCCGTCTGACCATTGGACTGTGGGTGAAACCCAGAGGAGAGGCTGGCAGTGGCTCCGATGACCTTGCAGAACCCGTGCCACACTCGGGAGGAGAACTGGGGCCCTCGGTCTGAGACGATGTCCTGTGGAAGACCAAAGACTCGGAAGACATGATTAAACAAAAGTTTCGCAGTTTCAAGAGCAGAGGGGAGTTTGCACAGTGGTATGAAGCGGCAGGCCTTGGAGAATCTGTCAACTAAGACCAAAATGACCGTGTTACCTTGTGACTCAGGGAGACCCGTGATAAAGTCGACTGCCACGTGGGACCAGGGACGCCGGGGAATGGTCAGAGGATGCAGGAGACCCTGGGGACGCTGTCGTGGGTTCTTGGTTCTGGTGCAAACCTCACAGGACAGGACAAATGACCTTACTTCCTGCTCCATGTTAGGCCACCAGAAGCGTCTTTTCAGGAAGTCCAGGGTCCTCCGAGCTCCCGGGTGGGCGGTGAGAGGGGAAGAGTGACCCCACTGGAGAACCTTGGCCCGGGCTTGATGTGGGACGTACAAGAGGCCTGGTGGCCCCGTCCCAGGACCGGGGTCCTGGCGTTGGGCTCGTCGGACAGCCTCCTCAATACCCCAGCGGACAGGGGCCACAATCCGGGACACAGGGATAATAGGCCCGACTTCATTCTCCCTGTTAGTGGCAGAGAACAGTCTGGACAGTGCGTCAGGTTTGGTGTTCTTGGAGCCGGGGCGGTATGAGAGGGTGAAGTCAAATCGACTGAAAAACAGGGCCCACCTAGCCTGTCGAGGGTTCAGTCTCTTGGCTTGCTGGAGGTACTCCAGGTTCTTGTGGTCAGTCCAAACCAGGAATGGATGTTGTGCTCCCTCCAGCCAGTGCCTCCACTCCTCAAGGGCCAGTTTGACCGCTAGCAGTTCTCGATCCCCCACATCGTACCGGGACTCAGCAGGACTCAGGCGGTGGGAGAAGTAAGCGCAGGGGTGCAGCTTTCCTTCCGAACGTTGAGAGAGCACCGCGCCGACACCACTGTCTGAGGCGTCCACCTCCACGATGAATGGTTGGGAGGTGTCCGGGAGAACCAGAATGGGTGCCGTGCAGAAGCGGTCCTTGAGGTCTTTGAACGCCTTTTCTGCCTGAGGAGACCAGCCATAAGATCCACCTGTCCCTTTGGTGAGGTCTGACATGGGTGCTGCCACAGAACTGAAGTTCCTGATGAACTTGCGGTAGAAGTTAGCGAATCCTAAGAACCGCTGAACCTCCTTAACGGACTTGGGAGTAGGCCAATCCCGGACGGCCAGGGTCTTGGCAGGGTCCATTTGGAGTTGGCCTGTCCGTACAATAAATCCCAGAAAGGAGACCTCGGGAACATGAAATTCGCATTTCTGGGCCTTGGCGAACAGATTGTTCTGTAGCAGCCTCTGGAGAACCTGGCGGACATGGTGGCGGTGCTCCTGCACGGTCTTGGAAAAGATAAGGATGTCGTCGAGGTAGACAAAAACGTATAGGTTAATCATGTCCCTTAAGACGTCGTTGATTAGGGCCTGAAAAACAGCTGGTGCGTTGGTGAGTCCGAAGGGCATCACCTGGTATTCGTAGTGCCCAGACGGGGTGTTAAAGGCAGTCTTCCACTCGTCTCCCTGTCGGATACGGATGAGGTGGTATGCGTTCCGTAGGTCCAACTTGGTGAAGACGGTGGCGCCTTGGAGCAGGTCGAAAGCTGTGGACATCAGCGGAAGGGGATATCGGTTGCGCACAGTGATCTTATTCAGGCCCCTGTAATCAATACATGGTCGGAGCCCCCCATCCTTCTTGCCGACAAAGAAGAAGCCGGCTCCAGCAGGTGAAGTGGAGGGTCGAATAAACCCAGAGACCAGGGCATCTTTGAGGTATTCCTCCATGGCCTTGCGTTCTGGCTGAGAGAGTGAAAACAGTCTGCCACGAGGAGGGGTAGTCCCAGGGAGCAAGTCGATGGCACAGTCGTAGGCCCGGTGCGGAGGAAGAACGGCGGCCCTGCTCTTGCTGAATACCTCCTTGAGATCCCAGTACTCTGTGGGAACTTGAGATAACTCGGTGAGATCAGGGGGCTCGGCAGGAGACACAGGAGAGCTAGAGAGCAGACAAGAGGCATGGCATGCAGGGCCCCATTCCACAACCTGGCTTGTTACCCAGTCTATGCGAGGGTTGTGGCGAGTAAGCCAAGGAAGGCCTAGAATAACTGGGAACTCAGGTGAAGGAATCAGGTGCAGGGATATTTCTTCCTTGTGACCTTGAGACTGGAGGAAAACTGGAGAAGTAACTTGGGTGACTCTTCCATCACCTAACGCTTGGCCATCGAGGGCAGACACAGACAGTGGGACTTCAAGAGGTGCAGTCGGAATATTGATGCTTTGGGCGAAGTGAATATCCATAAAGTTCCCAGCCGCCCCTGAGTCTATCAAAGCTTGACAAGAGTGGACAGACTCACCCCAGGAGATGGAGACCGGGATGTAGATTCCTTGGCCAGGGAGTCCGGGAGAGAGGGTAGGCCCCGTCACAACCCTCCCTCGGCTGGACGGGGCGGTCCTTTTCCCAAGAGTTCGGGACATGATGCTCGGAAGTGACCAGGCTTGCCACAGTAGATGCAGCACTTGTCCCTCCTTCTGCGCTCCCTCTCAGATGCGGAGAGGCGAGTACGACCCACTTGCATGGGTTCTGGACAGTCACTGAAGGAGGTAGACGGTCTCCAGGTAGAGGTAGGGAGGCTGGGGGGGCTCAAGGCTTGGTGGCGTTCTCTCATCCTGTTGTCCAGACGAATAGCATGTGAGATGAGGGTTTCGAGGTCACTTGGGCATCCAATAGAGGCCAGACCGTCCTTGATGGGGTCAGACAGACCATGGTGGAAGGCTGACACCAGGGCAGTCTCGTTCCATCCACTTACTGCTGCGAGTGTTCGGAACGAGATGGCGTAATCTGCGACGCTTCCTCCTTGCCGGATGGACATGAGCTTTCGGGCTGCGTCGGTACTGATGTCTGCCTGATCGAAGACCCGAAGCATCTCTTCAGAAAACAGCTGGAAATCAAAGCACTCAGGTCCCTGTCTTTGCCAGATAGCAGTAGCCCAGGCTCGCGCCTTACCAGCTAATAAGGTGATCACAAAGGCAATCTTGCGGCGATCCGTAGTGTAGGTGGTAGGCTGAAGCTCAAAGGTGAGTTGACACTGGGTAAGGAACTCTCGGCACTCACTGTGCTTGCCGTCATACCTCTGTGGTGCAGGAAGGCTGGGTTCGCGAGGTGAAGAAGGCAGCATTGCAGGAGGCACTGGAGCAGGAGTGGGAGCTGGATCAGGAGCAGGAGATGCAGGCAGAGATGTCAGCTGTGCCAGGGTTTTCCCAATTTGCTGAAGCAGTTCCTCGTGGCGAGCGAGGGCCTCACGTTGGCTGGTGAGCGTACGTCCATGAGCGTCCATGGTCGCTCCGAAGCGTGTCAAAGCTGCCATAATTCCCTGAAGGTTGGCCGGGTAGACAGTTGAAGCAGCCTCTCCTGAGTCGGTCATGACGGAGTCTTTCTGTTAGGGTTTTGCTGGGATTCGAACCTGGTTCGTTGGTGTGATAATCCAGCAAACCCCCACTAGGCCACCAGGGGGATGACTCAAATGCAGAGGCGTGAGGCGGAAGTAGAAAAAGAATCAAAAGGTTTATTTAAACTATATACACTATATACAGGGCAAAACAAAAGACAAAAAAAAAAACCAAAGAGTATAATCCAAAAGAAAAGCAAAGTGCAAAAATTCAAAAGCTAAGAAGATCAAAAAACACAGTACAAAGGAAACTGGAGATAAACATAACAGCACAAAGACTCCGTGACAAGAGGACTGAACTCAGGGGTATAAATAGACAAACTAATTAAGGACACAGGTGAAGATAATTAGGCAATTAACACAAACACAAAACACAGGAACAGTGGCGGCCTCTAGAGGCCAAAATAAACACGACATGAAAAGGAAATAACAGCGGCCTCTAGAGGCCAAAACAGTCCTAGTCCTAACACCTTTACCTTTTCCAGCCTCTTATTGCCCCTGTCCCAACTTTTTTGAGATGTGTTGCTGTCATGAAATTTCAAATGAGCCAATATTTGGCATGAAATTTCAAAATGTCTCACTTTCGACATTTGATATGTTGTCTATGTTCTATTGTGAATACAATATCAGTTTTTGAGATTTGAAAATTATTGCATTCCGTTTTTATTTACAATTTGTACTTTGTCCAAACTTTTTTGGAATCGGGGTTGTACGTTCACATTATCAAAGTCCCTTCCCACACCATGTAGCGCATAGGGCGGCGCCGATCTCCGTTTCCCTCGGCCTCTCGCCTATTACATAGCTAGGGTTACAGTGGGGGACTAGTCCTCTGGTAACCTCAAGAATTTGACTCCCCACTCGCATCTGTATTGCAGCGTGCCTTGCCAGATGGCAGTAGGTACCATTTTTTATGATGGTCTTTGGTATAACCCGACCGTGAGTAGAACTCTCGATCTCCCGATCGAGAGGTGGACACACTAACCACTAGGCCAACTCACGGTCATGTTCACACTATAGCAAGAGGAAAACCACTTGTGTCTCTTCTAGTTTCTCTTGTAGGGATACAGTATGCATCATGTATTTAGAAAATGAATAGTTACTTGCAAGTATGAATGTAAGGTAAAAGATGAAGTTAGAGAAAGATGTTTTGGGTAATTAAAAATAATAATAATTCAATATTCTTCTCCATACTCAGCTCTAATATGACCAATTCGACTCGTGATGCTTTCTGTGGTTGTCTGACAACACAACAACCCAGCTGATACTCTCCCCACCTCTCCATGCACATAATCACAGCTAATTATCTCCTCGATCCCTCTCCATCTCCTGTTGCACTTCTCTGCTCCCCATTAGCTGCACCGTGTCCTCCATATGAGATTCATAATTACTGTTTTTTTACACTTGGTCACTCCCATGGTCCAGCTTGTAATGGAAAAGGGTGCATTAGAGATGTAAACAGCCAATGTTTAAGCACATGTGAGCTACATGAATCTCACAGAGAGACAGATTTGGAAAGAGTATTTACTCTAAACCAGGACATAAGCATTTACACAATTTGAGATTGTGGGATTTCATCATGCTGGAAATATTTAACCCTTTCACCACTGCGTAACTTCATGTACAGACTGCGATATAGACTATATACCAGAAATACCATTAACACTCAGTAACTTTGTCATAAATTCAATATAAACCAATACACAAATTTCAAAAAAATTATAGAGAACTAGGGTGTGTTTCATAGTGACATATTTGGTACCGTTGGAAACTAGAGGAATTCTGCTTCAAGCTGTAAAAGTAAAAACACTGACAAGTGAAGTGAATAACATAGATTATCTCATTACAATGGCACCTGTCAAAAAGGGTGGGATATATTAGGCAGCAAGAGAACAGTCAGTTCTCAAAGTTGATGTGTTGGAAGCAGGGAAAATGGGCAAGCATAAGGATCTAGGCGACTTTGATCAGGGCCAAATTGTGATGGCTTGATGACTGGGTCTGAGCATCTCCAAAATCTTGTGAAGTGTTCCCGGTATGCAGTGGTTAGTACCTACCAAAAGTGGTCCAAGGATCCAAAGGACAACTGGTGAACTGGCGACAGGGTCATGGGTGTCGAAGGTACATTGATTCGCATGGGGCATGAAGACTCACCCATATGGTCCAATCCCACAGAAGAGCTACTGTAGCACAAAAAGTTATTGCTGGCTAAAACAGAAAGGTGTCAATGAGTCTTCAACACCCATGACCCTGTCGCTGGTTCACTGGTTGTCCTTCCTTGGGCCACTTTTCGTAGGTACTAACCACTGCATACCAGGAACCACACAAGATGTGTCATTTTGGAGATGCTCAGACCCAATCATCTGGCCATCACAATTTGGCCCTTGTCAAAGTCGATCAGATCTTTACCTGTCATTGTTTTTAATTTTATGACTGATCAGTGTATGTAACAATAAACTGAACACAATTAAATTTGTCTTTTATCTACTAATACTTACTGAAAGAAAGATGCGTAACCCTAATTAACGTAAAATAACACTGTGCTTATCTAAATTATGTCGTAGGAAATCCCGGGGAATCTGACTTCTCAACCAATTAGCACATAAAAAAACACAGGGGTTTCCCTACTACAATGAGACCAGCATAGTTGCAGTGGTGAAAGGGTTAAATTAGTTTTACAAGATTTCATAATGTATTATTTGAAATGAAATCACTGTTTGTGAGTTTATCTAATTTCATCATGCTGGTCTTGCCAAGTAATACCTTAAGCAGCATGATCTCTGAATCTAAGAGCCATTTTCTCCCAGCAGATATCCGTCCAGGTTTATTTATTCACCATAGTGAAGTTGTGCCTAAATGATTTTGTCAGCCAACCCGAACTAAAACTCTCATTAGATTTACAGAAATTTTGTGACACTGATTTCCTTTGTTTTCACATGTGTAGATTCAGAAATGGCATTCATTCATAATTTACAAAGTGTGCTCACGAAACGGCTGATTTACATTTCATGATGCCCATGAAATTCCATAGAAAGCAAAATGCTTACAGAGAGCTGAATATGACAAAATTATGACCAAACAGTAAAAGAGCATCCCTTAAGTGTAGCATGTCCAATAATACAGCTCAGCCACTGCAGAGCACTCTTCCTCCTTTGTCCTACTTTTATAGGGTGCTATTACTTTTATCCTATTTGAATAGCTAGTTTTATTTGTCTTAATGTATGGATTTGTTTTGGACTGCTTTCTTTCAAATTATTACTAGGAAGCTACTGAGTTTCACATAATTTTCATTAAATTTGTTGCAACCAATAAGCAATTTAAACTCGACAGCATAATTTGTATCTAAATTGGAAGTTATTCATTCATAACATTAGTAAGTTTACATGATTAAGTTTCCTTTTATATACAGTACCAGGCAAAAGTTTGGACACATCTTCAAATTCAAAGTTTTTTCTTTATTTTTATTAATTTAAAAACCCTTGACGTAATATGGATTACTACAGTTGTGGAATAGGGCTATTTATGAACAGCCTATTTTTATTATTTATGATTTGCTGTTTGATCTCAAATGCATTAAGAAGGCAATAAACACGTCCGCTAATTAACTTTTGACGAGGCACAGCTGTTAATTGAAAAGTATTCCAGGTGACAACCTCATGAAGCTGGTTAAGATAACGCCAAAAGTGGCATCAAGGTAAACGGGGTCTACTTTGAAGAATCTAAAATATGAAACATATTTTGTTTTTTAACACTTTTTTGTTTACCACATAATTCTACGTATGTTTCATATATTATTTCATAGCTTTGATGTCTTCAGTATTGTTCTACAATGTAGAAAATACAAAATACAGAAAAACCTATGAATGAGTAGGGTGCACAAACTTTTGAGTGGTACTCTAAATTTACACTAACTCAGGAGCCGTCATAGTATACAAACATTTTTCAGGACTGACTGGAGGTTTTGTGAATACCATGTTTTGTAAATGCTCCTCCAGTTTCTGATTTACGAATAGATTTACTGTACTCATATCCAGTTTGACAAATGAGAAAGAAATTCTCTTTTTTTTTCGTGTTTTACTGAAGTCGAAACCTTCATGTCCTCTGGTTATAACTCTTCAGTGCCGGCATAATGCTTTCTTTCCCAACTTTTTATTAACACACAATCTAAAGACATACCCTGGAGCGAATCAGTGTGTGTCAGTGGCACAGATTTGCTATACTCTAGGCCAGCCTTTCTCAACTGGGGTGCCGTGGCACCCTGGGGTGTGGTCTGGCTTCGTTAGGGGTGCCATCAAAAAATTATATATTCTAACACTGAAATAAATAAAATGAATTAAAATTCCAAAAAACGATAGTTACACTAATGCAGATCATCGCCGCCTCATGCATCATCAAAATTTGTCTCACGGCCCCCTTTCCCATGTCACAACGTCACTGTCGGGGTCAGCGTATGGTCAGCGTGACTGCGTATATTTTATATGGGGGTGCCTTGAGAATTTGCATACTTCTGAAGGGTGCTGTGACTGAAAAAAGGTTGAGAAACGCTGCTGTAGGCTCTAGATCATGAAGCAGCCACTGATTTCTAACGACTGGGGAGGTCATGTGTGTTCAAACTACAGTGCACTGTAAAGAATTGTAGAATGGGAACATCTACGTTTTAACCTGAGTCACTGTAAAATTTGAGATGTGATGAACTGATGTTTAATTTAATTCAGTACATACAGTATATATATATATATATCATCTCATTATCTCTAGCCGCTTTATCCTGTTCTACAGGGTCGCAGGCAAGCTGGAGCCTATCCCAGCTGACCACAGGCGAAAGGCGGGGTACACCCTGGACAAGTCACCAGGTCATCACAGGGCTGACACATACCGTAGACACAGACAACCATTCACACTCACATTCACACCTACGGTCAATTTAGAGTCACCAGTTAACCTAACCTGCATGTCTTTGGACTGTGGGGGAAACCAGAGCACCCGGAGGAAACCCACGTGGACACGGGGAGAACATGCAAACTCCACACAGAAAGGCCCTCGCTGGCCACAGGGCTCGAACCCGGATCTTCTAGCTGTGAGGCGACAGCACTAACCACTACACCACCGTGCGGCCCATATATAAATCCGAGTGATAGGTACATTTCGCATCTCTGAGATAAACCTTTTGTTATTTTCCACAAACGAAATCTTTACTGAATCAGTTTGGAATAATAATAATAATAATAATAATAATAATAATAATAATAATGCAAATTATGACAAACTTTCACCAATAGCAATGCTTGATGTACATTTTAGACCCAATTTATCCATGAAACATTAACTAAATGACTCCCACCCCTCCCCCCAAATTATCGGCCATCTTCAACTCCTGATTCATACATTCAACTCGAATAAACATGAAGTGATTCAGTCTAACGGTCTGGTTTTTGGGGTTTATTCTATTAACTGTTGTAAAATCAATTGCACAGAAAGTCTATTTTCTGTATGATGTGAAATTTCAGTCATAAAATTACTTTTTTTTGTCCGTCCCAATCTTCTTGTCAACTCTGTTCCATTGTGATCCATGTCGCAAGCGACAATTGGAGACCCTAGATTCATCAGACTATCTCTTTTAACTCTGTTATCTCTGTCTATCAACTCTGTTAACTCTGTTATAAAACCGCATAAAATCCACAAAGACTTTTAATAATACGCATAACACCTGTGCCGAGAGACGTCACCTCCTCTGGCGGGAAACTTCAGAAAGGCAGCGAGGTATGTTATGTTTCTTCTCTCATTAATTGGAACAAAATGCTGAGGATACACCAACAGTAGCTTGATTATTTGTCAAATCTGTTTTTGTGATATTGGAGTGAATCACTCACTCATTTTAAAAAAAACAACAATAATATGATTAAAATCCATAAAATTCTGTTTTTGTACAAGCCATGTGCTAGCTAGTTTGAGACTAGCATGTGGAGTTAAGACACAAAATGGCAGAAAATGTCGACTCTGTTATCATCAGTTCTGTTCATGGATTGCCCGGTTTAACGACAACAGAGTTGACGGTGACTAACAGAGTCAGCACTTGAAATGTACCTGCAATGATAGAATGGGCTATAAATATTTATCTGTTGTTAGATTTAGTACACTGGACAAACAGAACAATTCCACTAGTGCAAAAAGAAACACCATAGAGAACACTGATCATGGTTTTTGTTTTTTGCACCACTCTGTATAAACTCCTGAGACTATTATGCGTGAAAACTCCAGGAGCTCAGCGGTTTCTGAAATATTTAAAGCAGCCAATCTGGCACCAAAAATCATGCCATGGTCAAAGTCACTGAAACTTCATTCCCCCCATTCATGATTGGCTGACTGGAGAATTCCATGAATGTGCAGGTGTAAGCTGTACCTGTGGTGGTTATGGGATTGCAGAATAAATCAAAGAATTGCTCCTGTAGCAGAGCTGTAATCCCATGATGTTGTTCTAGGGGAGATATATCAGCCAGGCAGTTCATTAGCTCAAGTGCTTGGCTCTTATGGCAGAGAGGCAGCAGAAGTCGCGAAGTATTGATTCTTCTCTGAGTATCTGCAGAAAGACCAGTGAAGGAAATGTGAAGGGATGTTTAGATGCTTAACATGCAGCAAGTTATTGTTAGGTAAAGCCTTCAGTGTAACATAAAGTTAAATATTTTGCACATAAATGTTGAAAAGCATATACCAGAAAGAGAGAGAGATTTAGTGGATGACTTACATATGTAATTCTATCTGTCTGTAATACTGTATATCAGAGTCATAGCAGTGAAAAACTGAAGAAAAATAAGACACTAAAAACAGGATTCTGACAAAGGAGGAACAATTTGGCCTATTTGGCCATGATTTAATAAGATCCCAAATAATATGTATTAATTTGCAGATGGAATGAGCATACAGTTAGCAGCCATATTGCAAAAGATTTACAAAGAAGAACTGTGTGAAAGATGTGACATGCAAAGTAGGGGTCGGAAACAATCTGGAAATTCGGATCTCAAAGTGATTTATTGAAAAGTAAAAGAAAATTAAACTAAAATACAAGCATAACGCTGACTCAAGGCAGGAAGCTACACTGGAAAAAAATACAAGATGAAGTTACAATAAGAGTGTAGACATTAGTTTTTGGTATACAGTGCCTTGCATAGGTACTTGCATGCAATTGTTACATGAGTATGTTAGATAACATACCTTAATCATGGGAGATCAAGGAGCTATCAAAACTAAAGTTCTTGAAAAGTATCAATCAGGATTTCATGATTAAAAAAAAAATCACATTTTGAGCATCCCATAGAGCACATGGAACGTATATGGCAACCGCAACACTGCCTACAGGAAGCTGTCCACAAAAAGTTACCAGGTAACCAGGGCATTAATAAGGGCAGTGATGATTCAGTTGTTAAGGCATTGGACTATGGAAGGTCATGAGTTCAAATCCTAGCACAGCCAAGTTGCTAGTGCTGCACCCTTGAGCAAGGTCCTTGACCCTCAAAAACTCGTTCCACCACAAAAGCAAATGGCAACCGCAACTCTGCCTAGAACAGGCTGTCCACAAGACGTCACAGCCAGGTAAGCAGGGCATTAATAAGGCAGTGGTAGCTCAGTTGTTTAGGCATTGGACTATGGAAGGTCATGAGTTCAAATCCTAGTGCAGCCAAGCTCCCACTGCTGCACCCTTAAACCTCAACTGCTCAGTTGTATAAATGAAACAAATGTCCTTTCACATCTGTACATCACTCTGGATAAGGACATCTGCCAAATGCCTTAAATGTAATCAAAGAAGCAACCAAAAGACCAAGAGTTGGAGAGAACCACAGCTCAGATGGAAGACACAGGACAACCTTAACCTTGACTTGCCACAAAGCTGGACTTTATGGAGGTGAGGTAAGAAGAAAAACATTCTTTAAAAAACATGAAATCCCATTTGAGGTTCACCAAAACGTATGTTGGAAACTCAGTAAACATGGGGAAAAGGGTTCTCTGGAAGGATGGCACCAAAACATTTTGATCTTAGCAGAAAGCACAATGTTTGGTGCAAAACCAAAGGTTGCTCATCACCATGCCTACAGTAAAGCATAGGGTGGTAGCATTGTTTTGTTGGCATGTTATTCATCAGCAAGGATGAGAAACTAATCAGTGTTAAGGACAAGATGGATGAAGGGCAATCTTGATCCAGGCTGCAGGAGAATTGAGACTATGGCATAACATGTTTGAAATGTCATGTTTGGTGTTTGATTAAGGCTGTGCAAAGTGGACACTCTTACTTCTTCTTCAGTGTTCTGCCTGATGGCAGGTCCAAATTTTGGGGGAAGAATTATGGCCCTTTTCCACTACCCTTTTTCAGCTCACTTCAGCTCGCTTCAGCTCACTTCAGCCCGACACGGCTCGCGTTTCGACTACCAAAAACCAGCACGACTCAGCTCGCTTCAGCCCTGCTTAGCCCCTAAAACTCGCACCGTTTTGGAGTGGGGCTGAAGCGAGCCAAGCCGTGCCGAGTGAGGTTGGGGGCGTGAGCAGACACTCCCCTGTGCACTGATTGGTGAGGAGGAGTGTCCTCACATGCCCACACACGCCCCGCGAGCGCGCTGGGATCTGTAAACACCGCAAACCCAGAAGAATAATAATTACGAATTACGAGAATTTCTGAAGCCTTATGCGCCTCGCCTCATCTATACGCTCTTGCCAGTATCTGTTGGCGTTGTCGGTGACAACAAGCCACAGCACCAAGACCAGCAACACTAACGACTCCATGTCCTCCATGTTTATTGTTTACTATTCGGGTCATGAGACTACCGCTTAAAAGATCACTGAATCAGTGACATACAGAGCATCGTGGACGAGTTCACGGAGCGCAAGGCTCGTCGTATGCCCTTCAAATAATGCGCGCAGTAGGCTATTGATGTTTTATTATGAGCCATGTACAGTATGTCGCCTAATGTTTTTTTGTTTCTGAGTTACATGTTCGTTTGAAGGACTTAATGTACAAAATAACATAGTTGCACCCCGTAGTGTTGAAATTGGTAAACACAGTGCATTCAGTGAGGTTTGCACCGCCCTCCTTTTATTTCTGACTCTTCCTGTCACCGTTGCAACCTCTGAGCGCTCATTCGTATGCCCTTCAAATAATGTGCACAGTATAGGCTATTGATGTTTTATTATGAGCCATGTACAGTATCCTAATGTTTTTTGTTTCTGAGTTACATGTTCATTTGAAGGACTTGATGTACTAAATAACATAGTTGCACCCGGTAGTGTTGAAATTGGTAAACACCGCAGTTGCGGACATTTTGTAGCCTAAAATGATGTTATGATAAGCTTTAATAAAGGGCCCGGTCATTTGCCCCGCCCCCGGCCCGGCTCTGACTTGTTCCGCCACTGTCACTGATGTCACTGTTTGCGCTGCTTAACGACATCACGTGACGTCCACCCACTTTCGCTAACTCCACCCAATGTGTCCACCCACTTCCAGCCAGCACGGTTCAGCGCGGTTGTAGTCGAAATTCAACTCCAACAGCCCCGCTCAGCTCGACTCAGCACGGCACGGCTCAGCCGCGTTTGTAGTGGAAAAGCGGCATTACAGTAGTGGTTTCCCATTGCCTTCTACTGCATTATTTATAGAGGTTTACTCTTCTCAACCATTCACACCTATGGACAATTTAGAGTAGTCAGTTAACCTAACTGCATGGGGGAAACCAGGGCACCTGGAGTAAACCCATGCAGACATGGGGAGAAGAATGCAAACTCCACACAGAAAGGCCCCCATCAGCCACTGGGCTCGAACCCAGAACCTTCTTGCTGTGAGGCGACCGTGCTAACCACTGCACCACCATGCTGCTGGACACACTTACCGAGGTCGGCAAAAACCATGCCAACCCCAGGTTAGCATGTCCTCCCTTATACACACCCCCTTTGTGGGGGGGAAAGGGGCAGGTGTGACTCAACAGTTAAGGCTCTGGTTTACTGATCAGGAGGTTGGGGTTCAAGCCCCAGCAGTGCCAAGCTGCCACTGTTGGGCCCTTGAGCAGGGCCTTTAACCCTGTCTACTCCAGGGGCATCATATCATGGCTGACCCTGCGTTCTGACCCCAGTTGCCTAACAAGCTATGTTAGCCAAAGAAAAGAATTTCATTGTGCTGTAACGTATACGTGACAAATAAAGGCTCCTTCTTCTAAATCAGGGGTTCTCAAGCTTTTTTACTTTAAGGTCCACCTATTCGTACTTGTAACAAATCAGGGCCCATTAAAAAAAGACCCCAAATTATTTTGACTCATCTATTCTATTAGAATCTAAATGATAGTTGTTAATACCTTCTGTAAGAATCCATCACCACAAGTGGTTGAAGGTCCCCAGTTGCTCAATAGGTGATCAATATCTGTACAAAACAGACCAAAATCAATCATTAATCAAAGTGGAGAGATGGTGTATAACCAAGAATAAGGACTCATTGTAAATTATGAATCAAACAAAACCAAGTCATGTTATGTTGACTTTCATATTTTTCATACATGTATTAATCATACAAACCTTAACCTGTGGAAGTTCTTCGTTACATAGAATCTACATATTTCTTTTCTTATTTTTATGGTTGTAAGAGTCATACAGGCTATAAAATTTGCTAACCGACTTTAATCTTCTGTACATTTGATTAATTATGCCTTAGGAGGTTTGTGATAATGAGGTATCGCCATCTCCAACTGATAATGAAAATCATTGAGCTGAACACAGTGAATTTATTGAGGATTTTATTGCACAGCCTACTGATGAAAAAATAAGAATAATAAAGGCCTTGCTAAGCTTCCATGAAGCATTAAGGACTCACCCAGTAGGCATTTTAATTAAAATGTCTCATTCATATTAGCAGTGAGAATTTCTAATTCTTACAATAAAAGTTTTTTGTCATTTAGCTTCATAAAGGATAGTTTGGTGTAGTGGCAATAAACATGTCAGGTACACTTTTACAAGGCTTTTGGACACAAATGAAAAATGTAAAAGTCTATTTTATACTTGGGGTGATGTTAGGGAGAACAAGCATCTTCCTTCGTGGAATCCAAATGCAATAGTCTTGTCCTTTAATCATGACATGCTTTATGTGGTTACAGTCGAACTGTTAAATTTAGATGAACGCTTTAGTCTTCTGTGTAACCGCAAGAACTAGCTTCTGGGACTGGTGTGGATTTAATTTAATAAAGTTTTTTAAAAAAATAAACAAAATAAATCATTACATGGGATTTAGCTGAAGAGTTTATGGTATAAATTTATATTTAATAGTTGGTCCGAGCTTAGGTTTTTCACTCGTGGCACGAATTCAGGGAAAAGTGAGAGTCCTGTTGGATTTTAACAGGGCATGGGAACTTCATGCATCAACATAACATCCTGTATTCCCGGACTGCACTGTAGACTACATGTAAAGGGTGTGTGCCATCCTTTTATGTTTATGCTATTGTTAAGACGCATGTTCACAAGCCAAAATGATAAGATGCTGCAGCAGGCTTACTGCGTACACACACGTGCCAGCTGGTCAGCTACTGCCCGTATTCATTAATAGGGTATCCCTGTACTTACTATACCCTGTGTATGTACATGGGACACGTGCCATTTTGGAGGTGAGGCTTACTGTGTACACACACACGTGCCGGCTGGCCGGCTACTGCCTGTATTAATTAATAGGGTATCCCTGTACTTACTATACCCTGTGTATGTACATGGGACACGTGCTGTTTTGGAGGTGAGCCTCACTTTGATTTTGCCAACAG
The DNA here is from genome assembly GCF_027579695.1 of Neoarius graeffei. NCBI lineage: Eukaryota > Metazoa > Chordata > Actinopteri > Siluriformes > Ariidae > Neoarius > Neoarius graeffei. The sequence continues at coordinate 12,074,922 of NC_083574.1, forward strand.
CAACTGGTTAGGTCTGTGAGAGATGTTGATTTTTGCAACGGCTCGGAAGAAAATCTGCTTGAAATCCCCTGAGTCTTGGGAACTAAGACTTATTATAGGACTTGTTCATATGCAACTCATACAATCATTATATCCGTTATCTCAGTCTATTAGATTCAGGAGCTCAGATTGCAGTTGCTGACTTTGTATTATAGACATGCAACTCTTGCAGTCTTTGTTTATAGTCATCTCAGTATTAAGCTCTGTCTTAAGTGGCCACTTACATTACCTCAGTTTGCCTGGGTATATTCACTGTCTTATACTGTATGTACATTAAATGTCCTGAGCAGGAGCTCAGATTGCAGTTGCTAAAACAGTAATAATTTATTGATAAGGTGTTTTGTGGTCAGTGTACTACAGTGTAGTGTGTCATGTGGTAATGCATTATATGAAAAGGCAACTTCATAAATATGACCATTTATCAGTTGTAATTATGTTCTACGCATATACCTGCAACTCTGACTATCATTTTCAGTGACTTATAAAGTGGTTTTGAAAGTTCCTACTTTTATAACATATTTTTGATCTGGTCATTTTCTTGAAGAGATTTCATTTACAACATGTGTCTGACAGCTCAAAATGCATTTCCAGGCATTTAAAAACTACAGAGCTTCCGGGGGCCTCTGGCAGCTCCCGGACACCCGGACCCCTGGCCTTACTGGGTTGACGCCCCCCTTCTCATTTTCCTGGATTCGCCCCTGTGGGAGCATGATGTGTGAAGGTAGCTTGGACTCTGCAGATTGCTACTTTATTCTGTGTTTGTTGATCAAACTCATGTCACAAGGTTGATTTTTGCAGTACTGAACGTAAGATTTTATTAAAAGATCAATTATGTGCCTTAAAAATTGCAGGCAGTGAATTAAATATATTCATTTTATATTTGCTATTAGTTATAATGCACTGCTACTGCAGAGATAAGGCTTTATTAAGATAAGATAAGACTTTACTGTCATTGTAGTTATACAGTAAAACTTACTTTGGTAGCACTCAGAGAAAACAGCAGCAATAAAAAGAATATAAATCTCATCTCATTATCTCTAGCCGCTTTATCCTGTTCTACAGGGTCGCAGGCAAGCTAGAGCCTATCCCAGCTGACTACGGGCGAAAGGCAGGGTACACCCTAGACAAGTCGCCAGGTCATCACAGGACTGACACATAGACACAGACAACCATTCACACTCACATTCACACCTACGATCAATTTAGAGTCACCAGTTAACCTAACCTGCATGTCTTTGGACTGTGGGGGAAACCAGAGCACCCGGAGGAAACCCACACGGACACGGGGAGAACATGCAAACTCCGCACAGAAAGGGCCTCGCCAGCCACGGGGCTCGTACCCGGACCTTCTTGCTGTGAGGCGACAACGCTAACCACTACATCACCGTGCCGCCCACCCTTTGTGTAATCATGTAAGTAAAATAAAGTGAAGTGTAAGCACATATTACACAGATTGTCCATCCATCCATTATTTGTAACCGCTTATCCTGTGCAGGGTTGTGGGCAAGCTGGAGCCTATCCCAGTTGACTATGGGTAAGGGGCGGGGTACACCCTGGACAAGTCGCCAGGTCATCACAGGGCTGACACAGACAAATGTGGCCTTGGGCAGAAAAGCAAGTGTTGACTAAATTTGACCTTAAACAGAAGAGCAATTACTGACCATGCCACCAGGGGACTTTCACCCCAGGAATATTAACCAGAAAACACTTCACAATGTTGACACGCAAGGTTCGTTTGACTAAAGACACCAGAGACCAAAGTTATGAAAATACAAAAAGGTTATTTTATTACAATGTTTACAAAAATAAAAGTTCTTTCCTTTACTTCACAAACAATCACTTTCATTCACACTCACAATCCAAAGATTTGACTGACATGTATGTGGGGCAAGGATAAGGGAGAAATCAATATTAACGGGGCTGAGGCCTACCAGCAGGGGGCAAGATACCAAGAGACGAAGGAGGAATCCAAGGAGGCACACCATACAAGCATACGTGTCACACTCACTGCAAACAGATCGAAATCAATCAAATAAATCAAAAGCACAGCAAAAGGAGAATTCCACGCAGGCACACGTGAACACACACACGGAAAATAGGGGAACACCACCACCTAAGGGATCAGCTGCCACCCCGCCTTGGGCACTCAGCACCTGAAAAGTAAATAAACATAAAAAAGGTATAAGAAAAGAAAATCAAACAAAGAAATAACATACAGCTTGATCACAACAAACTAACCAATTAAAACACACAACCACACACACGATATAAACTAAGGGAGGGAAACTACGTGGACCACTGATGATCCACAGCTTGCAATGGCCTCCCACCAGTACTGGCATACAGCTGACAACAAAAGGCTGCTTGCCACGGCAGAAAAAGTTGGCAGACGTGGTTGCTAGCCACACACAAATTCACATAAAATAAGCTCTTGCGAGCATTAAACCAAATAAACAGATAAGAAATAAAGAAAAAGCATTAACAAATCAGGCCCAATAAGATAGCCCACTGGCTATCCACAGCTATAGAAAAAGAGCCTCCTGCCAGTAGGTGAAACCTGAGCAGAACTAAAGCAAATAAACAAAAATACCCAATTTAAAAGAAAAGAAAATATCCCTCACACCACACTCCAAGCACACATACACTATTGATGAATAATGGTCAGACACAAACAGTCACACACACACACACACCAAAAGTTAAAACTAATGTTAAAGTGCTGTGGTGGTTTCGCAGCCCTCCTCATGCAAACAGCTGCACCAATCAGAAAAAAAAAAAAGCAGCACTCGATAGAAACGCGTTGGCAAGAACAGCAGCAAACCCGGACCAAAACCGGCAACACCTAAAGAACACGCAAAATACTCAACGCCACGCTTAATAAACTCAAAGTAGTAGGAATTCAAGGGGAGGGGCACATACCATGCGATCCAAAACTTCTCGCCTAGTCCCAGCGAAGCTCACAGAATTCTATGGGTCATCTGCACTTAGTAACAGATGCCAAGAGAACGTTCAGAAGTCACCGTACACAAAATGCACAGCTGGGCAAGACCGAAGGAAAACCAAACGGTGGATGCACTAAAAAAAAAAAGCAACCAAAGGTGGATCAGCATTGAATTGAGCAAGGTAAACAAAAGTAATAGCATGCTCGAGCAAGCATACATACCAGTCACCGGCAGACAAAAAAAAAAAAAATCACGTCGCAGGAAGGTGCACTGCTGACAAGAAGTAAACAAAGCCAAGCAGTGGGAGCACGGCCACAGGTAAACGGGAAGGGGTGTGACAGGAAACAGCGAGGGGGGGGAACGGGTCGTCGTGCATCCAGAGTTCAAAAATCACTCTACCATAAATAGGCTGGAGACGCACACCATTGGTTGAGACTGCCCCAATTACTAAGGAGCACTTAACTCAGTGCGTCTCACCACAATCTGCCCCCAGCTTTTCGATCGGCGCCCCGACGATGCACTGGCCAGCGGTCACGTTAGGGTTCTCAGGCTGACGGTCATCTCCAACTGATCCCGTCACCAGGCCACTGGAACACGCAGCCCTCTGGCTAACTGCCTGAGGTAGGTGGTGAATGTTAGAATGTCTACCCGCTGTAGACCAGCTACTCCGACGTAGGGCCATCTCGCTAACCACTGGCTCAGGGATGTCTGCTAGGCCCAGGTTCTCCACCCCTGGGACTGCAGCTGTATGATCAATATGGCCATCGGTGCTAAAAATTGGTGGAGTGGAGCCTGCTGGATTTTCAATACTGGCCGTAGTCGACCCCCGTTCAATGGGTGATGTTGAATCAGCAGGCCCACTTTGTGGGTCCATACACCCAAGGGCACCCACCGGTGCCTCTGCTAAAGGTGGCACTGGTACGAGGGGCAAAAGGGCCAGGTTGGCATCCAGTTCGTCCTCCAGTCTGGCAATGGCCTCTGCCCCCGGCGAGCTAGAAATTGGGGGGCCTGCTTGGGCCTGGCCACCCAGACGGGCTTTAAGATAACACCGATGCACTTGTCGGGTTTTACTCCGGTCAACCACCGGAGCAATAGTGTACACAGCCCCATTGGCTGGGGGGGGCTCTAATGACTTCGTACACCTCAGAGCTCCACCGATCTTGAATTTTGTGGCAGCCCCTCGTACTAAGGTCATGGAAGTAGACTAGTTGGCCCACCCCCAGTGGCACATCGTTCACCTGACTGTCATGAACTTCTTTCCGCTTGGTGGCTGCTACTCGAAGGCGGTCTTTAGCGCCCTGAAAAGCAGTTTGCAGCCTGGCATGATGTTCCTCAATCCAGTTATGCACCGTTCCTTCAACAGGATCGGGCACCGTTCCTAGCAAGAAGTCGAGCAGCAGGCGTGGTTCCTGACCAAACAACAGAAAGTAAGGAGACTCCCCAGTAACTGAGTGCAGGGTGGTATTGTAGCAAAAGAGCAGTTGGGTCAGGCACGCAACCCAATCTCTTTTGCAGGACACAGGCAGAGTACGAAGATTATGTAAGGTGCAATTAAATCGCTCGCACTGACCATTGCCAGCGGGATGATACGGTGTGGTGCGAGATTTTTCAATCCCATAGAGCTTACAAAGCTGTTGAATGAGAGTTGCCTCAAAACAACGACCTTGGTCGGAGTGGATGCGAGCCGGAATCCCAAACTTGTAAAACCATTCATTAACAAGCACCCTTGCCACAGTGGACGCACGCGGGTCCTGAGTGGGGATAGCCAATGAATACTTACTGAACACATCAGTTATAACCAGGACATCTTCCACCCCAGACCAGGACAGCTCCAATGATGTAAAATCCACCGCCAATACCTCATTAGGCCTTGAGGCCAATAGGTGTCCCATAAAACTACGGGCTGGGGGCCTGGTGTCTTTGGCGACCTGGCAGCGCTCACACTCCAGACACCACTGTGCCACATCAGAAGACATACTAGGCCAATAGCACCGCTTACGTGCCAACTCCAGGGTACGCTCCACGCCCTGGTGGCCATGCTCCTGATGTAGCTGAGTCAAAACATCAGATTTCAAGCTAGCAGGAAGCAATACTTGAAAGTATTCTTCGGCACCATCTGGGCGAAACACCCTACGGTACATTACATCACCCCTGTCCACCAGCCGATCCCACTGACGCAACAGGGTCAGGGCGGACTTTGACATCTGCCTTCGGTCGTTAGACCCAGGCTTGACCCCTTGCCTCCAATGTGGTACTACCTCCTGGAGGACTGGGTCTTGCTCCTGACAAGCGCGCAAGTGAGCGATGTCATTACCTGGCAAGGCTGTAACCACCGCTTGAACCACCGAGGTTACAGACTGCATCTGCTGCACCTGCTGTAAGGAAGTAGAGAGAGCGGTGCTGAGGGCCTGATCCAGTAACACAGAAGGGTCAGGACTCTGCCTTGAGAGAGTGTCCGTGTTGCGGTTCTGCCTGCCAGAGCGCTACCTGATCTCATAATTGAAAGGGGACATTTGGGCAACCCAACGCTGCTCTAAGACACCCAACTTCGCAGTCAACAGGTGACTCAGGGGATTGTTGTCCGTGAAGACAACACAGCGCTGGCCCAGAAGGTACTCCCTAAACTTCTCAGTCAAATCCCACTTGAGCGCTAAAAATTCCAGTTTCATTGAACTGTAGTTAGACATATTGCTCTCAGTGGGCTTAAGACCCCAGCTGGCATACACTATTGGGCGCACCTTCCCACCCTGTTCTTGAGATAGAACTGCACCTAGCCCACTGTAACTCGCATCCACTTCTAGAATGAAGGGCAGGCTGAAGTCAGCATATGCGAGTACAAGGGCGGTCATCAGCTTACCCTTCAACAACTCAAAACTCTGCTGGCACTCCTTGGACCACAGGGACAAGAAACTTTGACCTGAACTCCGCTTGGCTTTCGTACCTCCCAGCACCGCCACTAGCTTGTGGAGGGGAGCCGCCAACTTAGCAAACCCCTCCACAAACCGGCGGTAATAGCTGGCAAAGCCCAAAAATGAACACACCTCGGAGACAGTCTGGGGACGAGGCCAATTCACCACTGCCTCAATCTTCTTGGGGTCAGTTGCCACCCCCTGACTCGAGATGACTTGTCCCAGATAACTCACCTCTTGTTTAAAAAATGCACATTTGCTAAGTTTAGCCTTAAGGCCCTCCTGCTGTAAGTGACCCAGGACAAGCTCCAGTCTTTCCAGATGTTGGGTAATGGAGGACGAAAACACCACAATGTCATCCAGGTACAACAACAGAGTTTGACATTGCTGGTCTCCGTAAATTCTCTCCATTAACCTTTGAAATGTCGCTGGGGCATTACAAAGGCCAAATGGCATTCTCTGCCACTCAAAGAGGCCAAACGGTGTACAGAAGGCCGCCTTTGCATGGTCACCTTCCGGCCAGTGAGTCAAGGGACTCCTCAATGCGAGGAAGGGGGAAGGCGTCTTTGCGGGTTCTGGCATTAAGTTGGCGGTAGTCAACGCACATGCGGAGACTACCATCCTTCTTCCTGACCAATACTATAGGGGACGCGTATGGGCTACAACTCTCCTTTATAATTTGGGCCTCCATCAACTTATTAATATGAGCCTTAGCCATCTCATATTCTGATAGAGGGATGCACCGATAATGCTGTCGAATTGGTACGTCATCAACCAGTGGGATCTGATGAGAGATGAGGTCAGTACACCCCAAGTCCCCATCATGGGAGGCAAAGACTCCATGAAAGCGATGCAGCAAGTCCTGAACCTGCTGTTGGTCAGAGGATGACAAAACAGTGAGGTCAAGTTCCTCAATTTGTGCAGACACAGGCGGCACCACCAGCTGGGAGGCAACAGAAGCGGTCACAGTGCTAACCTCGGTGACATTTGCTGGCAAACTCACCACTTGCACTGAACACAAACTACCCAAGTCAGTCCGGGGATACAACAGCACATCTTCCGTGCCAACATTCACTACTGGTATATAGCTCGTGTTACGGGTCACCCGGACAATCGATGGCGAGGCCAACAAGCCAGCAGGAAGCCCCCCATCAGCAGGTTCAAACAGCACAGAGGTATCAGAGAAATGTGCAGAACACGTAGTGGCTACCAGAACCATGGTCCCTCCTGGGATGCGATGGGCCCACCTCCCACGGACCTTAACCTGACCTGGCCATACGGGGTGAGTGTTCACATAGTGACACTGTTGTAAAGCCTCAATGACAACACTGGGGGCCTGTGCAACAGAGGGGAGCCTGAAGAGGGCAGAACCATGTTGGCCAAAAAGCTCATGGTAACACTTATTCAAGATGTTCATCCCAATCACACCAGGTGCCTGGGGGCCGACCCCGCCTGGCGGGTCTCTCACAACCAGGACACCACACTGTGGTATGGACTTACCACACAACTCAACATCCAGCTCCAAATATCCAATATAGGGTATGGCCAGCCCATTGGCGGCCCGCAGTTGAAGCCAGTGACAAGAACGCAGACAGTCAGAGCCCCAAGGCTCAAAGTGACTGGTGAAAAAGGTCTCAGTAATGGTAGACACCATAGACCCGGTGTCTAGTAAACAGGATATGGGGACCCCACCCAAAGTCCAGTTAAATGGGGACAGGGTGAAATGAGGCTAGATTTAAGAGGCGAATTGTTCGAGCCATGCAACCCCCCACCAGAACCTTGGCTCCTTGGTTCGGTGGGCGCTAGTTTTCCGATGGTGGATGAGGGGAGGACAACCCATGGCCCCTAGAGTGGCCTGTTAGAGAAGGTTGAGTTCGGGCAGCAACCCGCAGCCCATCACAATCCTGGGCGATATGGCCCGGTTGCTGGCAGCGCCTACATATGATGGAATTACTACGATGCCTTGGTGGGGGTCGCTGCAGCATGGCGACACTCTGGGACAATTGGTTAAGCTGCTCTTGTTGTCGTCTCAACATGTCCTTTAACTCTGAGAACTCAGACCTTTCAATGGGGCTGCCAGTGACTGGCCTAATACCCCCGTGCACCGCATACTGTACACCATGAATAGATGAACAGAGTGACTGCGCCCCCTAGTGCCCCCCGGCATGCCCTCGCGCTCCCACCTGATGGCCTCTGCTCGAAGCTCTAGCAGAGTTACAGTTGGCTGGCGCCATATAAGCTGCTTAAGCTCCCTCTGTAGGCCACCATCAAAAACGTGCTCCGAAAATTGATAACATAACAAGACCTCAGCATTCACCAAGCCATCAGGTGCACAATTCTTGACTATCCATAAGGCTGATTAACGCCAAGGAGAACTCCAACAAAGTTTCGATGTCCTGCTGCTTCCTTGAAAAGAAGGCTTCTTGCAGGGCTACATATGACTGGGAACACCCATACAGTTCTTGGAGAATGCTTTTGATCTTTTCGGGGTCATTTCTATCGGCGCTGGGGCGATACTTAATCTCCTGTCTGGCCTCCCCCTCTAAGTGGTCAAACAAGAAGAACGCCAGGTCCTTCGCAGAAAGGTGGCATGCCCACATGCAAGATTCTGCCTCTTCAATCCAATCACTTATCTTTATCCTGGACTTCCCTGTAAACATTGGGCATTTTCTGTCGTGGGGAACAAACACCAATCTCTCTGTCGCTAAGGCCCCAGGTTCAGCATTAGAAGTAGAGGATGCATCGCCTGGATGTACCGGACTCTGTCGTTTTAGTTTCTCATTGTCAGCTTTCAGCTGGATCACCAATTTACGGAGTTCCTGCAATTCTTCCTCCATGTGTATAATCAAAATCGGCTTACCGTATCGCCAAGGGTTTTAGTCCACTGCCAAAGGAACGCAACGGCCAACTGCCACACTGGGCCCACTGCTGTTCTTGCCAACGCACTCACACAGACAGAAAAGGAGAGGTTAACTGAAATGCCTAAAGTGAAAGCAAAACAGTTTTAAGTTTTAACTCCAACCACCATGCAAACAACCACTTTTACAAATTCAAAACAATAGTCTCTGGTGTTTAAAAAGTCGATCCTGCTGACTACGCCAAATGTGGCCTTGGGCAGAAAAGCAAGTGTTGACTAAATTTGACCTTAAACAGAAGAGCAATTACTGACCATGCCACCAGGGGACTTTCACCCCAGGAATATTAACCAGAAAACACTTCACAATGTTGACACGCAAGGTTCGTTTGACTAAAGACACCAGAGACCAAAGTTATGAAAATACAAAAAGGTTATTTTATTACAATGTTTACAAAAATAAAAGTTCTTTCCTTTACTTCACAAACAATCACTTTCATTCACACTCACAATCCAAAGATTTGACTGACATGTATGTGGGGCAAGGATAAGGGAGAAATCAATATTAACGGGGCTGAGGCCTACCAGCAGGGGGCAAGATACCAAGAGACGAAGGAGGAATCCAAGGAGGCACACCATACAAGCATACATGTCACACTCACTGCAAACAGATCGAAATCAATCAAATAAATCAAAAGCACAGCAAAAGGAGAATTCCACGCAGGCACACGTGAACACACACACGGAAAATAGGGGAACACCACCACCTAAGGGATCAGCTGCCACCCTGCCTTGGGCACTCAGCACCTGAAAAGTAAATAAACAGAAAAAAGGTATAAGAAAAGAAAATCAAACAAAGAAACAAAGAAATAACACAGCTTGATCACAACAAACTAACCAATTAAAACACACAACCACACACATGATATAAACTAAGGGAGGGAAACTACGTGGACCACTGATGATCCACAGCTTGCAATGGCCTCCCACCAGTACTGGCATACAGCTGACAACAAAAGGCTGCTTGCCACGGCAGAAAAAGTTGGCAGACGTGGTTGCTAGCCGCACACAAATTCACATAAAATAAGCTCTTGCAAGCATTAAACCAAATAAACAGATAAGAAATAAAGAAAAAGCATTAACAAATCAGGCCCAATAAGATAGCCCACTGGCTATCCACAGCTATAGAAAAAGAGCCTCCTGCCAGTAGGTGAAACCTGAGCAGGACTAAAGCAAATCAACAAAAATACCCAATTTAAAAGAAAAGAAAATATCCCTCACACCACACTCCAAGCACACGTACACTGATTATTGATGAATAATGGTCAGACACACACACACACACACACACTACAAAAGTTAAAACTAATGTTAAAGTGCTGTGGTGGTTTCACAGCCCTCCTCATGCAAACAGCTGCACCAATCAGAAAAAAAAAGCAGCACTCGATAGAAACGCATTGGCAAGAACAGCAGCAAACCCAGACCAAAACCGGCAACACCTAAAGAACACGCAAAATACTCAATTAACGCCACGCTTAATAAACTCAGTAGTAGGAATTCAAGGGGAGGGGCACATACCACGCGATCCAAAACTTCTCGCCTAGTCCCAGCGAAGCTCACAGAATTCCATGGGTCATCTGCACTTAGTAACAGACGCCAAGAGAATGTTCAGAAATCACCGCACACAAAATGCGCAGCTGGGCAAGACCAAAGGAAAACCAAACGGTGGATGCACTAAAAAAAAAGCAACCAAAGGTGGATCAGCAATGAATTGAGCAAGGTAAACAAAAGTAATAGCATGCTCGAGCAAGCGTACATACCAGTCACCGGCAGACAAAAAAAATCACGTCGCAGGAAGGTGCACTGCTGACAAGAAGTAAACAAAGCCAAGCAATGGGAGCACGGCCACAGGTAAACGGGAAGGGGTGTGTCAGGAAACAGCGGGGGGGGGGGGACGGGTCGTCGTGCATCCAGAGTTCAAAATCACTCTACCATAAATAGGCTGGAGTCGCACACCATTGGTTGAGACTGCCCCAATTACTAAGGAGCACTTAACTCAGTGCGTCTCGCCACACAAACAACCATTCACACGCACATTCACACCTACGGTCAATTTAGAGTCACCAGTTAACCTAACCTGCATGTCTTTGGACTGTGGGGGAAACTGGAGCACCCGGAGGAAACCCACGCAGACATGGGGAGAACATGCAAACTCCATACAGAAAGGCCCTCATCGGCCATTGGGCTTGAACCCAGAACCTTCTTGCTGTGAGGCGACAGTGCTAACCATTACACCACCGTGCCGCCCTGCACAGATTGTAATAATTGTATTTACAGGCGTGAATGTACAACCCCGATTCCAAAAAAGTTGGGACAAAGTACAAATTGTAAAGAAAAATGGAATGCAATAATTTACAAATCTCAAAAACTGATATTGTATTCACAATAGAACATAGACAACATATCAAATGTCGAAAGTGAGACATTTTGAAATTTTATGCCAAATATTGGCTCATTTGAAATTTCATGACAGCAACACATCTCAAAAAAGTTGGGACAGGGGCAATAAGAGGCTGGAAAAGTTAAAGGTACAAAAAAGGAACAGCTGGAGGACCAAATTGCAACTCATTAGGTCAATTGGCAATAGGTCATTAACATGACTGGGTATAAAAAGAGCATCTTGGAGTGGCAGCGGCTCTCAGAAGTAAAGATGGGAAGAGGATCACCAATCCCCCTAATTCTGCACCGACAAATAGTGGAGCAATATCAGAAAGGAGTTCGACAGTGTAAAATTGCAAAGAGTTTGAACATATCATCATCTACAGTGCATAATATCATCAAAAGATTCAGAGAATCTGGAAGAATCTCTGTGCGTAAGGGTCAAGGCCGGAAAACCATACTGGGTGCCCGTGATCTTCAGGCCCTTAGACGGCACTGCATCACATACAGGCATTCTTCTGTATTGGAAATCACAAAATGGGCTCAGGAATATTTCCAGAGAACATTATCTGTGAACACAATTCACCGTGCCATCTAAATTCACCGTGCCATTCGCCGTTGCCAGCTAAAACTCTATAGTTCAAAGAAGAAGCCGTATCTAAACATGATCCAGAAGTGCAGACGTCTTCTCTGGGCCAAGGCTCATTTAAAATGGACTGTGGCAAAGTGGAAAACTGTTCTGTGGTCAGACAAATCAAAATTTGAAGTTCTTTATGGAAATCAGGGACGCCATGTCATTCGGACTAAAGAAGAGAAGGACGACCCAAGTTGTTATCAGCGCTCAGTTCAGAAGCCCGCATCTCTGATGGTATGGGGTTGCATTAGTGAGTGTGGCATGGGCAGCTTACACATCTGGAAAGACACCATCAATGCTGAAAGGTATATCCAGGTTCTAGAGCAACATATGCTCCCATCCAGACGATGTCTCTTTCAGGGAAGACCTTGCATTTTCCAACATGACAATGCCAAACCACATACTGCATCAATTACAGCATCATGGCTGCGTAGAAGAAGGGTCTGGGTACTGAACTGGCCAGCCTGCAGTCCAGATCTTTCACCCACAGAAAACAATTGGCGCATCATAAAACGGAAGATGAGACAAAAAAGACCTAAGACAGTTGAGCAACTAGAATCCTACATTAGACAAGAATGGGTTAACATTCCTATCCCTAAACTTGAGCAACTTGTCTCCTCAGTCCCCAGACGTTTACAGACTGTTGTAAAGAGAAAAGGGGATGTCTCACAGTGGTAAACATGGCCTTGTCCCAACTTTTTTGAGATGTGTTGTTGTCATGAAATTTAAAATCACCTAATTTTTCTCTTTAAATGATACATTTTCTCAGTTTAAACATTTGATATGTCATCTATGTTCTATTCTGAATAAAATATGGAATTTTGAAACTTCCACATCATTGCATTCCGTTTTTATTTGCGTTTGCCCAATAGGAGGGGGACGAACAGTTTATTACCTGGACAGTTTATGAGTCCTTGATAATATTGTTAACCCTCTTACATAAATGGTTAGCATAAACTTTGTCCAGATTTGGTAGCTTAGTTCCCACAATCCTCTGTGCAGTTTTAACTATCCAGTCCAAGTCTCTCCAGTTCTCTGCAGTACAGCTGGTGTACCAAACTGTGACACAGTAGCAGAGAAAGCTCTCTATTGTGCTCCTGTAGAAGTTCACTAAGAGCTAAGAGAGGAGTTTGGCTTTTTTAAGGTTTCTCAAGAAGAAAAGCCTCTGCTGAGCTTTCTTCACTAGGTGTGAGGTGTTAAGGGTTCGTGTCAGATCCTTTGTGATGTGGAGTCCCAGGAATTTGATGTTGTTGACCCTCTCTACCTCTTCATCATTTACAGTGGATATAAAAAGTGTACACACCAGGGCTTTACATTAGCACCCGCCCACCCGCCAAATGTGGGTAAAATTTGACTTTGGCGGGTAATAACTTTAGTCTCACTAGCCACTTTGGCGGGTGGTTTATTCTGTGGTATGACAATATATTTTAATTGTAGTTTTCTCTGAAGGCATCTGATATAATAAACGCATTGCAATGTAATATTACGTGCCTACAACTCCCATGAGCACCTGCATAAACATTCTGACAACGTGTTAGAATTGTTAAGAATGTTCATTAACGTCTCAGATAAAATCAATGATACGGTAACCTGCGGTTAATGAACGAAGCAACAAAGTTGCTGACGACTGACAAGCGCACTATGTGGCGGCATATAGTCTCAAACCCTGCTGCTCAGGAAAAAAGGGGCAGAGATGAGCAGGGCCGGAGCAGCATTTTAAAATCACCAAGGTCCGTGATGCACAAAGCGCGCGCCGAAAAATGTTCGACATATTTAAATGAGAGGGGTGAATTGCATGCCACACAAGAGATCTATTCCTGAAATTACTTTTAATGGTGTTTGAACTGAATATCATCACTTTTGAAAAAAAAAATGTATGTGGCAAGAGTAAGAATAATTTAAGCTTGTTTAATGGTTTGATCTGGCCCAAGCAATGAGGACAAAAGATACCTGAACCATGTAGCCTATGGAACTAAGATACATTAACAATCTGGCATCCGTTACACCTACACACACAAAAAAAAATTCTGGGAAAAAAAATCAGTATATACCACCATGTTTTAGGCAAAGTTATCCAAGCCAAACATAAGTTGAAACTTTCCACTCTATTGCTTTGGCTTATCGAATGATTTATTTTTAAAATCACAAACAAGGCAGGCTACAACTGCGCTGCTTCGAAAATGTACGTAAATTGAACAGCTTGATGAAAGCGCGCTGATGGTTACCATGAAAAAAACGTGTCTACTGCACTGCGTTCCTCCGCCGAGTCGTGCACTCATTCGCTTTTGTGTTCTTGGTCTCAGAGCCATGCGCACCAAACAGACACAGAAGACAGACTCAATGTTTAACATAATTAACAATGCACTTTTTACGGAGATATTTTAATGTTCTTTATTTTTTTTTATCCAGTTGAATATTTAGCGTGCAAATGTATTTTCAGCTCTTAAAAATGACCGAGGTCCGGACCGCGGGGGCCTCAGAGCTGGCTCCGGCCATGGAGATGAACAAGACGCTAATAGGAAGATAAGACAGTTCAATGACAAATGGAAGCTCGGACGAGATTGGCTAGTTCATAGCAAAACCGAAAATACCATGTACTGTGAAGACTGTAGAAAGTATGGCAAAGACAGGCACCAGTAATTTTAAACTCAAAACTAGAAAGGACCATGAAAAATCTAATGCACACATCGGTACTATAACATCAAAACAGGCGAAGACGGCTGGTCACTACAGGACAGCATTGCTTTCAAGTCCCTGGCTGTCATGAAGTCGGCTGAGCTGGAGAGGATGGAGCTGCTGTTTAGAAACATTCACGCGATAGGAAAGAAGTTGATCCGCCCCAGCTATCAACTTATGGCCTGCTGGAAGCCTCAGGTCATGAAGACCATTTTTCATGGATCATTCAGACTCATCTGATGATGAATGTAATGAGGACATTTAATGTCTCTCTCTACACATGTTCTCACACACACACACACACACACACACACTATTAATAGATAATACATAATATACATAATAATACGTGATAATACACATAATACTTGCATAGCAAAACATCAAATGTTTTTCAATGATAAATGTTTTGAATTGGATTTTTAATATTAGAATCAGTTCAGTTGTACTGAATGTTATTTTTTATATTATACGATATTTCATATTGTAAGGGGCTTGAATTTGAGTTCAATAAACAGAATACTCTGTTTACATTTTTGTCTGAACTGGTTCCATATTTTCATATAGGGAGCTACCTTAACAGCACTGAATACTTGAGTGCTACTGTACAGATACATTATACGCTGCCATTCATAATTAAATCTAGATCTTCCAAACTTTAACGTATCATGGTGAAGAAAAAACTGTGATTTCCTGGCAACAAAATTGTGGCTAGTGAAAAGGCTGAATGGCTAGTGACTCAGGAAAACCACTAGCCACAGTGGCCGGTGAGCAAAAAAAGTTAATGTAAAGCCCTGCTACACACCCCATTAAAATGATTTTTTTTTTACATCAGAAAAACCTATGAGACCACGATAAATAATTTCAAAACTCTTTCTACCATTAATGTGACCTATAACCTGTACAATTCAACTGAAAAACAAACAAATCTGTTCGGGAGAGAAAAACATTTAAAAAAAATTAAAAATGTACAATAAACTGGTTGTGTAAGTGTGCACACCCTTAAGCTAATTGTTGAAGCACCTTTTGATTTTGGTTGGATTGATTTGATTTTGATTTGGTTGATTTGATTTTGGTCGGCGTCTATCAGCCTGCCACATCTAGACTTGGCAATATTTGCCCACTCTTCCTTGCAAAAGCGCTCCAAATCTGTCAGATTGCGAGGGCATCTCTTGTGCACAGCCCTCTTCAGGTCACCCCACAGATTTTCAATTGGATTTAGGTCTGGGCTCTGGCTGGGCCGTTCCAAAACTTTTTTGGGGTCATTGTCGTGCTGAAAGATGAAATTCCTCTTCATCTTCAGCTTTCTAGCAGACACCTGAAGGCTTTGGGCCAAAATTGACTGGTATTTAGAACTGCTCATAATTCCCTCCACCTTGACTAAAGCCCCTGTTCCAGCTGAAGAAAAACAACCCCAAAACACGATGCTGCCATCACCATGCTTCACCGTGGGTATGGTGTTGTTTTGGTGATGCGCAGTGTTGTTTTTGCACCAAACATACCTTTTGGAATTGTGGGCAAAAAGTTCAACCTTTCCCACATTTTCCCACATGCTTTTGGGAGAGTTGATGTATTTTTTTGCAAAATTTAGCCAGGCCTGGATGTTTTTCTTTGACCCTACCTCATAGTCCAGACATATGGAGAATACAGCAGATTGTTGTCACATGTAGTACACAACCAGTACTTGCCAGAAATTCCTGCAGCTCCTTCAGTGTTGCTGTAGGCCTCTTGGCAGCCTCCCTGACCAGTTTTCGTCTCGTCTTTTCATCAGTTTTGGAGGGACGTCCAGTTCTCAGTAAGGTCACTGTTGTCCCATATTTTCTCCACTTCTTGATGACTGTCTTCACAGTACTCCATGGTATATCTAATGCTGTGGATTTTTTTTTGTCCCCTTCTCCTGGCTGATACCTTTCAACAATGAGATCCCTCTGATACTTTGTAAGCTCTCTGTGAACCCTGGCTTTTGCTGGAGGATGCAACTGAGTAAATGTCTGAACTTTATTTGGGGTTAATCAGAATCATTTTAATTGATGGCAGGTGTGAACCCAAAAAGACTGAATGCTGTAATTAAATCAAAAGGTGCTTCAACAAAGTATTAGTTTAAGGTTGTGCACACTTACGCAACCAGCTTATTGTACATTTTTTATTTTTACGTTTTTCCCCCTAACAGATTTGTTTGTTTTTCAATTGAATTGTACAGGTTATAGCTCACATTAAAGGTGGAAAAATTTTTGAAATTATTTATCGTGGTCTTATTTTTTTACATCAGAAAAACCTATCATTTTAACGGGGTGTGTACACTTTTTATATCCACTGTATGTAAGGGGTGGGGGGGGGGGGGTCATTTTCCTGGTTCTCCTGAAGTCCACAGCAACCTCCTTTGTTTTAGTTATGTTCAGGACCAGGTTATGTGTTTGACATCACGATGTGTTAGATGTTTTAGAAATAATGGACCACCAGTGTGTAATTTAGGATACTGTTTCCAGTTTTGATGAAATTAAAATACCCACTTGGGGCTCAGTTTTACAAGGCACTGAACAAATGCAATTATATCTTATCTAGCACAACAGTAGGAAGGCCAATTGATTTTTCCTCAACTGAGGGAATGGGTGGAGTGGTGAGTGAGGGGTGGTTTCCAGTCTAACACAGTAATTACAATAATAGGCTATATATTATGGTTGTTTCTATAGCAACAACCTACACAGGGACTTGTATGGTGGATGCTTGTGCAATAATTCAAGATTAATAATCATGGATTAATAAATATTCTTATGTAACAAAAAAAAACTAGTGTGGAAGGAGTCTCCAGCGTCAGTAAGACTTCAGGACAGGGGATCTTGCAGTGGTTTCTCTGTAACATGAAATGTTTTTGCTTGTTTGCAGCTATAACACAAGTGTTAAGAGGAGCTAACTTGTTTCACAATTGTTCAACAACATTTAAACTTAATAAAAATGTTATTGCTGGCAAATTGCTGTGGAATAAGAAGAATAAAACACTTCAGGACATGCTTTTTGGGGTAGTGAGAGTAACTCCCCCACTTTGTACCTGGACACAGTGGGCATGTGCCGTCCTTGACCACCATGCAATGGAGTAGTAAGGCATCTCCTTCCCTCCACTAGCCTGGGGTTGTGCCTTGAGCAAGCACTAGCAACCCCTTGCTCCCCCTGGTCAGGGTTACAACCAAAGACTGGACTCGGCAGACTGCACAGAGGAGACCACCACCTGGTGGTTCAATGGACAGGGAAGGTGGACCCAGCAAAGTGTTTGTGGAGCGTGATCAGGGCACAGTGCAACACATAGAACACTGTTGGCCATCCACTGCATTATGACCTAGCACCAGCTGTCTTGATTCTGTCTTGCCCCCGAACCCAATTAGGTCAGGACGAGAAAGTGAGGCTGATGGCTGCACAACTCTCCCTCACTCTAATCCAAGTCACGCGCAAGTCATGACCTCAAATTCAAGTCCTATGGTGATGGGCAAGTAGCAAAGCAGAGGTGCGGAGACACTGGAAGCTGTAGTCATGAACCTGTACATAGGCAGCCCAGGGCATAGGGTCGCTCTCTGCTGGAACGAAGCAGCAGTGGAGTTTGGCAGGCCCCTGTGTGTCTGAGCAGCCCTGTTTAGGATTCGCTCTACTCACCTCTATGGAGGAAGGGGCTAGAAAAGGTACCCCAAACATAGCTTGTTTCACCTCACCCTGGCCAGCACACCCTCGCAGGGATCCCACTCAGCAGCCAAAATACAACAAAAAGATAGTGAAGGTACTCAATCTTGGCACGTGAAACATCGACATATGGGCGTACCTTGAAAGCCCAGATTGGACTCATCAGTCATCTCTGGACCCATTACCGCCACCCACCAAATTGAAGTCATGGTCATCTTCAACCCCGAAGGATGAACATCATCACTTGGCCATATTACGCTACCCCTTTGCTGATTATTTTACTATAACAGCACACCCCATAATCTTTATATTCCTTAATTAATAGGTGCATAGGTTTGGATGGGTTTGGCACAGGAACAAGATTTGATGATCTGGAAGTTTTCCAATCACTAAATTCCTCTTTCTGGAATTAAAAAAAGACCAATTTGCCTGTGTTACTTAATGAAATGAAAGTGATCAATGCCAACAATTGTAAAAAAAAATCATAAATTTAATTAACTGATAAGTAGCTGTGCTACAACTTTTAATCGATATGTTCAGTGTGTTATTAACTATCGGGTATGCATCAACTAGCTGACCAAACACAGTCTCGTCATGTTAAATTCATAGTAATTCTTGAGAACCAACTAAAGCAAAGTTACTACTAATTGACAGTTATTCCACGAAATCGAGTCATACATGAGCTGATAGCCAACAAGGCACATAGCGCAGAGTTGGCTATAAACCATGTACTATGAGATTGAGTGGACTAACTGCTTTATTCTATCCACATTCACTGGATTTTGAAAAACAGAGCATTTTTTTGCAAATTCGATAAATAAAAACTTTATACAAAACATCTGACAAAATCATTTCCGCTTAGAATGTAAACAAACCGGTGAAATGACAGTAGCAATTTGTGAAAAAGGCTATAATAATTCTTGAAAAAAAAAAAGATACGTTATATATACTTTTTGGGGGGGTTGTTCTTCTTCTACTTCTTTAGGGTTTTTGGCGGTTGGCAAACCAACTTAAAGGTGCATCACTGCCACCAACTGGGCTGGAGGGTGGAACAGGAGATATGAGTGGGGGGAGGGGGGAGAGAGATATATCTCATCTCATTATCTCTAGCCGCTTTATCCTGTTCTACAGGGTCGCAGGCAAGCTGGAGCCTATTCCAGCTGACTACGGGCGAAAGGCGGGGTACACCCTGGACAAGTCGCCAGGTCATCACAGGGCTGACACATAGACACAGACAACCATTCACACCTACGGTCAATTTAGAGTCACCAGTTAACCTAACCTGCATGTCTTTGGACTGTGGGGGAAACCAGAGCACCCAGAGGAAACCCACGCGGACACAGGGAGAACATGCAAACTCTGCACAGAAAGGGCCTCGCTGGCCACGGGGCTCGAACCCAGGACCTTCTTGCTGTGAGGCGACAGTGCTAACCACTACACTGCCTTAGTTATTTCTGTTTCTTTTAAATACTTGATAATTTTATGGGTTTTGTTTTTGAGTAAAGTTTTTATTTTGTCCTCAGTTGGTTCAGCAACACGCTCTGCCATTTTGTTTTTCTCTACTCATGGTATATGAGCTGATATCCTCGTAGTAGAGTAGCCAATCAGAGTGCACAATTGCTCACATCCAGTGAATGTGGATGGAATAATTAAGGTTATTACCTGTCACTGCCTTCTTTTTTTCATAAAATGCAATGAAATTCATAAAAATTGCTTAAAAATCATCCACTTTATGTGAGATCATGCTGGGTTGTCTGATATGAATTCCATCCATCCATCCATCCATCCATCCATCCATCCATCCATCATCTGTAGCCGCTTATCCTGTACAGGGTCGCAGGCAAGCTGGAGCCTCTCCCAGCTGGCTATGGGCGAGAGGCGGGGTACACCCTGGACAAGTCGCCAGGTCATCGCAGCCAACATGAATTCAACTTGCTTAACACAAAATTGCTCTAACCCTTCATCCAAAACTACAACACATGACCTCTTTGACTCTGTCCAGTCCGTTCTTGATGCAGATTTTGATCTTGCTGTGTCAGTCTTCCATGATTGAAACCAGATTAGTAAGTCCACCCATTGGACTCCAGATGGCCCAACCTGTGCATCCTCATCCTCATGTTTACATCTTCCTCTTCTCTTTGTACCTAAAGCAAACATGGCAAATTGTAATTGTTAGGTTTTGATCTGTCTCTACTGATGGAATTGACAAAGTATGATCTAAGAATGTAGACCTCTGCCGCCCAAGAGATTCTGCCTCACGGATCGATCCGGGAGCAAACAGTCACTGACACAGACACAGCTGCTCAGAGATGTTTCTCAGTTTGTTGTAGGACAAATATGAGTATGTATTCACTTTCAAGAGTGTGTTGTAGCTATGGGATTGGATGATGATGACTTAATTGACGAAGCTAAGTTATCCATGTATAACGTAAATGGGTGATGAAGAATTACATCACTGGTTTAGACTACACTACTGTATGAAAGAAGAGAGACAATATGTACCATTACATCACCCGTCAGAATCAGTCTTATGAAAAGAAGAAAGACATTACTGGTCAACGTAACCTTCATTAAACAGAGAGCAGAATATGCAAGCAAAGATAAATCTCAAGGATTTAACTTAACCAAAACAAGTAGCAATTAGGACCACCTGTACCAGTTCAAGCATGCCAAACATATATTTATCTATATTTTTCCATCCATTATCTGTAGCCGCTTATCCTGTTCTACAGGGTCGCAGGCAAGCTGAAGCCTATCCCAGCTGGCTATGGGCGAGAAGCGGGGTACACCCTGGACAAGTCGCCATTATCGCAGGGCTGACACATAGACACAGACAACCATTCATATTCACATTCACACCTACGGTCAATTTAGAGCCACCAATTATCCTAACCTGCATGTCTTTGGATTGTGGGGGAAACCGGAGCACCCGGAGGAAACCCATGCAGACACGGGGAGAACATGCAAACTCCATACAGAAAGGCCCTCGCTGGCCACTGGGCTTGAACCCAAGACTTTCTTGCTGTGAAGCGACAGTGCTAACCACTACAGCACCGTGCCACCACATTTATCTATATATTTGTATTATTATTTATTTATATAGAAACAGGTTCTGTCCGGCTGGTCACATTTTCGTTTCCAGGCCATATCTTTAAACCTACTGAAGATATCTTCATGAAACTTTGTATGCATATCAATCCACATGTGAACTGGTGCCTTTTGCTATTTTGGATTTTTGAAAAAAAAGTATTTTTCAAATTTTTACATAAAAAATAGATTTTGACTTAGTTTCTAAGAGCAATGTTCGTTTCTGGAGCATATAACCAAAACTATTCATGATACGGATTTGAAACTTGGTATCCATGTTAACAAGGTGATGTAGATGTGCTTTTTCATACTAAGAAATTTGAGAAATTTTAATTTTTCACGTTTCCATGGAAACAATTTCAGACTTAGTCTCTCAGGTTGATCTTAGGGGTAGGTTTTGTTTCTGGAGCCGAACTTGAAAACTATGAGTGATATGGTCTTGAAAGTTGGTATAAGTTTTGATTAAGTAATGTATATGTGCCTTTTAATACTAAGAAATGTGAGAAATTTTAATTTTTAGCTCACCTGGACCAAAGGTCCGGTGGGTTTATGCCATGGGCTGCTGAGGTCAGTGTAAAGAGGTGTAGGGTTGGTTTCCTGCAGCAGAACTTGAAAAATGTGACAAATAATACCTTGAAACTTGGTATATACTGTAGTTGGTAAATAGGGTGGGGGGGTATAGGTGACTCTGTCTTCTTGTTCTATCAGTAATGCTGTGATTCTCAGTACAAAGAACATACGTTTCTACATTTGTATCATTGCTGAAGAAGAAAAACTTCCTTTATTTCAGTTTTTTCGACAATTTCTGGCCGAAGATAGTCTGAAAGAGAAATGAATGCCTTCAAGGAAAGCTGCGTCTTGTACTGGCTTACAGTCGATGTTAACCCTTGCTGATGTCGCAGAGGCATTGAACTGTTAAAGCGAATCAAAGTAAAATCCCAATCAGGAAGAGCTGATTTTCTAAACATAAACATAAAATTTGTAGCACACTTCACTCTCGTGTAAACAACAGATAGTTCTGGGCAGCAAAGTCCCAAAACGTCTCCTCACATTGGTTGCACTCTTTCATCCTCCACCATTTGGCATCAGCAAATCACACTGCAGCTGATTTTAATATCACATCCAAACCAATTTTGCATAAACTGTGGTCGGTTTATTAGATCTCACTTCACCCTCTGTTTCCCTCTTCTTTTATTCTATTTCTCTTTCTTTCTAATTCATCTTCACAGTCCTTTGCCAATAATGCTAGCTCTATCCTGACTAAGCACTCCAGCCATCCTCTGACCTCCCCTCGCCTGAACTGGCTTTTTAGCTGTGCGTGATTTAGGTTGCCTCTGTCCTCTTAGCTAATTGATTTAAGCCAGCCCTGCTTCCCTCATTTTCGGCTTGTCAGGATCCTCGCAGGTCCCATAAACTGCATTAGCTTCATGAGTGATGGATTAGCAGAGGTGCTGCCTGCCTCAGAACGCCACATGCGCACATTCATTCATATTAAACCCATAAAAACACACAAAGAAACTCTATCACACACACAGTATGTAAATAGACACACATCTGATGGCTATCATCAGCTGGGGAGGTAAATAAACTCTGGCAGAGGATTTGATTAGACCGTTGTTTACTTGGTTAGGGAGGATGGGGAGAAACAGAACCCAGTGTCTGCTGATGTACTGATAACCATTATCCAATTACGCAGACCCAGGACAGTCCATTATTCTATTACACTCCGAGATTCATCCAAAATACATGCAGCTCAACCTACATGGTGCCCTAAAATGATAACTCTCCAGTACAGAACGTAGGATACACTAGTGAGATGTAAAAAGCATTTAACGTTCTTCATGCACAGATTTATTTGCTTAGTTTCAATAAGGGCCTGTTTGGCAACACGTAAGTAAACAAGTGTATAAAACTTTCATTCCTATCTCTGAGGAGTTTCCAAATGTTTTCCAAGTGTACGATAAAATCATGAAATTGAACAACATTGCAGTGTGGTGTTTATTTTATTGGTGGTGCAGTGATTAGCACTGTCATCTCACAACAAGAAGGGTTCAGGTTCAAACCTCACAACCAACTTGAGCCTTTCTGTGTTGAGTTTGCATGTTCTTTCCATGCCTGCATGGGGTTTTCATAAGGTTCCTCCAGGTGCTCTGGTTTCCTCCCACAGACCAAAGACATGCAGATGTGAGTGTGAATAGTTGTTCATGTCTGTGTTAGCCTTACAATAGATTGGCGGGCGACCTTCCCAGGGTGTACCCTGCCTCTTGCACAAAGTCAGCTGAGACTGGCTCCAACTTCCCCCCCAACCATGATGGATAAGTGCTATAGATGATGGACGGATGGATGGATGGATGGATGGACAGATTGGGAAAAAAGCATTGCATGGTGTTTTTCTAATCTTCAATTGCCTGGGTTATTTGTGCCGTTGCACACAGTAACCTGTAGGTGTACACATTGTCCTATTAAAGTGGCCATTGAGCATACATAATGAACGATAATGAACACACCTTTTAACCATTTTATACCAGCTAATGTGGTTAATGCTATACTGCTATTGAAGATGATATCACACCAACAACATCTCTTTCTCCTGAAATATGTGACATGATTTTTAAAACACAAAGTCTAACCCTTCTGTGAATTTCGTCTTCTATGAAGAATAGGTGTTGGCTTACTGGAATATTTTTGAATCTTTAGTTTTATTCTATCCACATTCACTGGATATGAGCAGTCACACGCTCTGATTGGCTACCCTACTACTAGGATATCAGCTCATATACTGTGAGTAGAGAAAAACAAAATGGCGGAGTGTGTTGCTGAACCAACCGAGGACGAAATAAAAGCTCTCTTCGAAAACAAAACCTCAAAAAATACAAAAAAGCAACAAAATACGGAATGAAAGTATTTGATGGTAAGAACGTACCTTTTTTATTTTTCAAGAATTATTATTATTATTGTAGCATTTATAGTCATTTCATATCAGTACTGAGCCCCTGCAGTATTTGTGCAAATGACTTAACAGCAACATGTGATAGCTAAAGCCTAGGTCACAACTGGCCGTACGTGCTCCTACGGCCGGTCTACGTGCAAAAAACGCAAGAAACACACAGAGGGCGCGTGTGTGACGTGCTGATTTTCGAGCCGTAGACTGGCCGCAGACCGGCTGCAGAGGTTCTTTGTCATGTCAAACAAACTCTACGGGCGTTTACGTTTTTCAGGTTGCAAGACAAACTTACGGCCAATGTGCGTCTTTCTCCACGAACAAAAAAACGCAGCGATTTGGGAAACGCCAAAAATCGCACGGCCAAAAAATCGTACGTCCGGTTGTGACCTAGGCTTTAGGAAATACTTTGAGTTAGCGTCAGTCATTAGCAAGCTGATGCTTTGTACCATATTTCTAGGTGCCTAGCAGGGGTCTAATGATGCTACTGACTTGAAAGGCAATTGTATTGCGTGTACACCTTCCCATTAGAAAAGCCAACATTTTTTTTCTATTGGGTAATGGTTTCCAGGACCAGTAAACTCTGATTTAGTAAGGGTACCTAAAATACATAGGAATTTCTAACTTTTTCAAAAAAAGAATCATACTACTAGACTCCAATGGTTTAGCATTCATGGTGCAATCTTCTTGTAGACTTGGTTTAATCTGTGTAAATGTGCCTATAGTTGTTACTGATGAATATAAATATGAATACTTTAACAGAAATTTTAACCGAGCAGACCATTTTCTGAAATATGAACTGGGGTCAATGTACAAAACACTTATCCCTCACAAAGCTCTTTATTTATTTATTCCACAAAATCAAGTGGTACATGAGCTGATAGCTGATGAGGCGCGTAACGCTGAGCTGGATATAAGCCATGTACGACGAGATTGAGTGGAATAACTGTTTTATTCTATCCACATTCACTGGATTTTGAGAAACGGAAAAATAAAAAAAGACACATTCTTACTATCAAAGACTTTCATTCCATATTTTCTTGCTTTTTTTGTATTTTTTGGGGTTTGTTTTCGGGAGAGTTTTTATTTCGTCCACGGTTCAGCAAAATGCTCCACCATTTTGTTTTTCTCTACTCATGGTATATGAGCTGATATCCTAGTAGTAGAGTAGCCAATCAGAGCATGCAATTGCTCATATCCAGTGAATGTGGATAAAATACACACACACACTCACACACCGGCTACTTTTATAGGAACTTGTTCTTGATTCTAGGATTGCTGTTCTTGGCTGCAGGAGTGGAACCCAGTGTGTTGTTCTGCCGTTGCATGCTGAGATGTTTTTCTGCTCACCACGGTTGTAAAGAGTGATTATATGAGTTACTATATCCTTCCTGGCAGCTCACATCAATCTGGACATTTTCCTCTGACCTCTCTTCTCAAGAAGGCATTTGTTTCCACCCACAGAACTGTCGCTCGCTCGATGTTTTTTGTTTTTTGCACCATTCTGTGTAAACTCTAGAGACTTTTGTGTGTGAAAACCCCAGGAGATCAGCAGTTTCTGAAATACTCAAACCAGTCTATCTGACTCAAACCAACACCCATGCCACAGTGAAAGTCATACTTTGAGATCACAACTTTTCCCATTCTGATGTAGGAACTGAACATTAACTGAAGCTCTTGATTTGTATCCGCGTGATTTTATACATTGTGCTGCTGTTGTGATGTGACTTTTTGTTAATTGTGTCAATTTGTAAAACAAAATCACCTGTTTTGATAAGTAATATAGAGTTCATACTGTTTTCAGCAGGAAATCAATACCTATACAACAGGACATTTAATTTAGTGCAGTCTGGCACACAAGAAGTGTTTTCTTCATAAGAGGGTCATTTAGATTAAGGAACAGCCACTTCTGGAGAAAGCTCATAAATATTTATTACAAGCACCAAGTTTGCTCAGGATATAGCCAAGAAGGATAAATAAGCTTATGACTTTAAAGAGGCGTGCATTAAAATTTGAAATATGATTTAATGTTGAAACAGGAACACTTAGGACCATTTTATATTTAAACAGGAGCACTGTCTCTCTTTCTCTCTGTCACTTTATCTTCTACTTCTCTCTGAGTTCTTTGCATAATCAAGAAGGATGACATCTGTTTGATTTTCAGTCATTAGAACATATAGTCATTACAAGAGCATATATCAATGTCTTTCAAGTTATCTTTCAACAAGACTGTCTTTTACCTTGAGATTATAGCTGAGATTTAAAATATACTACCAGGTTACCCAGCATTGCTCGGGTTTTGCTAAATTCTGGGTTGCCCCCAGACTTCCATGTCAAATTTGGTGAAGATTCATTGAGAAATGATGATGTTAACCCAAGGCAAACAAAAATCCAAACATCCATCACCCAGGGCCCCATCAGGAACCCCCTGGGGCCCAATTATGGAATTTCTGAGTTCTGCCAAATTGTGGCTATATCCTGTACCTACGTGCCAAGTTTAGTGAAGATCTGTCGAGCGTTTGTGCTGATAAATGTAACGTGAAAGGCATTGAGGGAGGGGGTGGGTTGATATTGTGCCCCCCAGGGACCTCCCTGGGGTCCATACATGAATTTTGTCATCCCCGGACCTACTTGCCAAATTTGGTGAAAATCCATCAAGAAATGGCACTATTAGCTCAAGACAAGCAACCAAACAAACAAATAAACTTTGCTGCCTATTATATAGAAAGTATTATATAACTCTGTGTTAATTTTCAATTCTTAAACATTATTATTATTGGAATTGGAAATTTATACTTGAGCTGTAGGAGTCCATTCTTGGAAAATTTTCTTTCTTGACCTGGACTTTCCTTGATTTATTGGCATTTGTACTTGACCTTATCTCAGTCTCGGGCATTGATCTCACTATATATGGTCTTTGTTTGGACTGAAAGTTTGTGTTGTCTTTTCTTTTTGCATGCACAGAGTTGACAATAAGTAATTTCTTCTTCTACGAAGCATAGCCCAGTCACAGGAGCAATGCGCAAATGAAGCCAACTACTCAAAATATGGGCTTAATGGTTTTGGATTTAATTATTTACAGTGTCCATTTTGACTGGCTCGCACTTTTAGAGACAAACATGACTTTGAGTCATTTGAAGTCAAACATGACTTGGCCTCAACCCACTTAAGCCTTGGTCTTGACTCAATCTTGTCTATTCCTGCTCTTGAAATACATCAGCAAAGTCAGCAAGTTAAGACGAAGTGTTAAGCCTTCACTTAACAATAAAGCATCTGATGATGCGGTGAATCTATAACAGCCAGGGAAAAGTTTTATAAGATTAAAAGCTGGCATGAATACCAATTTCATTTTGAATGATGATACACATTGACTTTGTGTCAGCCCAACAGCTTATATATGATATTTGGGCACTGTGGGATATAGGTTTAACTCGCCATTACTTTAATGACTGTAGAGCCAATGACATTAGACTATAGCGTGAAATTCCTGAACCACGCAAATCTCTGTGCAGCCAAGTCATTAGATGGGCAGAATACCTGGGCTATTATCCACAGACAGCATTTTAATAACAGACGACTGGTGAAGTGGTGACAAATCGATAAGTGATTTTTGTTCTGCAGTTGGGAAAGAAAGTTGTGCTTTCCCTTGCTCGAGTAAAACATTTGAAACACTTCCAAGGACCCTTTTGTTGAGCGACTTTTAAACAACTTTGTGTGTAAAACCATTATATACACTCACTGTCAACTTTATTAGGATATTAGAAATACCTGTACACCTGCACAGGTACTATACATCCATTCCTGCATTTCAGGCCTGCAACATATTCCAAAAAAAGTTCGGATGGGGGAAATTTAGGGCTAGTAATGAGGTAAAACAATTAAATCATGATGTGATTTGAAACAGATGATATCAACAGGTGATTGTAGTCATGATTTGGTACAAAATCAGGATCCAGGAGCAAAGATGGACCGAGGATCTCCAGTTTGTCAGCAAATACATGAGAAAATTATTGAAATGTTTAAAACCAATGTTCCTCAAAGAAAGATAGGAAGAGATCTGAAGAGTGCATAAAAGGCAAGGGCGCAAGCCTAAGCTGAGCATCCATGATCTCCAATCCCTCAGATGGCACTGCATCAAGAACCATCATTCATCTATAGCTGATATAACCACATGGGCTTGGAATTACTTTGGAAAACTTTTGTCAAGCACTACAATACTGAGTTACATCCACAAATGCCAGTTCAAACTTTACTGTGCAAAAAGGAAGCCTTATGTTTATTGTGTCTAGAAGTGCAGTCGACTTCTCTGGGCTTGGAGGTATCTGGGATGGACCATCACACAGTGGAAACGTGTATTGTGATCAGACGAATCAGTATTCCAGGCCTTTTTTGGAAGAAATGGACACCGTGTGTTCTGGACCAAAGATGAAAAGGACCATCCAGACTGTTACCAGGAACAAGTCCAAAAGCCAGGGTGTGTCATGGCATGGGGTTATTTCAGTGCCCTTGGAGAAGGTAATTTATAATTCTGTGATGGAGCATTAATGCAGAAAAGTACATTGAGAATTTGGAGCAACATATGCTGCCGTCAAGACAACATCCTTTTCAGGGAAATTTTAGCAAGACAATGCAAAACCACATTCTGTACACATTACAAAGGCATGGCTGTGGAAGAAGAGGGTGCCTGTCACCTCTGTCCCCAATAGAGAATGTATGGTGAATTTTGAATTGAAAACTATGACAACAGCAACCCTGTACTGTTGTACACCTTAAGACCTGTTTCACACACAACAGTCTCTATGGTGCAAAAAAACAAAAAACACTGAGTGAGCGACAGTTCTGTGGGAGTGGAAACAAATGCCTTGTTGATAAGAGAGGTCAGAGGAAAATGGCCAGATTGGTTCAACCTGCCAGGAAGGATATAGTAACTCTTTACAACCGTGGTGAGCAGAAAAGCATCTCGGCATGCAACTGCAGAAGACCACATTGGGTTCCACTCCTGCAGCCAAGAACAGGAATCTTAGAATCAAGAACAAGTTCGTATTAAAGTAGCCAGTAAGTTCTTCCGGGTCTTCAGTTCATTCTACAAATATTTTATTGGGTTTAAGTGTGGTGATTGACTGGTCCATTCCAACACCTTTATTTTCTTGATATGGAACCAGTTGAGAGTCTTCTTTGCAGTATGTTTTGGATCATTGTCCTGCTGGAAAGTCTACACATATTTCATCATCATCATCATCATCATCATCATCATCCTAGTGGATGGCAACAGAATCTTCTCAAGAATTTTTTTCCTACTTGACTCCATCCATTTTCCGTTCATGTATTTCAATGTACTAGTGCCACATTGATTAACAGGAGACAAAAGCCATCTTTGCCAAAGAGCAAGGTCAATGATGACTGTGCCATTCTAGAGCTCAGAGCAAACATTGATTACGAGATGAAAAACAAAAGCAGCTTTGCAAATACAAACAAAATTTTCCAGCATGGATTCCTTCTGCATCATAAAACGCAAAGCAGTACAGCGGGGCTAAATGCAGACACTTGATTTGCTCATGTAAGACTCAGGGACGATTTCTCAGAGACAACAAGGGAAGCCAAGCTTCCCCTAAAATTCTCTCCCCAAACTGCGGCATCTACGGCGTTGAATTCTTATTAAAACAATAACTTGCATAACATTATATATGCCCAAGAGTGTATTTACGTTCATAACTATCCTGTAACTTATTTGAGTGATGTCTGACAAACTTGCAGTTCACTACGAGAATCACCTTTGCTGCCAGGCTGTAACCAGCGTTGCCAGATACTGCTGACGTTTTCCAGCCAAAATATGTTCAAAACCCGCCAAAATGCACTTAAAACCGCCAAATCTGGCAACACTGGCTGTAACCTTTCTTATTTCAATGGGCTCAATGGCTGGCAGCCGGGTATCCGTTGCAGTCTATGAGAGGGCTCTGAATAGCCAATTTCGGCTAGTTGTTATTGGTTAAAATCGACAAAATCGTCACTTCCAGGGAAGCCGGGCTTCTCTGGGACTAAACGAGACAGTGGGAGGGACAAGAAGCCGGGCTGATGAAGGATTATTGGAGGTAGTGTTTGAAAGACATGAGGAGGGCGGGCTCTGTACTTCGGCGTCGGCGAGGAACACGGAAGTATGATCAGTCAGTCCCCAGCGGATGTCAAGAAAGTGTAGTCGTGTGCCAAAGTGCTGTCCGACTTTCTTTTCATATAAACGTTTCTTCTCATTGATGTCACTGTACATTACTCTGTAAATAAATGTAAATATTACTCGTTGTGCTCCGTTAACTTTCATCCATTCTATCAGTTTGATCATTCGTGAATTCACTCGTTTGTTTCATTTGTAGTTCAATCTGGTTGTAGGCTAGCTTGAGCCTTATTGGGATCTGCAGTGCTAGCTGCTAACAGAAATTGGTGAAGTCTCTGGAAAGCACAACCAGCTAGTAT
This sequence comes from Neoarius graeffei, assembly GCF_027579695.1. Lineage (NCBI taxonomy): Eukaryota > Metazoa > Chordata > Actinopteri > Siluriformes > Ariidae > Neoarius > Neoarius graeffei. The sequence goes on from NC_083574.1 coordinate 12,105,574, forward strand.
GACAGGGTCACAGACCATTTTCTGGAAAAGGAGTGGAGGGCAGAATTTGTGTATAAATAGTGTGCATCATATAATGTTCATGAATCTGAAGTGTGTATATTGTTCAGTAATGTTAAGAGAATGGTGGGCTCTGTGTTATAGGTTATACCTGGGTATAATATTCAAGGTTCTGTGTGTTGCATAGCCTACCTGGTTATGAATTTCCAGACTGTGTTGCAGAAGATGTTCAAGGATGTGTTGCACAGCTGGGTGTTGTGTTAAAGACTCTGTGTTGCATATCAGGGTATGATGTTCAAGGCTCTTCGTTGAATAGCCAGTGATTTTTGGATGTTTGATACTTTTGATTAAGGATATGAGGCACTAGCCTGGCAAGCCAGACTATAACATGAAATGTACAAGCAAAAATACTTTCTGCCACTAGGTAGGGTTGTCTAGTTCACTATGCTAATGGGGCACACCTTTCTATGCTTTGATATCCGGCCTACAGGTTTTACGATGAATGCGTAAAATGGGCTTCCCCTGTTTTAAAAACCAGCAGCCGCCACTGGTAAGACTACAGGATGATTTTGGCTTCGATTATCTTCAGCAGCAGTACATACAGAGGACAACAGCCTTGGTTAAATCATCAATGGTAACCTCAATCTGGCTCTTTATTAGAGAGGGCACGAATGCTGTCTGGTGGCAAATGACAAGACGCTGCTACCGTCATAAAATATGACCCAGAAAACAATTGGGTTTGAAGTTCGCACATTAATTTTAGGATTGTTACTCAATCAGCCAGGTTTAGTGTACATGTGAATGAAGTGTGCTGTGATTTGCAGAGTGGATGTTGGCTTTTTATACACAACCCAACTTTAACCATTAAGTTGTGATGCTTTTTATCAATGTACCAGACAAATAACTAATATTATTCTATCGACATTCACTGGATATGAGCAATTGCACGTTCATTGGTTACTCTACTATCAGGCTATCAGCTCATATACCATGAGTAGAGAAAAACAAAATGGCGGAGTGTGTTGCTGAACCAACCGAGGATGAAATAAAAACTCTACTCGAAAACAAAACCCTAAAAAATACAAAAAAAAGCAACAAAATGTGGAATAAAAGTATTTGCTGGTGAAAACATATCTTTTTTTATTTTCCAGGAATAATTATTATTATTATTATTATTATTATTATTATTATTATTATTATAGCATTTTTCACAAATTGTTACTGTCATTTTGCCGGTTTGTTGACATTCTAAGCGGAAATTATTTTGCAGAACGTATAGCCGACTTGGTGCTACACGCCTCATCAGCTATCAGCTCATGTACGACTCGATTTTGTGGAATAACTGTTAAAAGTGCATGGAATCCAGGAACAAGATTATTATAGGTTTTTTTCCAAAAACATGTACCATATATGAAGAGTTTGGATCCAAAATGCTATATATCCAATTCCATTCTTTCAAGAAAAATAACTTTTTCTGATTACGGGAAGTGATAAAAGGAAAACCACTGTATCCTGTTTTAAAATTTATTGACTAACTCCTTAATGATAATAAACTTCAAAAATGAAATCCAGAACTAATTAACAGCTTTTAACTAAACCAAGAAATTTTTTTTTTGTCAAGTCGCTACATTTCCACACCACGGCATTTTCCCCCAAAATGCTACATATCCCTTTCTATTTAAAGTGCATTTAACCGTATTCTTTCATGACAGATTATTTTATTTTACAGATTATTTTATGATAGAAATTATTCATAATTCAGCTTGAAATTGTCCAATAAATGCAAGAAGTGACAAAGCGATTTCCTACTTCATGGGCGCAGCCATCTGAGAAGACTTCATGCCAATGGCGGCCTCTGATTGGCCAAATGGATATGTCTGGTTTTGAGAAAAATCGGAATGAAAGGCCATAATGCAGTGTGTAAATCTATGGCAGATATCGTGTTTTGGCAAAAACTGAATATGGTACGAGTAAGATATGATAATCGCTGATGGTTTGTGGCGGGAGTTTCAATTTTTCAAATTTGGTGTTTATTGCGTTTTGGAACCAAACTCTTCATATGGCTTCTCTTGTAATTCTAGCAAATACACATCAATGTTTTCCACTGCTAAAAAAAAAAACACTGTCCCCGATTTTCGGAAGTTAGCGTTGTCGTCAAGACCACTTAAACCAAGACCAAGTCATGACCAAGGCCAGAGTGTATCGAGACCAAGACAAGACCAAAACTTTGAGAGGTTGAGATCAAGCTAAGACCAAGACCAGACCAGTATGTGTGAAGGGGGGTGAGGTGGGGTGATTGCCATTAACGGTAACACGTTTCAAATTAGCAATGAGTCATGTTATTGGTTGAATTTGAAACAGGAATTTTTTCATCCAATCACAGTAATGATGTTAACAAATAAATCAGACAATTTAATGATATTCCCACAGTTGTCGTCTTGACTGGTGTTGAAATAAAATCCCAAGTCCTCCATGTCTGAGACTGAGACAAGACCAAGTAAAAATGCAAAACCAAGACAAGACCAAGACCTTCAAAAAGTGGTCACAAGACCAATCTTGAGAACAAGATCGAGTTCAAGTACTACAGCATTATCTGAAGCGCACTTGTCAAAATGGCACATTTGCTCAGACATTGAATGACACAGAGCTACAACTCCCTTTAAATCAACCGATACAAGCTCTAGCCTCATTGGATACCACTCACAAACGCCAAACACTGGCGTTACAACAACGTTACACTCTTTCTGGAAAAAGTAATCAATCTAACAGTAAGTCATCACATCACATCACATCATCAGAGGTCCCAGACCAAAGTGCCTGACTACCCTCTTTTACTTTTCTATTGTCGTCAGACATTTTTAGCTCATTCCTATCACTCATTCTCATCATTTGGAAGACTGGGGACATCTTTTCCAATCCACTGATCAAAGACAGGTTTAGAGTGCTTATATCATCAAGATGAATTGTAGAGCACTGGGAAATACTCCCAGGGTCATAAAATGCAAGAGGGTTTATGGAAAAGACCTTGAGAAAACCAGGTAATCTGTATTTTTCATTCATAAACACATCCACTGCAAGACCCATTCTTATTCCATTACAGGAAGCTGGCACATAGTCTGTAAGTAGGCAGGTTGCCTTGACATGTGCACATGACCTAAAGAAGGTCAGTGTATGTTATTAGAGTGATTATTGAATTTAAGTTTGTATGATACAGCATTCAAGTAAAAGATCACTGTTGGGATTGAGTGTCATTGATTGGAGGTTTGAGACCCAATTTCTCAATTTCTGTTATCCAAACAGATTTCAACACAAGCTACTTTCCATTACACTGAGATGGAAATGAATCAGTGGCTTTACATATTTTTGAACCCATATTTTTAGGCGTGGATGTTTCACCTTTGAAGGTGGCAGGGGGCGATGCTGCCAGATATGAAGCGGAGATCCTCTTATAAGCGTTTTATTCCTCTTTCACCACAGCAATTTGACACAATTTCCATGAATTAAAGAATAGCATGCTGTATGTACTTTTTATTCATTTATAGAGTAGTTACATTTAGTGTGGAGTCTGTGTTGGGGCAGTGGGCATGTGCCATCCTTGACTACCATGCAATGGAGTAATAAGGCGTCTCCTTCCCTCCACTCATCTGGGGTGATGCCTTGAGCAAGCGCTAGCAACCCCTTGCTCCCCCTGGTCAGGGTTACGACCAAAGACTGGACTCGGCAGACTGCGTGGAGGAGACCACACCTGGTGGTTCAATGGGCAGAAAGACAGACCCAGCAAAACGTTTGTGGAGCGCGATCAGGGCACAATGCAACACGTAGAATACTGTTGGCCATCCATTGCATCCCGACCTAGCACCAGATTCTGTCTTGCCCCCAGACCCAGTTAGGTCAGGATGAGAGAGTGAGGCTGATGGCTGCGCAACTCTCCCTCACTCTAATCCAAGTCACATGCAAGCCTCATCTCATCTCATCTCATCTCATCTCATCTCATCTCATCTCATCTCATATCATATCATTATCTGTAGCCGCTTTATCCTGTTCTACAGGGTCGCAGGCAAGCTGGAGCCTATCCCAGCTGACTACGGGCGAGAGGCGGGGTACACCCTGGACAAGTCGCCAGGTCATCACAGGGCTGACACATAGACACAGACAACCATTCACACTCACATTCACACCTACGGTCAATTTAGAGTCACCAGTTAACCTAACCTGCATGTCTTTGGACTGTGGGGGAAACCGGGGCACCCGGAGGAAACCCACGCGGACACATGCACGTCATGACCTCAAATTCAAGTCCTGTGGTGATGGGCAAGTGGTGAAACAGCAGGTGCGGAAACACTGGAAACTGTATTCATGAACCTGAACCTGCACACAGGTGGCCCAGGGCATAGGGTCGCTCTCTGCTGGAACTGAAGCAGCAGCAGAGTTCAGCAGCTCCCTGGGTGTCTGAGCATCCCTGTTTAGGATTCGCTCTGCTCACCTCCATGGAGGAACATAGCCTGCTTCACCTCACCCTGGCCAGCACACCGCGGCTGGTGGAGATCCCACTCAGCGGTCAAAAAATTGAAGCCATGGTCATCTTTGACCCCAAAGGACAAACATCAACATCACATCATATTTAGCATTGTGGACCATTTGTAAATGACGTCAGTTCCTATTATCACTTATGCTACATTATATAGTCTTTTTTCAACCTCTGGAATTTAATGAGACAAAAAAAAAAACATGCAGCTTGTCATGTTACCTGAGAAACGCAAAACCCTCCATTCTGAAGACCTTTATGAATCAGAAAATGTAAAGTTATAACATTATTTTCCTCTGCAACAAAGTGCTGACACTGGAGGCTCCTTCCAAAAATCCTCAACAGAAAACTTCACCACGTCAATAAATATACTTAATAAATATACAAGTTCCTGTTCACAACTAATCATACATCTTTATTTTCTTCTTGAATGCTCAGGATGTTGAGAGCTAGGTGAAAATAATGAAATAAATGGATGAGGAAATGAGGTCACGGGTCACTCGCAACTCGAGGTTGGTATTTAACAGTTGGATCACTATGTACAATTTTTTACTCTATATTTCTATAAAGTTCTGAGTTTATGTAAGATGTTTTTCTGTAGAAAAATTGTTCAGCTGGTTGTGATGCTAAATAAACAGAATGCACGTCGCACTGAATGATTACACTACCGAAGTAGAAGATGTTCTGTACTGTCAGTTCCCCAAAACTATGGTTGCCATTTTCTACCATATTAAATAGACGCCACGAATCTAATAGGCTATATTTCTCTCCGACTGACCCGCTCATGTGAACCTGCTCACTCTGAATTATTACGGTGGTGACACGACCAATACCCAGACCTCTTCCTGCCATTAATCTTGTACAAGCCAATGCACCCTTGGCAGTAAGGGAAGGATTAAAGGAGGAGGGGGAAATGGCAATAAAGGCCATAAAGTTTTCACACCTCCTATTTGGCTGGGTTTTTTTTTCCCCAAACATATGTCTTCGACCTTACTCAGAGTGAAAACAAATAACAGCCAGGCAATGAGAAAGAGCTGTGGCCTTTTCCCTTCTGAACCTTTTGCTAATTTGTCTATGGAGAAGTCGATTAAGAAGAACAGCAGGCATTGATTTATGAATAATTAAACCAAAGGGTTCAATCCTGATCTATGTGGATTTTTACGTACAACCCCGATTCCAAAAAAGTTGGGACAAAGTACAAATTGTAAATAAAAACAGAATGCAATGATGTGGAAGTTTCAAAATTCCATATTTTATTCAGAATAGAACATAGATGACATATCAAATGTTTAAACTGAGAAAATGTATCATTTAAAGAGAAAAATTAGGTGATTTTAAATTTCATGACAACAACACATCTCAAAAAAGTTGGGACAAGGCCATGTTTACCACTGTGAGACATCCCCTTTTCTCTTTACGACAATCTGTAAACGTCTGGGGACTGAGGAGACAAGTTGCTCAAGTTTAGGGATAGGAATGTTAACCCATTCTTGCCTAATGTAGGATTCTAGTTGCTCAACTGTCTTAGGTCTTTTTTGTCTCATCTTCCGTTTTATGATGTGCCAAATGTTTTCTATGGGTGAAAGATCTGGACTGCAGGCTGGCCAGTTCAGTACCCGGACCCTTCTTCTACACAGCCATGATGCTGTAATTGATGCAGTATGTGGTTTGGCATTGTCATGTTGGAAAATGCAAGGTCTTCCCTGAAAGAGACGTCGTCTGGATGGGAACATATGTTGCTCTAGAACCTGGATATACCTTTCAGCATTGATGGTGTCTTTCCAGATGTGTAAGCTGCCCATGCCACATGCACTAATGCAACCCCATACCATCAGAGATGCAGGCTTCTGAACTGAGCGCTGATAACAACTTGGGTCGTCCTTCTCCTTTTTAGTCCCAATGACACGGCGTCCCTGATTTCCATAAAGAACTTCACATTTTGATTCGTCTGACCACAGAACAGTTTTCCACTTTGTCACAGTCCATTTTAAATGAGTCTTGGCCCAGAGAAGACATCTGCGCTTCTGGATCATGTTTAGATACGGCTGCTTCTTTGAACTATAGAGTTTTAGCTGGCAACGGCCGATGGCACGGTGAATTGTGTTCACAGATAATGTTCTCTGGAAATATTCCTGAGCCCATTTTGTGATTTCCAATACAGAAGCATGCCTGTATGTGATGCAGTGCCGTCTAAGGGCCCGAAGATCACGGGCACCCAGTATGGTTTTCTGGCCTTGACCCTTACGCACAGAGATTCTTCCAGATTCTCTGAATCTTTTGATGATATTATGCACTGTAGATGATGATATGTTCAAACTCTTTGCAATTTTACACTGTTGAACTCCTTTCTGATATTGCTCCACTATTTGTCAGCGCAGAATTAGGGGGATTGGTGATCCTCTTCCCATCTTTACTTCTGAGAACCGCTGCCACTCCAAGATGCTCTTTTTATACCCAGTCATGTTAATGACCTTTTGCCAGTTGACCTAATGAGTTGCAATTTGGTCCTCCAGCTGTTCTTTTTTTGTACCTTTAACTTTTCCAGCCTCTTATTGCCCCTGTCCCAACTTTTTTGAGATGTGTTGCTGTCATGAAATTTCAAAATGTCTCACTTTTGACATTTGATATGTTGTCTATGTTCTATTGTGAATACAATATCAGTTTTTGAGATTTGTAAATTATTGCATTCCGTTTTTATTTACAATTTGTACTTTGTCCCAACTTTTTTGGAATTGGCGTTGTATTCTCCTCATGTCCGCATGGGTTTCCTTTAGGTTCTCCAGTTTCCTCCCACCTTTCAAAAATGCTCAATTGTCCCAAATGAGTGTGTGAATGTGTGTACGTCGTATCCAATATGATTGTCCCAACAAATTCTTCAATTTCTGGTTGCCATATGATGAAAAAGAACTCATCCAGCAAAGGGATAAAAGAAGTCCAAATCAAACCAAGAGCCTGAAGTGGCTTTCCTTGATTGATTGACCATTTGTCTTGTTCCCATCTAACTTGGTCACAACAGAATTGATCAAGGACAACCATGTGGCACCCTGTCGTGTTAATCAGGACATTAAGGCAGCCTTTCACCATGGGACACGCTCACTCATTAGTTTAATGTACAGAACAGAATAATCATTTGAGGAAATTGGCTTTTTAATCAGACGAACCAAACCGGAGGGAGCTGTACGTGATGCAAGGCATGACAGAAGGCTCTAGTTTTCAGTGTGAATTATTCATGGGCACTGTCACCTTCATACCCTTCCCTCTGATAGATCTGTAGCCAGTTTCCCTGCCCTTACAATCAAGTGCACTACATTTGGCCTCAGCAATTAAATATTTGACGTGAATCACTACAAGCTGTGAAATACACTCGACAGGTAGGTGACACACTGGGTCAGAGAGGTTGTTTTGTAGGTTTCACACAAATTGTAAACATGATTTTTTTTTTCTTAAACACTTCACACATTTACACATGTTGACTTTTCACATGTACTGTTTGGTTTTTCATGAGTCTTTTTTTTTCACACAATTCAATTATTAGCTCATCCAGCGGCGGCACGGTGGTGTAGTGGTTAGCGCTGTCGCCTCACAGCAAGAAGGTCCTGGGTTCGAGCCCCGGGGCCGGCGAGGGCCTTTCTGTGTGGAGTTTGCATGTTCTCCCCGTGTCCGTGTGGGTTTCCTCCGGGTGCTCCGGTTTCCCCCACAGTCCAAAGACATGCAGGTTAGGTTAACTGGTGACTCTAAATTGACCGTAGGTGTGAATGTGAGTGTGAATGGTTGTCTGTGTCTATGTGTCAGCCCTGTGATGACCTGGCGACTTGTCCAGGGTGTACCCCGCCTTTCGCCCGTAGTCAGCTGGGATAGGCTCCAGCTTGCCTGCGACCCTGTAGAAGGATAAAGCGGCTAGAGATAATGAGATGAGATGAGATGAGCTCATCCAGCTGACAGGCCACGGGCTTATGCCATCACGTGTTGTCCGTCATCTGGCCGGCATCATCCACATTTCACAAAAATCGCTTCTTCTCCCTCAATTCTTCACCAATTTTTCTTCTTTTTGGCAGGAAGGTAGGTCTGCGCGGGATGCTTAGAACTTCTACCCAAATGTGCATAATTGCACTTAATAATGAAGATATGGAGTAATTAAGCCCTAATGAGCAGTTTGCACACAAATTGCTTCTTCTCCCTCAATTCTTCACCAATTTTGATTCTTTCTGGCATGAAGGTAGGGGTATCTATAATTTCTACCCAGATTTGATTTCTCACAGGGCCAGATTGAGCTACTCTGCCATTGACGGTCTTGTTTTCTTACGTGACTGTTTTTACAAGATTCATTTCAATTTATGCGTGATTAGACTTTATCCATTTATGTTTACATGTGGCCCTGTGATGACCTGGTGACTTGTCCAGGGTGTACCCCACCTTTCGCCCGTAGTCAGCTGGGATAGGCTCCAGCTTGCCTGCAACCCTGTAGAACAGGATAAAGCGGCTAGAGATAATGAGATGAGATGAGATGAGATGTTTACATGTGATTTAGAATGTTATGGAACAGCCCACAGTCCAATGGCATGCAGGTTAGGCTAATTGGCGGCTCTAAATTGACTGTAGGGCGGCAGGGTGGTGTAGTGGTTAGCGCTGTCGCCTCACAGCAAGAAAGTCCGGGTTCGATCCCCGTGGCCGGCGAGGGCCTTTCTGTGTGGAGTTTGCATGTTCTCCCTGTGTCCGCGTGGGTTTCCTTCCGGCGCTCCGGTTTCCCCCACAGTCCAAAGACATGCAGGTTAGGTTAACTGGTGACTCTAAATTGACCGTAGGTGTGAATGTGAGTGTGAATGGTTGTCTGTGTCTATTGCCGCTTTTCCACTACAAACGCGGCTGAGCCGTGCCGTGCCGAGTCAAGCTGAGTCGGGCTGAGCGGGGCTATTGAAGTTGCATTTCGACTACAACCGCGCTGAACCGTGCTGGCTGGAAGTGGGTGGACACATTGGGTGGAGTTAGCGAAAGTGGGTGGACGTCACGTGATGTCGTTAAGCAGCGCAAACAGTGACATCAGTGACAGTGGCGGAACAAGTCAGAGCCGGGCCGGGGGCGGGGCAAATGACCGGGCATTTTATTAAAGCTTATCATAACATCATTTTAGGCTACAAAATGTCCGCAACTGCGGTGTTTACCAATTTCAACACTACCGGGTGCAACTATGTTATTTAGTACATCAAGTCCTTCAAACGAACATGTAACTCAGAAACAAAAAACATTAGGATACTGTACATGGCTCATAATAAAACATCAATAGCCTATACTGCGCACATTATTTGAAGGGCATACGAATGAGCGCTCAGAGGTTGCAACGGTGACAGGAAGAGTCAGAAATAAAAGGAGGGCGGTGCAAACCTCACTGAATGCACTGTGTTTACCAATTTCAACACTACGGGGTGCAACTATGTTATTTTGTACATTAAGTCCTTCAAACGAACATGTAACTCAAACAAAAAAACATTAGGCGACATACTGTACATGGCTCATAATAAAACATCAATAGCCTACTGCGCGCATTATTTGAAGGGCATACGACGAGCCTTGCGCTCCGCGAACTCGTCCACGATGCTCTGTATGTCACTGATTCAGTGATCTTTTAAGCGGTAGTCTCACGACCCGGATAGTAAACAATAAACATGGAGGACATGGAGTCGTTAGTGTTACTGGTCTTGGTGCTGTGGCTTGTTGTCACCGACAACGCCTACAGATACTGGCAAGAGCGTATAGATGAGGCGAGGCGCATAAGGCTTCAGAAATTCTCGTAATTCATAATTATTCTTCTTCCGGGTTTGTGGTGTTTACAGATCCCAGCGCGCTCGCGGGGCGTGTGTGGGCATGTGAGGACACGCCTCCTCACCAATCAGTGCACAGGGGAGTGTCTGCTCACGCCTCCAGCCTCACTTGGCACGGTTTGGCTCGCTTCAGCCCCACTCCAAAACGGTGCGAGTTTTAGGGGCTAAGCAGGGCTGAAACGAGCTGAGTCGTGCTGGTTTTTGATAGTCGAAACGCGAGCCGTGTCGGGCTGAAGTGAGCTGAAGCGAGCTGAAGTGAGCTGAAAAAGGGTAGTGGAAAAGGGCCATATGTGTCAGCCCTGTGATGACCTGGCGACTTGTCCAGGGTGTACCCCGCCTTTCGCCTGTAGTCAGCTGGGATAGGCTCCAGCTTGCCTGCGACCCTGTAGAAGGATAAAGCAGCTAGAGATAATGAGATGAGATGAGATGAGAAATTGACCGTACTGTAGGTGTGAATGTGAATGGTCGTCTGTGTCAGCCCTGCGTTGACTTGGCGACTTGTCCAGGGTGTACCCCGCCTCTCGCCCATAGTTAGCTGGGATAGGCTCTAGCTTGCCTGTGACCCTGTAGAACAGGATAAGCAGCTATAGATAATGGATGGATGGATGGATGGATGGATGGAACAGCCTTCCAAGTAGTGTTCAAAACTCAGACATAGTCTCAGTGTTTAAGTCTAGGCTGAAAATATATCTTTTTAGTCAAGCTTTTTGTTAATTGTTTTATGAGGTAAAGGAGTAGATCTGGAGGGTCCTCAGGCATAGAGTGTTTTGGTAAAATGGGATGTATGGATGCTGTCATCCCCTCCACCCCCACTCTTACACGTTATAGTACATAGTTAGTCTTGACAGAGTCCCTGCTTGCACTCAGCGCGAACTGAATACTGTTCTTACTCATGAGGTGACAGTGGGGATACCTAACAACCTGTGTTTTCTCCCCCCACCCCATTTCTTCCCTCTGTCTGTCCCTCTCAACCGTCCATATGGGGCCGTCAATCCTGAGACGCCAGTAAGATGCTGACCTCTTCTGCTCTTCGGACTCACCTGATCCATCCTGATGCCCTACTTCTGGCTGGAGTCTCATCACATTGCTCCTGTGGAGGACGGCTCCATATGGACAGTCGAAAGTCACATTTGGAAGATGGCTCTGAAAGTAAACACTTACAGTTTTGCTATGATGCCTGGGGACTACAATTGCCATGATAACTTTCAGTATGCAGTTGTCATGAACAGTTTTGCACTCAAGTGTCCATCAATGAACAGTTTATAACTTCAACAAAATAGACTTCAAGTTAAAACTATAATGATCTTCCTGGTTTCACAGTTATACTTTGTGATTATATAGGACACACTTATAGAAGCGAGTTATTTATAATCACACTATCTGTTATCACCCAAATGAGGATGGGTTCCCTTTTGAGTCTGGTTCCTCTCAAGGTTTCCTTCTCATGTCGTCTGAGGGAGTTTTTCCTTGCTACTGTCGCCACAGGCTTGCTCATCAGGGATAAACTAAGGATAAAATTAGCTCATGTTTATAGTATTTAATTATCTATAAAGCTTACAAATAATACAAACAAAAAATACAAATAAACTTGACTTGATTTTTGTTGCGAATAGTATTTTTCCAGAAAGTATTTTTCCACATGAGGTCCTGTTTTGCTAGATGCTTCAATGAGATTTATCAATCTGTGAATGAGGCCTCGACACAGCTGGCGTATAACCGCATGGTTTCCCAACACCATCCTTCAAACGGGAAAAGACTCAGATCACACTGTTTAGTAGCAGAAAATCAAATCAACCGAATTTGTCTACTCTTGAAGGTATTTTCTCACTCATTTGAAGAGCTTTATCATTTCAGCCGATCAGTAGAGCTGGCACTTCATCTATCTTACTGGATGTCCTGGATGACTGTGACCTCACATGACCCCGAAAAACCTTCTAGGCTTGTCACAAATGACTAAAATCTCGACATATATCCATGTTTCCTGAAACTGGAAGACTAGAAAAGACAAAGAGGTATGTTTTTGAGCTTCAACTCCCCTGTTCACACTGTAGCCTCAGATTCCTGTTCTCGGTTGACAGGAATGGAAGCTGATGTGGTCTTCTGTTGTTTCAGATTGTCCAGCTCTCAATTCGAGAAGCTCTGAGATGCTTTTCTGCTCACCACGGTTGTACAGAATGATTATTTGAGTTATAATGCCTTCCTGTCCAGTAGTGCAGTCATTATCAGACCTGACTGAGATACAGCTCCATATGGACCCTGCATTACACCTTCTCAACGATGACTCTCAGATACGCATGAATGAAAGGTCTAGGAAAATTTGGCTTGCTGGTCTGACCACAGCCAAGAAGATTATTGTGCAAGTTTGGCTTCCATCTCACAATTTATCCTATGAGTACTGGCTACATACTTTTTTCGATATCCTTTTTCTAAGAACATTCTTCCGCCAAGGTTAATGGTGCAACCCCATGGACAATACAAATATGGAGCAATGGAATTGCCAGAGTTCAGGACATTTTGCTAAAGAGAAACTAAATGGACTGTTTGTGTGATGATGTCTGTGCTTTATTGGAATTTGTGCTGTATCCCATGTGGGTAGGAATGGGACGGGGGTGGGGGGATAGAAAGGGTTCTGTTTTTACGATATTTCTGTAATTGTGATGTCATATTTGTTGATATTTGTCAAGTATAATAAAAAATGAGCACTAAAAATAATGCCTTTCTGTCAGCTCTATCCAGCCTGGCCATTTTCCTCTGACACTCAATGGATGTTAGGCTACTATCACACTGTCTCGTATCTTGCCATGTAAGCAGCGTGTGGGTCAAACGACAAGAAATTAGACATATTTTATCCAAAATTAAAGTCCTGTGATGTACACGGCGGATGTTTCTGTGGCGTTCCTGTGGCATATCTGGGGTTTGTATGGGGTTCAAGGGACATAAAGTTATGGCGTACTGAGGCATATGCGTGGCATATGATGCATTGCCACAGCATAACTGTTTCATTGCTTTTGTTGGCGTGGCATTTTGTTCTTACGTGTGACGTTGCTGCTGCGTACCTGCAGTGTATCTGTAGTGTTCACAGGTGGGTATAAAAGGGGGCCCTATTCTGCGTTCATTGTCATTCATCACAGTCAAGAAAGCATCATGCCAGTGAAGAAGTCAGGACCCAAGAAGGGCAAGGGAAGAGGGACGACATCAGCCGCATCCACCCAGCCAGCCCCGGAGCCACCTTCATCATCAGACACATGTTAACTAAAGCATTTGCACGGCGTAATAGGTGTTCGAGCAACGTTCCCGCTGCATCGCTGCTGCATAGCTTTCGTTTTTACGGAGTACACATGATGTATGTGTGGTGTATCAAAGCTGCTACGTATGTGCTATGGATTTTTAAATGCAGGCTTAAAAACACGCCGCACCCTGGCATACAGTACAAGGAGATCATGTTATGCATCCTAGAGTAGTAGCTATGCAAGCTGGCGAGGCTGTGACATTCCTTTCTTACTGCCACGTATCCTGATAAGCCGTACATATGCAAGGCTGAAACGCCAATGTGTGAACCAAGAATTAGACTGTTGTGCCTGAAAATCCCAAGAAATTGGCACTTTCAGAAATACTTGAACCACACTATCATGCTACAGTCAAGGTCACTGCGATCACATTTTTCCCCAATTCGGATGTCTAATACGAACTAGACATTAACTCGAGCTCTCGAAAGGTATCTGCATGATTTTATCCACTGCTCTTCTGTTTGACATGAATGAGCAGATGTATCGATTTTCTGAATAAAGTGGAACATTTATTTATTTATTTTTATTCATGTCTACAATATCAGCCACTCATATTTTATGAGGGGGCGGCACGGTGGTGTAGTGGTTAGCACTGTCGCCTCACAGCAAGAAGGTCCAGGTTCGAGCCCCGTGGCTGGCGAGGGCCTTTCTGTGCGGAGTTTGCATGTTCTCCCCGTGTCCGCGTGGATTTCCTCCGGGTGCTCCGGTTTCCCCCACAGTCCAAAGACATGCAGGTTAGGTTAACTGGTCACTCTAAATTGACCGTAGGTGTGAATGTGAGTGTGAATGGTTGTCTGTGTCTATGTGTCAGCCCTGTGATGACCTGGCGACTTGTCCAGGGTGTACCCCGCCTTTCGCCCGTAGTCAGCTGGGATAGGCTCCAGCTTGCCTGTGACCCTGTAGAACAGGATAAAGCGGCTAGAGATAATGAGATGAGATGAGATAACGTGAAATATGAATGAGCAAAGAGAAAAAATTAAAGCGAGAGGGAACAAGCGTTGCCAGGCAAAACAAACCTCACCCGGCAGCACTTATTTTATGCCTATATGTTGATAATGGTAATATTTCTCAATCATCAGCTGTCAGGTTATAGTCCAATGAAAATCCATGACCTTGAGTTTGACTTTCAAAGGTCATTCAAGGTCAAAGGTCATGGCGGCAACTGAAAGCCCATATGGGACTTCTTATATGTTGATAATAGTAAACATCTGGTTATCATTAACCATTTTAAAGTTATAGCCCTTTGAAAACCCATGACCTTCAGTTTGACCTTTCAAGGTCACTCAAGGTCAAAGATCATGGTGCCAAATGAAAGCCCATATGGCACTTCCTCTAAGTTGATAAGGGTAAACATCTGTCTACCATCAACCGTTTTCACGTGACAGCCCTCTGAAAATCCATGACCTTGAGTTTGATCTTTCAAGGTCACTCAAGGTCAAAGATCATGTTGCCAAATGAAAGGCCATATGGGAGTTCCTATACACTCATCATAGTAAACATTTATCTTTTGGCAACCGTTTTTGAGTTATAATGGAAAATATGTTATTTTGACCGAAAGGGTGACCTTTCCAGTGACCTTGACCTTCACCTTGACCCGATTACCCCCAACATTTAATCAGGTAATCTACGGACCATTGCCCACCTACCCTGAAAATTTAAAGTCAATCGGTGCAACCGTCTAGACCAGGGGCGTAGCTAGGATTTTTCGGGGGGGGGGTCACACTGACTGGCAGCCCGAGTACATTCTGTAACAAAAAATAATTACCACTGCTAGTTTTAGGTAGCTTAGAAACCGTTTCTTCCATTATTGCTGTTTCTTCCATGTTTTCTTGATGTTGTGTTCTAGAAACGGCACTAAAACTTAGCTTCGAAACCACAAAATGCAACTTTGACGGAAAAAAATATCATAAATTGCTTACCTCTCTTCACGTCGAAATAAGAAGGAAAGTTTCGCTTGTTTTGACATGGCGAATTATTAACACGAGGAAATACTCGTAATTTGCAACTAAAAAGACTGCAGCTACACTGGCGGCTTGACCATGCTTTCTAGTGCGATCGTGTTGCGCTTGCACAGAACTGGGTTTTCGTGCCCAAACCACAGGAAGTCCATATAAGGTTATAGAAACCCTAATGAGGCTGAAGTGACAATCTAGTTTTTAAAAAAATGTTAGAAAAATTACAGTGGGCGCTTTTCTAATATTATTATGCGACTACTGAAAAAATGTATGGTCCGACAAAGAGGGGGTCATGGGCACCCCAGGACCACCCCCCAGCTACGCCCCTGTAGACGCTAGATTGTTAACATACAGACACACACACAAAACAAACAAACCACACTGATTACAATACCTCACCCCGCTTACTCCGTCGTGGGCAAGGTACAAAATTATAGAAAAAAGGGACTGAAAGAAAGCTCAAAGTGTGTCTGTGAAGGTTCTCAGTCATCCAGGTCATTGTAAACCGTAGGTGCTAAGGAAGGCAACTGGACTTGCTTGATAAATACCTGGAACTCCCGACTAGTCAGACAGAACTGAAGAAGCCTTTCAGATGAAAGGTGAAATGTCTTCAAGAATTTCAAGCAAGTCCAGTTGCCTTCTTTAGCACCTACGGTGAAAGACCAAAGGGTATCAGAGTGGTCTCTTATGCCATCTTGTGGCTCTCGTGGTGTGATGATTAACTGATACTTAGAAATTTGTGCTTAGAAATGTTCAAATGCCATTAAAGGGGAACTGAAGGCAATTTTTTTTTATGATCAAAATTCTATTTCTCATTTTATTAAATACAGGAATGCATTTTTGATCGCTATTTTGTCACTGCTATAGCAAGTTATGAGTGTTTGAAATATGCGATGTAATATATCAGTCCATATGTCAAAGCAATGGCCGTAAACAAGATCCGTTGAGACCTGTGCGAGACATCATAGGACGGAAGTAAAACGTACAGCGGAAATCAAAGTGACCAACTACTCCCTACTCCCTATATCGGGAATTACTATATAAAGGACTATATAGTGAGCTCACTGGTAAAATGAAAAGATGCTTTCAGATACTCATCCGTCGCGCTGGTATTTACGTCATCACTGTCGCACAATTAAAACATGCCAGATCAGTCGGCTGGTGGGTTTTCAAAATAATAAACACATACATGTATTTGTGATAAATACATATTATACTGAGCATATTTCCCACAATAATCAATACAAAGTACGTGCATCTTTCAGTTTTGTTTTTTTTAAATCAAGGCTGAATACTTTTCTTCTTTGCCGCCACCTTTTCATCTCATCTCATTATCTCTAGCCGCTTTATCCTTCTACAGGGTCGCAGGCAAGCTGGAGCCTATCCCAGCGGCATACGGGCGAAAGGCGGGGTACACCCTGGACAAGTCGCCAGGTCATCACAGGGCTGACACATAGACACAGACAACCATTCACACTCACATTCACACCTACGGTCAATTTAGAGTCACCAGTTAACCTAACCTGCATGTCTTTGGACTGTGGGGGAAACCGGAGCACCCGGAGGAAACCCACGCGGACACGGGGAGAACATGCAAACTCCGCACAGAAAGGCCCTCGCCGGCCATGGGGCTCGAACCCAGGACCTTCTTGCTGTGAGGCGACAGCGCTAACCACTACACCACCGTGCTGCCCGCCACCACCTTTTATTAAATCAAATTTGAGACTTTTAATATGATTTCTTTCAGCGCGACTGCAATGCATGATGGGATATATCGCTTTGGTTAATGACCATCGTTGTACACTACTTTTCGTGATGCATTGTGGGATACTTTGAGTGCACTATATAGGGTGTAAATAATCCTCACTAAGGTTTCGGACAGCACTACAAAATGGCGTTCCCACTATATAGTGCCCTATATAGCGAGTAGGGAGCGATTTCAGACACTGGGGTTGTCAAAAGATGCATGCGCCCTCTTTGGAATGCTGATGTAATCAAGCCGGAAGTTGTGTTTGTTTTGATAGCAATCAGGAAAGTTTTAAAAAAGTAGGCGATAATCGTCATTTAAACTCGTTTTTGTGCAATATTTCATTTGGAAAACAATTTTCAAAATGGTGGCACTGACACCTGGCTGACGCTTCACATTTCGAAGTCTCACACAAGTCTCGTGAAGATCGCGCGGATAAGCGACGCCTGCCATGGACCGAACGAACTAAATTCAACATGGCTAAAAACCGAACAGGCCGATAAGTAGAATATTTAATTGCAATTAGTTGCCAATATGAGTCACGATATAAGGTTATTAAAACCAAAAACGTAGTTGAATAACACGTTAATTAAGAAATAAAGCAAGCTTAAAAATGACTTCAGTTCTTCTTTAATATCTGATTAGGTCTTTAAATAATTTGATCTCATTATGATCTTCCTAATTAGCATTAACTAATCACTTATTTTGAATCTGCTGATTAATAATAGCAACTATAAATGATATAATAATAATTAACAGTTATTCCATGAAATCGAGTCGTACATGAGCTGATAGCCGATGAGACGCATAGCACCAAATCGACGATAAGCCATGTACGACGAGATTGAGTGGAATAACTGTTTTATTCTATCCACATTCACTGGATTTTGAGAAACGGAGCATTTTTATTTTTTGCAAATTTGATAAATTAAAACTTTATACAACACATCTGACAAAATCATTTTCGCTTAAGCGGACTTCCTGAAAACCTATTGATGGCTGCATGAATTGACTTTAGTGTTGTTTTTTTGTAGAAAGTGCTGTCTTGCGTTTGGGCAGGGGTTATAGAAACAGGTTCCGTCTGTCTGTCCGTCTGGTTTCCGGCCCATATCTTTAAAGCTACGGAAGATATCTTCATGAAATTTTGTATGCATATCAGTCAACATGTGAACTGGTGCCTTTTGCTATTTTGGATTTTTTTTAAAAAGTATTTTTCAAATTTTTATGTAGCCCTCTTTTCCCTCAGAGGGGTGTAATAAGTGTAACCTGGGTCCGGAGGTTAGGTTCTCACCTGTCAAGCCTTTTAAGTAAACTATGAGACTTAACCACCCACACAATACACTTGATGCGACAACATAAACTTGCTATTCTAACCAATGAATGGACACAGAGGCAGTATAAAAAAAAAAGAGAGTATAGTAAAGTGTATTATATCAAGACACAATGCAACAATACCCCTTGCCTGGATACTCTACAAGACCTGAGCATACATGTCAACCTTTGGTCAATCAAACCTGTATAACCAACCTCCAAAACCCGTATTTCCCTTATAAAATCCTTATAAGATGCAAATTAAAATAATTTACCTAAAATTTGAATGATAATTAACAATGATATATCCAAGTTACTTTTTATTCAATATTAATAACAATAAACCTTCAGAATGAATACAAAGCTCCAATGTTTGACAAAAACACAAAGTGTCACTCTAATGTTCTGAATTGTACTCCATGACAGCTTTTTTAGCAGTCTGCACCAATACCTCACTAGGCTGCATGTCACAGTAAGTGTCTGTGTTGATCTTGCCGGAGTGCCCATTCAGAATCTTTTCAGTCGCTAGTGAAAGTCGCTCAGGTGGAAATACGCTTTTCAAACAAAATGTTACTTCCCGGTTGGCAGGATTCTTGCAATGCAGTGTGCGCATGATCAAAAGTGGAACGAAGTCTCGCTACCACAAGATAACGTACGATTTCATAAGACTCTTTACTGGCTGTTTGTGCTTTCTGTGGTGTACAGTACGTTTGTAAATGTTATGCGCCCTTTTATCATCATGGGAATTGATTATAGCTCTAAATAAATATTGAAGTTTTTTTAAAGAATCCGTATAACTTTATTTGTACGCCCGTATACTACGTTTATTGAATCAAATCCGTATAAAATACGGACATTCCGTATAGGTTGACATGTTTGCCTGAGCCAAAAAACTCTTATTAACTGTGAGAATATCAGTACAAGTGGGTGAAAAGTGTATTAAAAGGTGGCCTTACTAAAGGTTGTAAAACAAGAACCCTATGGCAATATAGTAAAGTAGCCTATTTAAATATATAAAAAGGCAAAAAAGATGCTGACTCGATGATAAAAAGCTGAACAGTATATAATAAAGTTATCCGGCTATTAGATGCTTTAAATGTATACCAAATGATTAAATATGATGAAAGACTATACAACCCCAATTCCAAAAAAGTTGGGACAAAGTACAAATTGTAAATAAAAACGGAATGCAATGATGTGGAAGTTTCAAAATTCCATATTTTATTCAGAATAGAACATAGATGACATATCAAATGTTTAAACTGAGAAAATGTATCATTTAAAGAGAAAAATTAGGTGATTTTAAATTTCATGACAACAACACATCTCAAAAAAGTTGGGACAAGGCCATGTTTACCACTGTGAGACATCCCCTTTTCTCTTTACAACAGTCTGTAAACGCCTGGGGACTGAGGAGACAAGTTGCTCAAGTTTAGGGATAGGAATGTTAACCCATTCTTGTCTAATGTAGGATTCTAGTTGCTCAACTGTCTTAGGTCTTTTTTGTCGTGTCTTCCGTTTTATGATGCGCCAAATGTTTTCTATGGGTGAAGGATCTGGACTGCAGGCTGGCCAGTTCAGTACCCGGACCCTTCTTCTACGCAGCCATGATGCTGTAATTGATGCAGTATGTGGTTTGGCATTGCCATGTTGGAAAATGCAAGGTCTTCCCTGAAAGAGACGTCGTCTGGATGGGAGCATATATTGCTCTAGAACCTGGATATACCTTTCAGCATTGATGGTGTCTTTCCAGATGTGTAAGCTGCCCATGCCACATGCACTAATGCAACCCCATACCATCAGAGATGCAGACTTCTGAACTGAGCGCTGATAACAACTTGGGTCGTCCTTCTCCTCTTTAGTCCGAATGACACGGCGTCCCTGATTTCCATAAAGAACTTCAAATTTTGATTCGTCTGACCACAGAACAGTTTTCCACTTTGCCACAGTCCATTTTAAATGGGCCTTGGCCCAGAGAAGACGTCTGCGCTTCTGGATCATGTTTAGATACGGCTTCTTCTTTGAACTATAGAGTTTTAGCTGGCAACGGCGGATGGCACAGTGAATTGTGTTCACAGATAATGTTCTCTGGAAATATTCCTGAGCCCATTTTGTGATTTCCAATACAGAAGCATGCCTGTATGTGATGCAGTGCCGTCTAAGGGCCCGAAGATCACGGGCACCCGGTATGGTTTTCCGGCCTTGACCCTTACGCACAGAGATTCTTCCAGATTCTCTGAATCTTTTGATGATATTATGCATTGTAGATGATGATATGTTCAAACTCTTTGCAATTTTATGCTGCTTTTCCACTACCAACGCGGCTGAGTTGGGCTGAGCCGTGCCGTGCTGAGTTGGGCTGAGTCGAGCTGAGTGGGGCTGTTGGGGTTGCATTTCGACTACAACCGCGCTGAACCGTGCTGGCTGGAAGTGGGTGGACACATTGGGTGGAGTTAGCGAAAGTGGGTGGACGTCACGTGATGTCGTTAGGCGGCGCAAACAGTGACATCAGTGACCTTTTAAGCGGTAGTCTCACGACCCGGATAGTAAACAATAAACATGGAGGACATGGAGTCGTTAGTGTTGCTGGTCTTGGTGCTGTGGCTTGTTGTCACCGACAACGCCAACAGACACTGGCAAGAGCGTATAGATGAGGCGAGGCGCATAAGGCTTCAGAAATTCTCGTAATTCGTAATTCTTCTTCTTCCGGGTTTATGGTGTTTACAGATCCCAGCGTGCTCGCGGGGCGTGTGTGGGCGTGTGAGGACACTCCTCCTCACCAATCAGTGCACAGGGGAGTGTCTCCTCACGTCCCTAGCCCCACTCGGCTCGGTTTGGCTCGCTTCAGCCCTACTCCAAAACCGTGCGAGTTTTGGGTGCTAAGCAGGGCTGAAGCGAGCTGAGTCGTGCTGCTCTAAGGTAGTCGAAACGCGAGCCGTGTCGGGCTGAAGTGAGCTGAAGCGAGCTGAAGTGAGCTGAAAAAGGGTAGTGGAAAAGGACCATTACACTGTCAAACTCCTTTCTGATATTGCTCCACTATTTGTCGGCGCAGAATTAGAAGGATTGGTGATCCTCTTCCCATCTTTACTTCTGAGAGCCGCTGCCACTCCAAGATGCTCTTTTTATACCCAGTCATGTTAATGACCTATTGCCAGTTGACCTAATGAGTTGCAATTTGGTCCTCCAGCTGTTCCATTTTTGTACCTTTAACTTTTCCAGCCTCTTATTGCCCCTGTCCCAACTTTTTTGAGATATGTTGCTGTCATGAAATTTCAAATGAGCCAATATATGGCATGAAATTTCAAAATGTCTCACTTTTGACATTTGATATGTTGTCTATGTTCTATTGTGAATACAATATCAGTTTTTGAGATTTGTAAATTATTGCATTCCGTTTTTATTAGGGCCCGAGCCCTATGGGCGAAGGCCCTATTGTTCTTGTAAGAGTTCACTATTATTAGGGCCCGAGCCCTATGGGCGAAGGCCCTATTGTTCTTGTAAGAGTTCACTATTATTTAGGGCCCGAGCCCTATGGGCGAAGGCCCTATTGTTCTTGTAAGAGTTCACTATTATTATTATTAGGGCCCGAGCCCTATGGGCGAAGGCCCTATTGTTCTTGTAAGAGTTCACTATTATTAGGGCCCGAGCCCTATAGGGCGAAGGCCCTATTGTTCTTGTAAGAGTTCACTATTATTAGGGCCCGAGCCCTATGGGCGAAGGCCCTATTGTTCTTGTAAGAGTTCACTATTATTATTCTTCCGTCTTCTTCTTCTTCTTCTTTATTTTTCTCCGCTGTTGGGCCATTTTCGGGGCGCTTGCCATGGGCGAAAACGCACGAAATTTGGCGCCACTTCCGAGAATTGCCACCGCTACTCAGAACCAGAAGCCCAAACTTGGCCGGGGCTCAGGGCCTCTATAGCGCCCCCTAAGTCGTTGTGATTTTGGCCTCCCGCATTAAGGTGCCTGGTTGCCATATTGTTTGTAGTACTGGCATGCCATTTGGTACGCATATGTATCTCACTAAGCCGGACAAAAATGTAATGCCAATGCATTAGCCACGCCCAACAGGAAGTGAGGTAATTTCACTTTTGTGCGAAATGCATGACCACGAAGACGGCGCAACTCCTCCTAGACCGTTCATAGGAATGTCACCAAAATTGATACACATCATCTACAGACATGGCTGACAAAAGTTACTAAATACCTTTCACGTAGGGTAAACCGTTCAGAAGTTATACGTCAATCAATTTTCACTTCAAAATTTTACATGCTAAAAAATTCATAACACACCTTCTAATTGCTCAAAACTGCTCATACTTCACACGCTAATCACTCATTGGGCTTCAGACATGTTACCCAATTTCTGTGATATTTCGCCACTGGGGGCGCTATTTTTGGGCAAAAAATCCAATCTTTCCTCAAATTTGGTCAAACTTCACGGCCACCCTCTTACTACCTCCCATGTCATGTATACCACATTTTGGGAATTTTCGTCCATGGGGGGCGCTGTTTTTGGCCGACGCAATTTCTCCAAAATGGGTTTTTGGTTAATAATTCCATAATGCTTTTCCTTCACACCACTTCCTTGTGATAGTACGTTGCTGTTGTAGACACTTATTTTTCCAACTCATAATCGCTCATGTACAGCATAGCGCCACCTTCTGACATGGGAAAAACCATAAAATTTATTCTTCGAAAATCTATATCTCATCTTCTATTTACTCAATTTTCATCACACTTCATACGCAAACTCTTCATAGGTCACCTGACATATACGCCAAATTTTGTGCACTTTCGCCCCTGGGGGCGCTGGTTATGGCAGAAATGATATTGCAGCTTCTGATTTGTCAACCTTGGCAAGCAAACTCTTTACAAGACCCTTATTGGGGTGCTTGCCATGGTCGACAACGCTCGAAATTTGGCTCCTTTTCTTTAGATTGGCACCTCTACTGAGAACCAGAAGCCCAGATCCAGGCGGGCCTCAGGGCCTCTATAGCGCCCCCTAACGTGTTGTGATTTTTGCCTCTCGCTTTAAGGTGCCTGGTTGCCATGTAGTTTGTAGTAGTGGCATGCCCTTTGGTACGCATATGTATCTCACCAAGCCGGACAAAAATGTAATGCCAATGCATTAGCCACGCCCTACAGGAAGTGAGGTAATTTCACTTTTGTGCGAAATGCATGGCCACGAAGACGGCGCAACTCCTCCTAGACCGTTCATAGGAATGTCACCAAAATTGATACACATCATCTACAGACATGGCTGACAAAAGTTGCTAAATAGGTTTCACGTAGGGTAAACCGTTCAGAGGTTATACGTCAATCATTTTTCAATGCAGAATTTTACATGCTTAAAAATTCATAACAAATCTTCTAATTGCTCAACACTGCTCATACTTCACACGCAAATCACTCATTGGGCTTCTGACATGTGACCCAATTTCTGTGATGTTTCGCCACTGGGGGCGCTATTTTTGGGCAAAAAATCCAATCTTTCCTCAAATTTGGTCAAACTTCACGGCCACCCTCTTACTACCTCCCATGTCATGTATACCACATTTTGGGAATTTTCGTCCATGGGGGGCGCTGTTTTTGGCCCACGCAATTGCTCCAAAATGGGTTTTTGGTAAATAATTCCATAATGCTTTTCCTTCACACCACTACCTTGTGATTGTACGTTGCTGTTGTAGACACTTCTTTTTCCAACTCATAATCGCTCATGTACAGCATAGCGCCACCTACTGACATGGGAAAAACCAAAAAATTTATTCTTCAAAAATCTATATCTCATCTTCTATTTACTCAATTGTCATCAAACTTCATACGCAAACTCTTCATAGCTCACCTGACATATCCGCCAAATTTTGTGCACTTTCGCCCCTGGGGGTGCTGATTATGGCAAAAATGCTATTGCAGCTTCTGATTTGTCAAACTTGGCAAGCAAACTCTTTTCAAGACCCTTATTGAGGCGCTTGCCATGGTCGACAACGCACGAAGTGCGAGACCCTATTGTTGCCATGTGTCCACTTCTGTGCTTTGTCGCCATTGTGGGAGTAATGTCTCTTGCCGCAGAAGCTGTGGAAGGTGTTTCGCAGGGACGCATGCCCCCGCCCCCCTTGGCCGCTGGCGCGAGGGCCCGTCGAGGCCGCTTGCGGCTTTAATTATTCTTCCGTCTTCTTCTTCTTCTTCTTTATTTTTCTCCGCTGTTGGGCCATTTTCGGGGCGCTTGCCATGCGCGAAAACGCACGAAATTTGGCACCAGTTCCGAGAATTGCCACCGCTACTCAGAACCAAAAGCCCAAACTTGGCCGGGGCTCAGGGCCTCTATAGCGCCCCCTAAGTCGTTGTAATTTTGGCCTCCCGCATTAAGGTGCCTGGTTGCCATATAGTTTGTAGTAGTGGCATGCAATTTGGTATGCATATGTATCTCACTAAGCCGGACAAAAATGTAATGCCAATGCATTAGCCACGCCCAACAGGAAGTGAGGTACTTTCACTTTTGTGCGAAATGCATGGCCACGAAGACGGCGCAACTCCTCCTAGACCGTTCATGGGAATGTCACCAAAATTGATACACATCATCTACAGACATGGCTGACAAAAGTTACTAAATACGTTTCACGTAGGATAAACCGTTCAGAAGTTATACGTCAATCAATTTTCACTTCAAAATTTTACATGCTAAAAAATTCATCACAAATCTTCTAATGGCTCAAAACTGCTCATACTTCACACGCAAATCACTCATTGGGCTTCTGACATGTTACCCAATTTCTGTGATATTTCGCCACTGGGGGCGCTATTTTTGGGCAAAAAATCCAATCTTTCCTCAAATTTGGTCAAACTTCACGGCCACCCTCTTACTACCTCCCATGTCATGTATACCGCATTTTGGGAATTTTCGTCCATGGGGGGCGCTGTTTTTGGCCGACGCAATTGCTCCAAAACGGGTTTTTGGTAAATAATTCCATAATGCTTTTCCTTCACACCACTACCTTGTGATAGTGCGTTCCTGTTGTAGACACTTATTTTTCCAACTCATAATCGCTCATGTACAGCATAGCGCCACCTTCTGACATGGGAAAAACCAAAAAATTTATTCTTCAAAAATCTATATCTCATCTTCTATTTACTCAATTGTCATCAAATTTCATACCCAAACTCTTCATAGCTCACCTGACATGTACGCCAAATTTTGTGCACTTTCGCCCCTGGGGGTGCTGGTTATGGCGGAAATGATATTGCAGCTTCTGATTTGTCAAACTTGGCAAGCAAACTCTTTTCAAGACCCTTATTGGGGCGCTTGCCATGGTCGACAACGCACGAAATTTGGCTCCTTTTTCTTAGACTGCCACCACTACTGAGAACCAAAAGCCCAGATCCAGGCGGGCCTCAGGGCCTCTATAGCGCCCCCTAACTCGTTGTGATTTTGGCCTCCCGCTTTAAGGTGCCTGGTTGCCATGTAGTTTGTAGTAGTGGCATGCCATTTGGTACGCATATGTATCTCACTAAGCCGGACAAAAATGTAATGCCAATGCTTTAGCCACGCCCAACAGGAAGTGAGGTAATTTCACTTTTGTGCGAAATGCATGGCCACGAAGACGGCGCAACTCCTCCTAGACCGTTCATAGGAATGTCACCAAAATTGATCCACATCATCTACAGACATGGCTGACAAAAGTTACTAAATAAGTTTCACGTAGCGTAAACCGTTCAGAAGTTATACGTCAATCAATTTTCAATGCAAAATTTTACATGCTTAAAAATTCATAACAAATCTTCTAATTGCTCAAAACTGCTCATACTTCACACGCAAATCCCTCATTGGGCTTCTGACATGTTACCCAATTTCTGTGATATTTCGCCACTGGGGGCGCTATTTTGGGGCAAAAAATCCAATCTTTCCTCAAATTTGGTCAAACTTCACGGCCACCCTCTTACTGCCTCCCATGTCATGTATACCACATTTTGGGAATTTTCGTCCATGGGGGGCGCTGTTTTGGGCCGACGCAATTGCTCCAAAACGGGTTTTTGGTAAATAATTCCATAATGCTTTTCCTTCACACCACTACCTTGTGATAGTGCGTTGCTGTTGTAGACACTTATTTCTCCAACTCATATTCGCTCATGTACAGCATAGCGCTGTATGGGAAAAACATGGGAAAAACCAAAAAATTTATTCTTCAAAAACCTATATCTCATCTTCTATTTACTCAATTGTCATCAAACTTCATACGCAAACTCTTCATAGCTCACCTGACATATAGGCCAAATTTTGTGCACTTTCGCCCCTGGGGGTGCTGGTTATGGCACAAATGATATTGCAGCTTCTGATTTGTCAAACTTGGCAAGCAAACTCTTTACGGTATTTCGCGGGGACGCATGCCCACGCCCCCCCTGGCCGCTGGCGCGAGGGCCCGTCGAGGCCGCTTGCGGCTTTAATTATTCTTCCGTCTTCTTCTTCTTCTTCTTCTTCTTCTTCTTCTTTATTTTTCTCCGCTGTTGGGCCATTTTCGGGGCGCTTGCCATGGGCGAAAACGCACGAAATTTGGCACCAGTTCCGAGAATTGCCACCGCTACTCAGAACCAAAAGCCCAAACTTGGCCGGGGCTCAGGGCCTCTATAGCGCCCCCTAAGTCGTTGTGATTTTGGCCTCCCGCATTAAGGTGCCTGGTTGCCATATAGTTTGTAGTAGTGGCATGCCATTTGGTATGCATATGTATCTCACTAAGCCGGACAAAAATGTCATGCCAATGCATTAGCCACGCCCAACAGGAAGTGAGGTAATTTCACTTTTGTGCGAAATGCATGGCCACGAAGACGGCGCAACTCCTCCTAGACCGTTCATGGCAATGTCACCAAAATTGATACACATCATCTACAGACATGGCTGACAAAAGTTACTAAATACATTTCACGTAGGATAAACCGTTCAGAAGTTATACGTCAATCAATTTTCACTTCAAAATTTTACATGCTAAAAAATTCATAACAAATCTTCTAATTGCTCAAAACTGCTCATACTTCACACGCAAATCACTCATTGGGCTTCTGACATGTTACCCAATTTCTGTGATATTTCGCCACTGGGGGCGCTATTTTTGGGCAAAAAATCCAATCTTTCCTCAAATTTGGTCAAACTTCACGGCCACCCTCTTACTACCTCCCATGTCATGTATACCGCATTTTGGGAATTTTCGTCCATGGGGGGCGCTGTTTTTGGCCGACGCAATTGCTCCAAAACGGGTTTTTGGTTATTAATTCCATAATGCTTTTCCTTCACACCACTACCTTGTGATAGTACGTTGCTGTTGTAGACACTTATTTTTCCAACTCATAATCGCTCATGTACAGCATAGCGCCACCTACTGACATGGGAAAAACCAAAAAATTTATTCTTCAAAAATCTATATCTCATCTTCTATTTACTCAATTGTCATCAAACTTCATACGCAAACTCTTCATAGCTCACCTGACATGTACGCCAAATTTTGTGCACTTTCACCCCTGGGGGTGCTGGTTATGGCGGAAATGATATTGCAGCTTCTGATTTGTCAAACTTGGCAAGCAAACTCTTTTCAAGACCCTTATTGGGGCGCTTGCCATGGTCGACAACGCACGAAATTTGGCTCCTTTTTCTTAGACTGCCACCGCTACTGAGAACCAAAAGCCCAGATCCAGGCGGGCCTCGGGGCCTCTATAGCGCCCCCTAACTCATTGTGATTTTGGCCTCCCGCATTAAGGTGCCTGGTTGCCATGTAGTTTGTAGTAGTGGCATGCCATTTGGTATGCATATGTATCTCACTAAGCTGGACAAAAATGTATTGCCAATGCATTAGCCACGCCCAACAGGAAGTGAGGTAATTTCACTTTTGTGCGAAATGCATGGCCACGAACACGGCGCTACTCCTCCTAGACCGTTCATAGGAATGTCACTAAAATTGATACACATCATCTACAGACATGGCTGACAAAAGTTACTAAATACGTTTCACGTAGGATAAACCGTTCAGAATTTATACGTCAATCAATTTTCACTTCAAAATTTTACATGCTTAAAAATTCATAACAAATCTTCTAATTGCTCAAAACTGCTCATACTTCACATGCAAATCCCTCATTGGGCTTCTGACATGTTACCCAATTTCTGTGATATTTCGCCACTGGGGGCGCTATTTTTGGGCAAAAATTCCAGTCTTTCCTCAAATTTGATCAAACTTCACGGCCACCCTCTTACTACCTCCCATGTCATGTATACCACATTTTGGGAATTTTTGTCCATGGGGGGCGCTGTTTTTGGCCGACGCAATTTCTCCAAAACGGGTTTTTGGTAAATAATTCCATAATGCTTTTCCTTCACACCACTAACTTGTGCTAGTACGTTGCTGTTGTAGACACTTTTTTTCCCATCTCATAATCGCTCATGTACAGCATTGCGCCACCTACTGACATAGGGAAAACCAAAAAATTTATTCGTCTAAAATCTATATCTCATCTTCCATTTACTCAATTGTCATCAAACTTCATACGCAAACTCTTCATAGCTCACCTGACATATACGCCAAATTTTGTGCACTTTCACCCCTGGGGGTGCTGGTTATGGCAGAAATGATATTGCAGCTTCTGATTTGTCAAACTTGGCAAGCAAACTCTTTACAAGACCCTTAGTGGGGCGCTTGCCATGGTCGACTACGCTCGAAATTTTGCCCCTTTTTCTTGGACTGCCACCGCTACTGAGACCCATTATTATTAGGCCCCGAGCACCGTACAGTGCGAGACCCTATTGTTGCCGTGTGTCCAATTCTGTGCTTTGTTGCCATTGTGGGTGTAATGTCTCTTGCCGAAGAAGCTGTGGAAGGTTTTTCGCAGGGACGCATGCCCCCGCCCCCCTTGGTCGCTGGCGCGAGGGCCCGTCGAGGCCGCTTGCGGCTTTAATTATTATTCTTCTTCCGTCTTCTTCTTCTTCTTCTTCTTCCGTCTTCTTCTTCTTCTTTATTTTTCTCCGCTGTTGGGCCATTTTCGGGGCGCTTGCCATGGGCGAAAACGCACGAAATTTGGCACCAGTTCCGAGAATTGCCACCGCTACTCAGAACCAGAAGCCCAAACTTGGCCGGGGCTCAGGGCCTCTATAGCGCCCCCTAAGTCGTTGTGATTTTGGCCTCCCGCATTAAGGTGCCTGGGTGCCATGTAGTTTGTAGTAGTGGCATGCCATTTGGTATGCATATGTATCTCACTAAGCCGGACAAAAATGCAATGCCAATGCATTAGCCACGCCCAACAGGAAGTGAGGTAATTTCACTTTTGTGCGAAATGCATGGCCACGAAGACGGCGCAACTCCTCCTAAACCGTTCATAGGAATGTCACCAAAATTGATACACATCATCTACAGACATGGCTGACAAAAGTTACTAAATACGTTTCACGTAGGATAAACCGTTCAGAAGTTATACGTCAATCAATTTTCACTTCAAAATTTTACATGCTAAAAAATTCATAACAAATCTTCTAATTGCTCAACACTGCTCATACTTCACACGCTAATCACTCATTGGGCTTCTGACATGTTACCCAATTTCTGTGATATTTCGCCACTGGGGGCGCTATTTTTGGGCAAAAAATCCAATCTTTCCTCAAATTTGGTCAAACTTCACGGCCAGCCTCTTACTACCTCCCATGTCATGTATACCACATTTTGGGAATTTTCGTCCATGGGGGGCGCTGTTTTTGGCCGACGCCATTTCTCCAAAACGGGTTTTTGGTCAATAATTCCATAATGCTTTTCCTTCACACCACTACCTTGTGATAGTGCGTTGCTGTTGTGGACCCTTATTTTTCCATCTCATAATCACTCATGTACAGCATAGCGCCACCTACTGCCATGGGAAAAACCAAAAAATTTATTCTTCAAAAATCTATATCTCATCTTCTGTTTACTCAATTGTCATCAAACTTCATACACAAACTCTTCATAGCTCACCTGACATGTACGCAAAATTTTGTGCACTTTCGCCCCTGGGGGTGCTGGTTATGGCAGAAATGATATTGCAGCTTCTGATTTGTCAAACTTGCCAAGCAAACTCTTTACAAGACCCTTTTTGGGGCGCTTGCCATGGTCGACATCGCACGAAATTTGGCTCCTTTTTCTTAGACTCCCACCGCTACTGAGAACCAGAAGCCCAGATCCAGGCGGGCCTCAGGGCCTCTTTAGCGCCCCCTAACTCATTGTGATTTTGGCCTCCCGCATTAAGGTGCCTGGTTGCCATGTAGTTTGTAGTAGTGGCATGCCATTTGGTACGCATATGTATGAATGAATGAATGAATGAATGAATGAATGAATTTATTTGAATGAATGAATTTATTTATTTCGAACATGTATAAAAATGTATGTAACTATTTATACATACAAAAGAAAGAAAATGAAAAAAGTGACAAAAAAAGAATAAATAAAATAATATAAAGAGCTAATACATTACAATACACCGCACATTGTTCGAAAAAGGAGTGGGAAGAAGTACAATACTTTTTTTAATTTCCCACCCCTTTTTAACTACCCCGAAATCCAAACTACATTAATACACTTATAAAAATATATACCACATATACACTTCATGATTATCCATATAAATATATAATTACAAAAATAAATATATACTACATACCATATCCATATACATATATATACATATACACATAACTATCTATATAAATATATAATTACAAAAAAAAAAAATATCTACTACATACTTATCCCTGTAAATATGAAGATATCTATCCCCATAAATAAATATATACCATATACTAAGCTAGTTCTAATATAACAATCAACCCTATTCTATTTATCCCTCATCATCCTCCATTAACATATTTCCTCTGCAATATACTTGTTTAAAAATATTTTTTTGTACCTTTTTTTAAACAGATTTATATTTGCACTTTGTTTTATTTCTGTCTCCAGTCTGTTCCATAAAGTCACCCCACAGCTCGATACGCACATGCTTTTCATATTTGTTCGAACCTTTGGTTTTTTAAAATTTAGGTCTCCCCTTAGATTATATCCCCCCTCTCTCTCACTGAACATTCCTTGTATATTTTTTGGCAATAGATTATTTCTTGCTTTGTACATTATTTGTGCTGTTCTGAATTTGACCAGATCCATAAATTTCAACATGTGTGATTTTATGAATAGTGGGTTTGTGTGATCTCTGTATCCTGTTTTGTTTATTGTCCTTATTGCTCTTTTCTGTATTGTACATATCGGCTGCAGAGTGGTTTTGTAGGTGTTTCCCCAGACTTCGACACAATAAGTCAGATATGGCAAAAATAATGAGTAATATAGAGTATGCAAAGATTTACAATCAAGAATATATTTTGTTTTCCACAGAATTGCCGAGCACTTTGCCAGTTTTGCTCGTACGTATCCTACATGAGGTTTCCAGCAGACTTTAGGATCCAAAATCACACCAAGAAATTTAATTTCCTGTACCATTTCTATCTTAGTATTGTCTATTATCAATTCTACATTACAATCTATTTTATGTCTCCCAAACAACATAATCTTTGTTTTGCTTAGATTTAATGATAATTTATTTTTGTCAAACCATAGTTTTAGTTTATTTATTTCAGTTGTGATTATCTCTAAAGTCTGCTGCAAATTCTCACCGGAACAAAAAATATTGGTGTCATCTGCAAACAAAACAAATTTCAATTCTTGCGAAATTGTACATATGTCATTGATGTATATTATGAATAATTTCGGACCTAATATTGACCCCTGTGGTACCCCGCATGTAATGTTCATGAAATCAGATTTATGGTCACCTATCTGCACAAACTGTTGCCTGTTTCTTAGATAGCTCGACAGCCAGCTCCACCCAACTCCCCTAACACCACACTTTTCTAGTTTACTTAATAATATACTATGATCAATAGTATCGAATGCTTTTTTTAGGTCCACAAATACTCCAATTGCTATTTTTTTATTGTCTATACATTTTGTGATTTCCTCTATTAGTTCCATTAGTGCCATCGATGTTGATCTGTCCGTTCTGAATCCATATTGACTGTCTGTAAGGAGGTTGTGTTTTTCAATGAATTTGTCCAGTCTATCTGAAAAAAGTTTTTCGAGTATTTTGGAGAATTGGGGGAGTAAAGAAACAGGCCTGTAGTTTGTGAAATGGTGTCTATCTCCGGTTTTAAACAATGGTATCACTTTTGCAATTTTCATTTTGTCTGGAAATGTACCTGATTGAAAAGATAAATTGCAGATGTGGGTGAGTGGTTTCACAATTCCCTCAATAACTGTCTTTACTGTTAACA
The DNA here is from genome assembly GCF_027579695.1 of Neoarius graeffei. Taxonomy (NCBI): domain Eukaryota; kingdom Metazoa; phylum Chordata; class Actinopteri; order Siluriformes; family Ariidae; genus Neoarius; species Neoarius graeffei. The sequence continues at coordinate 12,138,526 of NC_083574.1, forward strand.
TGTCTATATCATTCCAGTCTGCAGAAGTTTTGTTTTTACATTTTCTTACAATTTGGATAATTTCTTCCTCATCAGTTGCAGTTAGAAAAATTGTACTTGGATTTCTGTCCCCCATATCTTCTATGTCCCCACATTGTGTTGTTTCGGGTTCCTTTATTTTTGCCGCTAAATCTGGTCCCACATTTACAAAGAATTGATTAAAACCATTCACCACATCCTCCATATTATTTATGGTCTTATCATTTACAGTGTAGTACTCTGGGTAATTTGTAGTTTTGGATCCATTTCTCACAATACCATTCAATACAGTCCATATACCTTTAATATTGTTTTTATTTTTCTCCACTAATTTATTATAATAGTCTTTCTTACATATCCTCATAATATTAGTTAATTTATTTTTATATTTTTTATATTTTTCCTCTGCCTCTATAGTTCGATGCTTTAAGAATTGTCTGTATAATATATTTTTCTTTTTGCAGGCATTTTGTAGCCCCTTGGTGACCCACGGACTATTTGTATATTTATGTATATTACTGTATTTCTTTATAGGACAATTTTTATTATATAGTTCATTGAATATTATTAAAAATTCCTCATATGCTTTATCAACATCTTTTTCTTTATAAACTACATTCCAGTCCTGTATTATTAAGTCATTTTTTAGTGCAATCATGGTTTCTTCAGTTTTCATTCTTATATATTTATAATTTTTATTATCCTTTTTCTTGCTATAATTACAGTAATATACATTAAAAATAGGTAGGTGGTCACTGATGTCTGTTAATAGTAGACCGCTCTCTATATTATTTTCCAGGATATTAGTAAATATATTATCTATTAAAGTGGTGCTGTGAGAAGTGATCCTGCTTGGTCTGGTAATAGTTGGGTACAGTCCCATACTTAACATTGAATTAATGAACTCTTCTGTCATTTTATGTTTCTTATGATTTAAGAGGTCGATGTTAAAATCACCACAGATGTACCTGACCTTCTGAGTTGATTTTATAAACATACTTTCCATCCAATCTATAAAAACTTCTATGCTTGATCCAGGAGATCTGTATATACAGCTCACCATTATATTTTTCATTTTTTCACAGCATATTTCTATTGTAATACACTCCATCCAATCATCAACAGCTACCGTCATTTTATTATTAATTTTATATTCCAAACTATTATCAACATATATTGCCACTCCCCCTCCTCTTTTGTTCTTTCTATTGATATAATTTAATTCATACCCGTTCAGCTCAAAATCTACTCCCATCTCATCGTTGATCCAAGTTTCTGATATGGCTATTATATTGAATGGAGTATTGAACTGACTGAGATATTCCTTCATTTTATGGAAATTGGCATACAGACTTCTGATATTGAAATGAATAATTGATATCTTATTTCCGTCTCTGATCTTTGCATTGTATTGATATTCAGTGTAATACCGGCAGCTGATATTGATGTTGCTGAAAAGATTATTTTCCGGATCAATATTATTTTCCATATCTTGTATTTTGTGCTCAGTATAATGGAAAGTGTCCAGTTCTTGTGTCCAGTGTCCAGTGTCCAGTCCTTGTGTCATGATTGTAAATTGCTTTATTTGGCTCCCTCAGAATTTGTCCAGTTCCCCAATATCTCGGATGACCAAGATCTTGGCCTCTTCTGGAGATCCCTTCAGCTTGATGAAAATCTTGCAGTTTTGTGTCCAAGTGTTTTGGATTTTCCCCTGTTTCCTTAGTAGTCTCGCCTTTTTTGCAATATCTGCATTTTTTTTTGTTAAGTGCTCATTTAAAAACACATCTGAGCCTTTCAGTTTCTTCCCTTGTTTTAACAATTGCATCTTATGCTTTCTGTTGACAAATCTCATTATTACAGCTGGTTTGCCTGTGTTGCTTCTCCGTGGGAGAGGGTGACATGCTTCAATGTTATTGCTTTTTACCTCAATCCCCTTGGAGTGCAGGAATGCTAACACCTGTTTCTCCACAGAGTTAGCATCCTCCTCATTCAGTTCCTCTCCGTCTCTTCTCGCCACTGCTCCAGCATATGAGCGGGGTTGAATTTGCAGTCCGGTCACAATGATGTCATTCATCCGGGTGTACTGCTCCAGCTCCTCCACTCGGTTCTCGAGAATGGCGATCCTCTTTGCCTTCTCTGAATTCTGCAGCCTCAGAGCTTTGACCTCTTCTACCAGGTCCAGGATGGTCTTCTGCTGCACCCTGACAGCAGAGATTTCTTCCCCCAGAAAGTCGAGGGATTTTTTAATATCATCAATCTCCTCGACCGTAGGAGCTTTCTTCGGGGGCATTGCGTTTGTTATTACGCGGCCCGTTCCTGCGCAACCTCTCGGCCCGCTCTCGCGCAGCCTCGCTCCCGCGCAACCTCTCGGCCCGCTCTCGCGCAGCCTCGCTCCCGCGCAACCTCTCGGCCCGCTCTCGCGCAGCCTCGCTCCCGCGCAACCTCTCGGCCCGCTCTCGCGCAGCCTCGCTCCCGCGCAACCTCTCGGCCCGCTCTCGCGCAGCCTCGCTCCCGCGCAACCTCTCGGCCCTCACTAAGCCGGACAAAAATGTAATGCCTATGCATTAGCCACGCCCTACAGGAAGTGAGGTAATTTCACTTTTGTGCGAAATGCATGGCCACGAAGACGGCGCAACTCCTCCTAGACCGTTCATAGGAATGTCACCAAAATTGATACACATCATCTACAGACACGGCTGACAAAAGTTCCTAAATACGTTTCACGTAGAATAAACCGTTCAGAAGTTATACGTCAATCAATTTTCAATGCAAAATTTTACATGCTTAAAAATTCATAACATATCTTCAAATTGCTCAAAACTGCTCATACTTCACAGGCAAATCACTCATTGGGCATCTGACATGTTACCCAATTTCTGTGATTTTTCGCCACTGGGGGCGCTATTTTTGGGCAAAAAATCCAATCTTTCCTCAAATTTGGTCAAACTTCACGGCCACCCTCTTACTACCTCCCATGTCATGGACACCACATTTTGGGAATTTTCGTCCATGGGGGGCGCTGTTTTTGGCCAACGCAATTGCTCCGAAACCGGTTTTTGGTAAATAATTCCATAACGCTTCTCCTTCACACCACTACCTTGTGATAGTACGTTGCTGTTGTAGACACTTATTTTTCCAACTCATAATCGCTCATGTGCAGCATAGCGCCACCTACTGACATGGGAGAAACCAAAAAATTTATTCTTCAAAAATCAATATCTCATCTTCTATTTTCTCAATCTTGATCAAACTTGATACGCACACTCTTAACAGGTCACCTGACATATGTGCCAAATTTTGTGAACTTTTGCCACTGGGGGCTCTGTTTTCAGGCAACAATTTATATCTCGGCTTCTGATTGGTCAAACTTGATCAAACTTTACAAAACAACTCTTCATAGGTCCCTTGACATGTATACCAAATTTGGTGAACTTTCACCACTGGGGGCGCTCATTGCGCTGTAGCAGTTGCAGGAGAGGTGTTTACAATCATGAGGCACCAGGAGTATGTTGTTTTGGTTGCCTTAAACACACATGACTTGTGGGGAATGGGTAGGCAGTCGGGAGCAAGTGTTGTAGCATAGCGCCACCTACTGACATGGGAGAAACCAAAAAATTTATTCTTCAAAAATCAATATCTCATCTTCTATTTTCTCAATCTTGATCAAACTTGATGCGCACACTCTTAACAGGTCACCTGACATATGTGCCAAATTTTGTGAACTTTTGCCACTGGGGGCGCTGTTTTCAGGCAACAATTTATATCTCGGCTTCTGATTGGTCAAACTTGATCAAACTTTACAAACCAACTCTTCATAGGTCCCTTGACATGTATACCAAATTTGGGGAACTTTCACAACTGGGGGCGCTCATTGCACTGTAGCAGTTGCAGGAGAGGTGTTTACAATCATGAGGCACCAGGAGTATGTTGTTTTGGTTGCCTTAAACACACATGACTTGTGGGGAATGGGTAGGCAGTCGGGAGCAAGTGTTGTAGCATAGCGCCACCTACTGACATGGGAGAAACCAAAAAATTTATTCTTCAAAAATCAATATCTCATCTTCTATTTTCTCAATCTTGATCAAACTTGATGCGCACACTCTTAACAGGTCACCTGACATATGTGCCAAATTTTGTGAACTTTTGCCACTGGGGGCGCTGTTTTCAGGCAACAATTTATATCTCGGCTTCTGATTGGTCAAACTTGATCAAACTTTACAAACCAACTCTTCATAGGTCCCTTGACATGTATACCAAATTTGGGGAACTTTCACCACTGGGGGCGCTCATTGCACTGTAGCAGTTGCAGGAGAGGTGTTTACAATCATGAGGTACCAGGAGTATGTTGTTTTGGTTGCCTTAAACACACATGACTTGTGGACCACTGGGGGCGCTCATTGCACTGTAGCAGTTGCAGGAGAGGTGTTTACAATCATGAGGCACCAGGAGTATGTTGTTTTGGTTGCCTTACACACACATGACTTGTGGGGAATGGGTAGGCAGTCGGGAGCAAGTGTTGTAGCGTTACATACAGACTAATAGATGTCTAACAGAAGACAATCCTATGTAGCTATAGCTTGGTGACTGATGAGGTAAATACATTAATTTGGTTATAAGCCATGGCATAAAATGTTCTGTCCATGACAACATCTCAGCGCACCGTGTACTCTGTGTCCAATTCTGTGCTTTGTCACCATTGTGGGAGTAATGTCTCTTGCCAAAGAAGCTGTGGAAGGTATTTCGCGGGGATGCATGCCCCCGCCCCCCTTGGCCGCTGGCGCGAGGGCCCGTCGAGGCCGCTTGCGGCTTTAATTAGGGCCCGAGCCCTATGGGCGAAGGCCCTATTGTTCTTGTAAGAGTTCACTATTATTATTCTTCCGTCTTCTTCTTCTTCTTCTTCCGTCTTCTTCTTCTTCTTCTTTATTTTTCTCCGCTGTTGGGCCATTTTCGGGGCACTTGCCATGGGCGAAAACGCACGAAATTTGGCGCCAGTTCCGAGAATTGCCACCGCTACTCAGAACCAGAAGCCCAAACTTGGCCGGGGCTCAGGGCCTCTATAGCGCCCCCTAAGTCATTGTGATTTTGGCCTCCCGCATTTAGGTGCCTGGGTGCCATGTAGTTTGTAGTTGTGGCATGCCATTTGGTACGCATATGTATCTCACTACGCCGGACAAAAATGTATTGCCAATGCATTAGCCACGCCCAACAGGAAGTGAGGTAATTTCACTTTTGTGCGAAATGCATGGCCACGAAAACGGCGCAACTCCTCCTAGACCGTTCATAGGAATGTCACCAAAATTGATACACATCATCTACAGACATGGCTGACAAAAGTTACTAAATACGTTTCACGTAGCATGAACCGTTCAGAAGTTATACATCAATCAATTTTCGATGCAAAATTTTACATGCTTAAAAATTCATAACAAATCTTCTGATTGCTCAAAACTGCTCATACTTCACACGCAAATCACTCATTGGGCTTCTGACATGTTACCCAATTTCTGTAATATTTCGCCACTGGGGGCGCTATTTTTGGGCAAAAATTCCAATCTTTCCTCAAATTTGGTCAAACTTCACGGCCACCCTCTTTCTACCTCCCATGTCATGTATACCACATTTTGGAAATTTTCGTCCATGGGGGGCGCTGTTTTTGGCCGACGCAATTGCTCCAAAACGGGTTTTTGGTTAATAATTCCATAATGCTTTTCCTTCACGCCACTACCTTGTGAGAGTACATTGCTGTTGTAGACACTTATTTTTCCAACTCATAATCGCTCATGTACAGCATAGCGCCACCTACTGACATGGCAAAAACCATAAAATTTATTCTTCAAAAATTTATATCTCATCTTCTATTTGCTCAATTGTCATCAAACTTCATACGCAAACTCTTCATAGCTCACCTGACATACACGCCAAATTTTGTGCACTTTCGCCACTGGGGGCGCTATTTTTGGGCAAAAAATACAATCTTTCCTCAAATTTGGTCAAACTTCACGGCCACCCTCTTCCTACCTCCCATGTCATGTCTACCACATTTTGGGAATTTTCGTCCATGGGGGGCGCTGTTTTTCGCCGACGCAATTGCTCCAAAACGGGTTTTTGGTAAATAATTCCATAATGCTTTTCCTTCACGCCACTACCTTGTGAAAGTACGTTGCTGTTGTAGACACTTATTTTTCCAACTCATAATCGCTCATGTACAGCATAGCGCCACCTACTGACATGGGTAAAACCAAAAAATTTATTCTTCAAAAATCTATATCGCATCTTCTATTTACTCAATTGTCATCAAACTTCATTCGCAAACTCTTCATAGCTCACCTGACATATACGCCAAATTTTGTGCACTTTCGCCCCTGGGGGTGCTGGTTATGGCAAAAATGATATTGCAGCTTCTGATTTGTCAAACTTGGCAAGCAAACTCTTTACAAGACCCTTATTGGGGCGCTTGCCATGGTCGACAACGCACGAAATTTGGCTCCTTTTTCTTAGACTGCCACCGCTACTGAGAACCAGAAGCCCAGATCCAGGCCGGCCTCAGGGCCTCTATAGCGCCCCCCGAGCACCGTTCAGTGCGAGACCCTATTGTTGCCATGTGTCCATTTCTGTGGTTTGTCGCCATTGTGGGAATAATGTCTCTTGCCGAAGAAGCTGTGGAAGGTTTTTCGCGGGGACGCATACCCCCGCCCCCCTTGGCCGCTGGCGCGAGGGCCCGTCGAGGCCGCTAGCGGCTTTAATTAGGGCCCGAGCCCTATAGGGCGAAGGCCCTATTGTTCTTGTAAGAGTTCACTATTATTATTCTTCCGTCTTCTTCTTCTTCTTTATTTTTCTCCGCTGTTGGGCCATTTTCGGGGCGCTTGCCATGGGCGAAAACGCACGAAATTTGGCACCAGTTCCGAGAATTGCCACCGCTACTCAGAACCAGAAGCCCAAACTTGGCCGGGGCTCAGGGCCTCTATAGCGCCCCCTAAGTCGTTGTGATTTTGGCCTCCCGCATTAAGGTGCCTGGGTGACTTGTAGTTTGTAGTAGTGGCATGCCATTTGGTTCGCATATGTATCTCACTAAGCCGGACAACAATGTAATGCCAATGCATTAGCCACGCCCAACAGGAAGTGAGGTAATTTCACTTTTGTGCGAAATGCATGCCCACGAAGACGGCGCAACTCCTCCTAGACCGTTCATAGGAATGTCACCAAAATTGATACACATCATCTACAGACATGGCTGACAAAAGTTACTAAAGACGTTTCACGTAGCATTAACCGTTCAGAAGTTATACGTCAATCAATTTTCACTTCAAAATTTTACATGCTAAAAAATTCATAACAAATCTTCTAATTGCTCAAAACTGCTCATACTTCACACGCTTATCAGTCATTGGGCTTCTGACATGTTCCCCAATTTCTGTGATATTTCGCCACTGGGGGCGCTATTTTTGGGCAAAAAATCCAATCTTTCCTCAAATTTGGTCAAACTTCACGGCCACCCTCTTACTACCTCCCATGTCATGTATACTACATTTTGGGAATTTTCGTCCATGGGGGGCGCTGTTTTTGGCCGACGCAATTTCTCCAAAATGGGTTTTTGGTTAATAATTCCATAATGCTTTTCCTTCACACCACTACCTTGTGAAAGTACGTTGCTGTTGTAGACACTTATTTTTCCAACTCATAATCGCTCATGTACAGCATAGCGCCACCTACTGACATGGGAAAAACCAAAAAATTTATTCTTCAAAAATCTTTATCTCATCTTCTATTTACTCAATTTTCATCACACTTCATACGCAAACTCTTCATAGCTCACCTGACATATACGCCAAATTTTGTGCACTTTTGCCCCTGGGGGTGCTGGTTATGGCAGAAATGATATTGCAGCTTCTGATTTGTCAACCTTGGCAAGCAAACTCTTTACAAGACCCTTATTGGGGCGCTTGCCATGGTCGACAACGCTCGAAATTTGGCTCCTTTTTCTTAGACTGCCACCGCTACTGAGAACCAGAAGCCCAGATCCAGGCGGGCCTCAGGGCCTCTATAGCGCCCCCTAACGTGTTGTGATTCTTGCCTCTCGCATTAAGGTGCCTGCTTGGCATATATTTTCTAGTTATTATTATTATTATTAGGGCCCGAGCACCGTACAGTGCGAGACCCTATTGTGTTTGAAGGATTATTATTATTATTATTAGGGCCCGAGCCCTATGGGCGAAGGCCCTATTGTTCTTGTAAGAGTTCACTATTATTAGGGCCCGAGCCCTATAGGGCGAAGGCCCTATTGTTCTTGTAAGAGTTCACTATTATTAGGGCCCGAGCCCTATGGGCGAAGGCCCTATTGTTCTTGTAAGAGTTCACTATTATTATTCTTCCGTCTTCTTTATTTTTCTCCGCTGTTGGGCCATTTTCGGGGCACTTGCCATGGGCGAAAACGCACGAAATTTGGCACCAGTTCCGAGAATTGCCACCGCTACTCAGACCCAAAAGCCCAAACTTGGCCGGGGCTCAGGGCCTCTATAGCGCCCCCTAAGTCGTTGTGATTTTGGTCTCCCGCATTAAGGTGCCTGGTTGCCATGTAGTTAGTAGTAGTGGCATGCCATTTGGTACGCATATGTATCTCACTAAGCCGGACAAAAATGTAATGCCAATGCATTAGCCACGCCCAACAGGAAGTGAGGTAATTTCACTTTTGTGCGAAATGCATGGCCACGAAGACGGCGCAACTCCTCCTAGACCGTTCATAGGAATGTCACCAAAATTGATACACATCATCTACAGACATGGCTGACAAAAGTTCCTAAATACGTTTCACGTAGGATAAACCGTTCAGAAGTTATACGTCAATCAATTTTCGATGCAAAATTTTACATGCTTAAAAATTCATAACAAATCTTCTGCTTGCTCAAAACGGCTCATACTTCACACGCAAATCACGCATTGGGCTTCTGACATGTTACCCAATTTCTGTGATATTTCGCCACTGGGGGCGCTATTTTTGGGCAAAAAATCCAATCTTTCCTCAAATTTGGTCAAACTTCACGGCCACCCTCTTACTACCTCCCATGTCATGTATACCACATTTTGGGAATTTTCGTCCATGGGGGGCGCTGTTTTTCGCCGACGCAATTGCTCCAAAACGGGTTTTTGGTAAATAATTCCATAATGCTTTTCCTTCACGCCACTACCTTGTGAAAGTACGTTGCTGTTGTAGACACTTATTTTTCCAACTCATAATCGCTCATGTACAGCATAGCGCCACCTACTGACATGGGTAAAACCAAAAAATTTATTCTTCAAAAATCTATATCGCATCTTCTATTTACTCAATTGTCATCAAACTTCATTCGCAAACTCTTCATAGCTCACCTGACATATACGCCAAATTTTGTGCACTTTCGCCCCTGGGGGTGCTGGTTATGGCAAAAATGATATTGCAGCTTCTGATTTGTCAAACTTGGCAAGCAAACTCTTTACAAGACCCTTATTGGGGCGCTTGCCATGGTCGACAACGCACGAAATTTGGCTCCTTTTTCTTAGACTGCCACCGCTACTGAGAACCAGAAGCCCAGATCCAGGCCGGCCTCAGGGCCTCTATAGCGCCCCCCGAGCACCGTTCAGTGCGAGACCCTATTGTTGCCATGTGTCCATTTCTGTGGTTTGTCGCCATTGTGGGAATAATGTCTCTTGCCGAAGAAGCTGTGGAAGGTTTTTCGCGGGGACGCATACCCCCGCCCCCCTTGGCCGCTGGCGCGAGGGCCCGTCGAGGCCGCTAGCGGCTTTAATTAGGGCCCGAGCCCTATAGGGCGAAGGCCCTATTGTTCTTGTAAGAGTTCACTATTATTATTCTTCCGTCTTCTTCTTCTTCTTTATTTTTCTCCGCTGTTGGGCCATTTTCGGGGCGCTTGCCATGGGCGAAAACGCACGAAATTTGGCACCAGTTCCGAGAATTGCCACCGCTACTCAGAACCAGAAGCCCAAACTTGGCCGGGGCTCAGGGCCTCTATAGCGCCCCCTAAGTCGTTGTGATTTTGGCCTCCCGCATTAAGGTGCCTGGGTGACTTGTAGTTTGTAGTAGTGGCATGCCATTTGGTTCGCATATGTATCTCACTAAGCCGGACAACAATGTAATGCCAATGCATTAGCCACGCCCAACAGGAAGTGAGGTAATTTCACTTTTGTGCGAAATGCATGCCCACGAAGACGGCGCAACTCCTCCTAGACCGTTCATAGGAATGTCACCAAAATTGATACACATCATCTACAGACATGGCTGACAAAAGTTACTAAAGACGTTTCACGTAGCATTAACCGTTCAGAAGTTATACGTCAATCAATTTTCACTTCAAAATTTTACATGCTAAAAAATTCATAACAAATCTTCTAATTGCTCAAAACTGCTCATACTTCACACGCTTATCAGTCATTGGGCTTCTGACATGTTCCCCAATTTCTGTGATATTTCGCCACTGGGGGCGCTATTTTTGGGCAAAAAATCCAATCTTTCCTCAAATTTGGTCAAACTTCACGGCCACCCTCTTACTACCTCCCATGTCATGTATACTACATTTTGGGAATTTTCGTCCATGGGGGGCGCTGTTTTTGGCCGACGCAATTTCTCCAAAATGGGTTTTTGGTTAATAATTCCATAATGCTTTTCCTTCACACCACTACCTTGTGAAAGTACGTTGCTGTTGTAGACACTTATTTTTCCAACTCATAATCGCTCATGTACAGCATAGCGCCACCTACTGACATGGGAAAAACCAAAAAATTTATTCTTCAAAAATCTTTATCTCATCTTCTATTTACTCAATTTTCATCACACTTCATACGCAAACTCTTCATAGCTCACCTGACATATACGCCAAATTTTGTGCACTTTTGCCCCTGGGGGTGCTGGTTATGGCAGAAATGATATTGCAGCTTCTGATTTGTCAACCTTGGCAAGCAAACTCTTTACAAGACCCTTATTGGGGCGCTTGCCATGGTCGACAACGCTCGAAATTTGGCTCCTTTTTCTTAGACTGCCACCGCTACTGAGAACCAGAAGCCCAGATCCAGGCGGGCCTCAGGGCCTCTATAGCGCCCCCTAACGTGTTGTGATTCTTGCCTCTCGCATTAAGGTGCCTGCTTGGCATATATTTTCTAGTTATTATTATTATTATTAGGGCCCGAGCACCGTACAGTGCGAGACCCTATTGTGTTTGAAGGATTATTATTATTATTATTAGGGCCCGAGCCCTATGGGCGAAGGCCCTATTGTTCTTGTAAGAGTTCACTATTATTAGGGCCCGAGCCCTATAGGGCGAAGGCCCTATTGTTCTTGTAAGAGTTCACTATTATTAGGGCCCGAGCCCTATGGGCGAAGGCCCTATTGTTCTTGTAAGAGTTCACTATTATTATTCTTCCGTCTTCTTTATTTTTCTCCGCTGTTGGGCCATTTTCGGGGCACTTGCCATGGGCGAAAACGCACGAAATTTGGCACCAGTTCCGAGAATTGCCACCGCTACTCAGACCCAAAAGCCCAAACTTGGCCGGGGCTCAGGGCCTCTATAGCGCCCCCTAAGTCGTTGTGATTTTGGTCTCCCGCATTAAGGTGCCTGGTTGCCATGTAGTTAGTAGTAGTGGCATGCCATTTGGTACGCATATGTATCTCACTAAGCCGGACAAAAATGTAATGCCAATGCATTAGCCACGCCCAACAGGAAGTGAGGTAATTTCACTTTTGTGCGAAATGCATGGCCACGAAGACGGCGCAACTCCTCCTAGACCGTTCATAGGAATGTCACCAAAATTGATACACATCATCTACAGACATGGCTGACAAAAGTTCCTAAATACGTTTCACGTAGGATAAACCGTTCAGAAGTTATACGTCAATCAATTTTCGATGCAAAATTTTACATGCTTAAAAATTCATAACAAATCTTCTGCTTGCTCAAAACGGCTCATACTTCACACGCAAATCACGCATTGGGCTTCTGACATGTTACCCAATTTCTGTGATATTTCGCCACTGGGGGCGCTATTTTTGGGCAAAAAATCCAATCTTTCCTCAAATTTGGTCAAACTTCACGGCCACCCTCTTACTACCTCCCATGTCATGTATACCACATTTTGGGAATTTTCGTCCATGGGGGGCGCTGTTTTTGGCCGACACAATTGCTCCAAAACGGGTTTTTGGTAAATAATTCCATAATGCTTTTCCTTCACACCACTACCTTGTGATAGTGCGTTGCTGTTGTAGACACTTACTTTTCCAACTCATTATCGCTCATGTACAGCATAGCGCCACCTACTGACATGGGAAATACCAAAAAATTTATTCTTCAAAAATCTATATCTCATCTTCTATTTACTCAATTGTCATCGAACTTCATACGCAAACTCTTCATAGCTCACCTGACATGTCTGCCAAAGTTTGTGCACTTTCGCCCCTGGGGGTGCTGGTTAGGGCAGAAATGATATTGCAGCTTCTGATTTGTCAGACTTGGCAAGCAAACTCTTTACAAGACCGTTATTGGGGCGCTTGCCATGGTCGACGACGCACGAAATTTGGCTCCTTTTTCTTAGACTGCCACCGCTACTGAGAACCAGAAGCCCAGATCCAGGCGGGCCTCAGGGCCTCTATAGCGCCCCCTAACTCGTTGTGATTTTGGCCTCCCGCATTAAGGTGCCTGGTTGCCTTGTAGTTTGTAGTAGTGGCATGCCATTTGGTACACATATGTATCTCACTAAGCCGGACAAAAATGTAATGCCAATGCGTTAGCCACGCCCAACAGGAAGTGAGGTAATTTCACTTTTGTGCGATATGCATGGCCAAGAACACGGCGCAACTCCTCCTAGACCGTTCATAGGAATGTCACCAAAATTGATAGACATCATCTACAGACATGGCTGACAAAAGTTACTAAATACGTTTCACGTAGCATAAACCGTTCAGAAGTTATACGTCAATCAATTTTCAATGCAAAATTTTACATGCTTAAAAATTCATAACAGATCTTCTAATTGCTCAAAACTGCTCATACTTCAGACGCAAATCACTCATTGGGCTTCTGACATCTTTCCCAATTTCTGTGATATTTCGCCACTGGGGGCGCTATTTTTGGGCAAAAAATCCAATCTTTCCTCAAATTTGGTCAAACTTCACGGCCACCCTCTTCCTACCTCCCATGTCATGTATACCACATTTTGGGAATTTTCGTCCATGGGGGGCGCTGTTTTTGGCCGACGCAATTGCTCCAACACGGGTTTTTGGTAAATAATAACATAATGCTTTTCCTTCACACCACTACCATGTGATAGTGCGTTGCTGTTGTAGACACTTATTTCTCCAACTCATAATCGCTCATGTACAGCATAGCGCCACCTACTGACATGGGAAAAACCAAAAAATTTATTCTTCAAAAATCTATATCTCATCTTCTATTTACTCAATTGTCATCAAACTTCATACGCAAACTCTTCATACCTCACCTGACATGTACGCCAAATTTTGTGCACTTTCGCCCCTGGGGGTGCTGGTTATGGCAAAAATGATATTGCAGCTTCTGATTTGTCAAACTTGGCAAGCAAACTCTTTACAAGACCCTTATTGGGGCGCTTGCCATGGTCGACAACGCATGAAATTTGGCTCCTTTTTCTTAGACTGCCACCGCTACTGAGAACCAGAAGCCCAGATCCAGGCGGGCCTCAGGGCCTCTATAGCACCCCCCGAGCACCGTACAGTGCGAGACCCTATTGTTGCCATGTGTCCAATTCTGTGCTTTGTCGCCATTGTTGGAGTAATGTCTGTTGCCGAAGAAGCTGTGGAAGGTATTTCGGGGGGAAGCATGCCCCCGCCCCCCTTGGCCGCTGGCGCGAGGGCCCGTCGAGGCCGCTTGCGGCATTAATTAGGGCCCGAGCCCTATGGGCGAAGGCCCTATTGTTCTTGTAAGAGTTCACTATTATTAGGGCCCGAGCCCTATAGGGCGAAGGCCCTATTGTTCTTGTAAGAGTTCACTATTATTAGGGCCCGAGCCCTATAGGGCGAAGGCCCTATTGTTCTTGTAAGAGTTCACTATTATTATTCTTCCGTCTCTTCTTCTTCTTCTTCTTTATTTTTCTCCGCTGTTGGGCCATTTTCGGGGCGCTTGCCATGGGCGAAAACGCACCAAATTTGGCACCAGTTCCGAGAATTGCCACCGCTACTCAGAACCAAAAGCCCAAACTTGGCCGGGGCTCAGGGCCTCTATAGCGCCCCCTAAGTCGTTGTGATTTTGGCCTCCCGCATTAGGGTGCCTGGGTGCCGTGTAGTTTGTAGTAGTGGCATGCCATTTGGTACGCATATGTATCTCTCTAAGCCGGACAAAAATGTAATGCCAATGCATTAGCCACGCCCAACAGGAAGTGAGGTAATTTCACTTTTGTGCGAAATGCATGGCCACGAAGACGGCGCATCTCCTCCTAGACCGTTCATAGGAATGTCACCAAAATTGATACACATCATCTACAGACATGGCTGACAAAAGTTACTAAATACGTTTCACGTAGCATAAACCGTTCAGAAGTTTTACGTCAATCAATTTTCGATGCAAAATTTTACATGCTTAAAAATTCATAACAAATCTTCTGATTGCTCAAAACTGCTCATACTTCACAGGCGAATCAGTCATTGGGCTTCTGACATGTTACCCAATTTCTGTGATCTTTCGCCACTGGGGGCGCTATTTTTGGGCAAAAAATCCAATCTTTCCTCAAATTTGGTCAAACTTCACGGCCACCCTCTTACTACCTCCCATGTCATGTATACCACATTTTGGGAATTTTCGTCCATGGGGGGCGCTGTTTTTGGCCGACGCAATTTCTCCAAAACGGGTTTTTGGTAAATAATTCCATAATGCTTTTCCTTCACACCACTACCTTGTGATAGTATGTTGCTGTTGTAGACACTTATTTTTCCAACTCATAATCGCTCATGTACAGCTTAGCGCCACCTACTGACATGGGAAAAACCAAAAAATTTATTCTTCAAAAATCTATATCTCATCTTCTATTTACTCAATTGTCATCCAACTTCATACGCAAACTCTTCATAGCTCACCTGACATATACGCCAAATTTTGTGCACTTTCGCCACTGGGGGCGCTATTTTTGGGCAAAAAATCCAATCTTTCCTCAAATTTGGTCAAACTTCACGGCCACCCTCTTACTACCTCCCCTGTCATGTATACCACATTTTGGGAATTTTCGTCCATGGGGGGTGCTGTTTTTGGCCGACGCAATTGCTCCAAAACGGGTTTTTGGTAAATAATTCCATAATGCTTTTCCTTCACACCACTACCTTGTGCTAGTACGTTGCTGTTGTAGCCACTTATTTTTCCAACTCATAATTGCTCATGTACAGCATAGCGCCACCTTCTGACATGGGAAAAACCAAAAAATTTATTCTTCAAAAATCTATATCTCATCTTCTATTTTCTCAATTGTCATCAAACTTCATACGCAAACTCTTCATAGCTCACCTGACATACACGCCAAATTTTGTGCACTTTCGCCCCTGGGGGTGCTGGTTATGGCAAAAATGATATTGCGGCTTCTGATTTGTCAAACTTGGCAGGCAAACTCTTTACAAGACCCTTATTGGGGCGCTTGCCATGGTCGACAACGCACGAAATTTGGCTCCTTTTTCTTAGACTGCCACCGCTACTGAGAACCAGAAGCCCAGATTCAGGCGGGCCTCAGGGCCTCTATAGCGCCCCCCGAGCACCGTGCAGTGCGAGACCCTATTGTTGCCATGAGTCCAATTCTGTGCTTTGTCGCCATTGTGGGAGTTATGTCTCTTGCCGAAGAAGCTGTGGAAGGTATTTCGCGGGGACGCATGCCCCTCCCCCCTTGGCCGCTGGCGCGAGGGCCCGTCGAGGCCGCTTGCGGCTTTAA
The DNA here is from genome assembly GCF_027579695.1 of Neoarius graeffei. NCBI lineage: Eukaryota > Metazoa > Chordata > Actinopteri > Siluriformes > Ariidae > Neoarius > Neoarius graeffei. The sequence continues at coordinate 12,154,462 of NC_083574.1, forward strand.
TTAGGGCCCGAGCCCTATAGGGCGAAGGCCCTATTGTTCTTGTAAGAGTTCACTATTATTATTAGGGCCCGAGCCCTATGGGCGAAGGCCCTATTGTTCTTGTAAGAGTTCACTATTATTATTCTTCCGTCTTCTTCTTCTTCTTCTTCTTCTTCCGTCTTCTTCTTCTTCTTTATTTTTCTCCGCTGTTGGGCCATTTTCGGGGCGCTTGCCATGGGCGAAAACGCACGAAATTTGGCACCAGTTCCGAGAATTGCCACCGCTACTCAGAACCAGAAGCCCAAACTTGGCCGGGGCTCAGGGCCTCCATAGCGCCCCCTAAGTCGTTGTGATTTTGGCCTCCCGCATTAAGGTGCCTGGTTGCCATATAGTTTGTAGTAGTGGCATGCAATTTGGTATGCATGTGTATCTCACTAAGCTGGGCAAAAATGTAATGCCAATGCATTAGCCACGCCCAACAGGAAGTGAGGTAATTTCACTTTTGTGCGAAATGCATGGCCACGAAGACGGCGCAACTCCTCCTAGACCGTTCATAGGTATGTCACCACAATTGATACACATCATCTACAGACATGGCTGACAAAAGTTACTAAATATGTTTCACGTAGGATTAACCGTTCAGAAGTTATACGTCAATCAATTTTTGATGCAAAATTTTACATGCTTAAAAATTCATAACAAATCTTCTGATTGCTCAAAACTGCTCATACTTCACACGCAAATCACTCATTGGGCTTCTGACATGTTACCCAATTTCTGTGATACTTCGCCACTGGGGGCGCTATTTTTGGGCAAAAATTCCAATCTTTCCTCAATTTTGGTCAAACTTCACGGCCACCCTCTTACTACCTCCCATGTCATGTGTACCACGTTTTGGAAATTTTCGTCCATGGGGGGCGCTGTTTTTGGCCGACGCAATTGCTCCAAAACAGGTTTTTGGTAAATAATTCCATAATGCTTTTCCTTCACACCACTTCCTTGTGAAACTACGTTGCTGTTGTAGACACTTATTTTTCCAACTCATAATCGCTCATGTACAGCATAGCGCCACCTACTGACATGGGAAAAACCAAAAAATGTATTCTTCAAAAATCTATATCTCATCTTCTATTTACTCAATTGTCATCAAACTTCATACGCAATCTCTTCATAGCTCACCTGACATATACGCCAAATTTGTGCACTTTCGCCACTGGGGGCGCTATTTTTGGGCAAAAATTCCAATCTTTCCTCAATTTTGGTCAAACTTCACGGCCACCCTCTTACTACCTCCCATGTCATGTGTACCACGTTTTGGAAATTTTCGTCCATGGGGGGCGCTGTTTTTGGCCGACGCAATTGCTCCAAAACGGGTTTTTGGTAAATAATTCCATAATGCTTTTCCTTCACACCACTTCCTTGTGAAACTACGTTGCTGTTGTAGACACTTATTTTTCCAACTCATAATCGCTCATGTACAGCATAGCGCCAACTACTGACATGGGAAAAACCAAAAAATGTATTCTTCAAAAATCTATATCTCATCTTCTATTTACTCAATTGTCATCAAACTTCATACGCAAACTCTTCATAGCTCACCTGACGTCTATGCCAAATTTTGTGCACTTTCGCCCCTGGGGGTGCTGGTTATGGCAAAAATGATATTGCAGCTTCTGATTTGTCAAACTTGCCAAGCAAACTCTTTGCAAGACCCTTATTGGGGCGCTTGCCATGGTCGACAACGCACGAAATTTGGCTCCTTTTTCTTAGACTGACACCGCTACTGAGAACCAGAAGCCCAGATCCAGGCGGGCCTCAGGGCCTCTATAGCGCCCCCTAACTCGTTGTGATTTTGGCCTCCCGCATTAAGGTGCCTGGTTGCCATGTAGTTTGTAGTAGTGGCATGCCATTTGGTACGCATATGTATCTCACTAAGCCGGACAAAAATGTCATGCCAATGCATTAGCCACGCCCAACAGGAAGTGAGGTAATTTCACTTTTGTGCGAAATGCATGGCCACGAAGACGGCGCAACTCCTCCTAGACCGTTCATAGGAATGTCACCAAAATTGATACACATCATCTACAGACATGCCTGACAAAAGTTACTGAATAGGTTTCACGTAGCATAAACCGTTCAGAAGTTATACGTCAATCAATTTTCAATGCAACATTTTACATGCTTAAAAATTCATCACAAATCTTCTACTTGCTCAAACCTGCTCATGCTTCACACGCAGATCACTCATTGGGCTTCTGACATGTTACCCACTTTCTGTGATATTTCGCCACTGGGGGCGCTATTTTTGGGCAAAAATTCCAGTCTTTCCTCAAATTTGGTCAAACTTCACGGCCACCCTCTTCGTACCTCCCATGTCATGTATACCACATTTTGGGAATTTTCGTCCATGGGGGGCGCTGTTTTTGGCCGACGCAATTGCTCCAAAACGGGTTTTTGGTAAATTATTCCATAATGCTTTTCCTTCACACCACTACCTTGTGATAGTGCGTTGCTGTTGTAGACACTTATTTTTCCAACTCATAATCGCTCATGTACAGCATAGCGCCACCTACTGACATGGGAAAAACCAAAAATTTTATTCTTCAAAAATCTATATCTCATCTTCTATTTACTCAATTGTCATCAAACTTCATACGCAAACTCTTCATAGCTCACCTGACATGGACGCCTAATTTTGTGCACTTTCGCCCCTGGGGGTGCTGGTTATGGCAAAAATGATATTGCAGCTTCTGATTTGTCAAACTTTGCCAGCAAACTCTTTACAAGACCCTTATTAGGGCACTCTTATTATTAGGGCCCGAGCACCGTACAGTGCGAGACCCTATCGTTGCCATGTGTCCAATTCTGTTCTTTGTCGCCATTGCGGGAGTAATGTCTCTTGCCAAAGACGCTGTGGAAGGTATTTCGCGGGGACGCATGCCCCCGCCCCCCTTGGCCGCTGGCGCGAGGGCCCGTCGAGGCCGCTTGCGGCTTTAATTAGGGCCCGAGCCCTATGGGCGAAGGCCCTATTGTTCTTGTAAGAGTTCACTATTATTATTCTTCCGTCTTCTTCTTCTTCTTCTTCCGTCTTCTTCTTCTTCTTTATTTTTCTCCGCTGTTGGGCCATTTTCGGGGCACTTGCCATGGGCGAAAACGCACGAAACTTGGCACCAGTTCCAAGAATTGCCACCGCTACTCAGAACCAGAAGCCCAAACTTGGCCGGGGCTCAGGGCCTCTATAGCGCCCCCTAAGTCGTTGTGATTTTGGCCTCCCGCATTAAGGTGCCTGGGTGCCATGTAGTTTGTAGTAGTGGCATGCCATTTGGTACGCATATGTATCTCACTAAGCCGGACAAAAATGTAATGCCAATGCATTAGCCACGCCCAACAGGAAGTGAGGTAATTTCACTTTTGTGCGAAATGCATGGCCACGAAGACGGCACAACTCCTCCTAGACCGTTCATAGGAATGTCACCAAAATTGATAGACATCATCTACAGACATGGCTGACAAAAGTTACTAAATACGTTTCACGTAGGATAAACCGTTCAGAAGTTATACGTCAATCAATTTTCGATGCACAATTTTACATGCTTAAAAATTCATAACAAATCTTCTGATTGCTCAAAACTGCTCATACTTCACACGCAAATCACTCATTGGGCTTCTGACATGTTACCCAATTTCTGTGATATTTCGCCACTGGGGGCGCTATTTTTGGGCAAAAATTCCAATCTTTCCTCAAATTTGGTCAAACTTCACGGCCACCCTCTTTCTACCTCCCATGTCATGTATACCACATTTTGGAACTTTTCATCCATGGGGGGCGCTGTTTTTGGCCGACGCAATTGCTCCAAAACGGGTTTTTGGTTAATAATTCCATAATGCTTTTCCTTCACACCACTACCTTGTGATAGTACGTTGCTGTTGTAGACACTTATTTTTCCAACTCATAATCGCTCATGTACAGCATAGCGCCACCTACTGACATGGGAAAAACCAAAAAATTTATTCTTCAAAAATCTATATCTCATCTTCTATTTACTCAATTGTCATCAAACTTCATACGCAAACTCTTCATAGCTCACCTGACATATACGCCAAATTTTGTGCACTTTCGCCACTGGGGGCGCTATTTTTGGGCAAAAAATCCAATCTTTCCTCAAATTTTGTCAAACTTCACGGCCACCCTCTTACTACCTCCCATGTCATGAATACCACATTTTGGGAATTTTCGTCCATGGGGAGGCGCTGTTTTTGGCCGACGCAATTGCTCCAAAACGGGTTTTTGGTAAATTATTCCATAATGCTTTTCCTTCACGCCACTACCTTGTGATAGTACGTTGCTGTTGTAGACACTTATTTTTCCAACTCATAATCGCTCATGTACAGCATAGCGCCACCTACTGACATGGGAAAAACCAAAAAATTTATTCTTCAAAAATCTATATCTCATCTTCTCTTTACTCAATTGTCATCGAACTTCATACGCAAACTCTTCATAGCTCACCTGACATATACGCCAAATTTTGTGCACTTTCGCCCCTGGGGGTGCTGGTTATGGCAAAAATGATATTGCAGCTTCTGATTTGTCAATCTTGGCAAGCAAACTCTTTACAAGACCCTTATTGGGGCGCTTGCCATGGTCGACAACGCACGAAATTTGGCTCCTTTTTCTTAGACTGCCACCACTACTGAGAACCAGAAGCCCAGATCCAGGCGGGCCTCAGGGCCTCTATAGCGCCCCCCGAGCACCGTACAGTGCGAGACCCTATTGTTACCATGTGTCCAATTCTGTGCTTTCTCGCCATTGTGGGTGTAATGTCTCTTGCCGAAGAAGCTGTGGAAGTTATTTCGCGGGGAGGCATGCCCCCGCCCCCCTTGGCCGCTGGCGCGAGGGCCCGTCGAGGCCGCTTGCGGCTTTAATTAGGGCCCGAGCCCTATGGGCGAAGGCCCTATTGTTCTTGTAAGAGTTCACTATTATTATTCTTCCATCTTCTTCTTCTTCTTCTTCTTCCGTCTTCTTCTTCTTCTTTATTTTTCTCCGCTGTTGGGCCACTTTCGGGGCGCTTGCCATGGGCGAAAACGCACGAAATTTGGCACCAGTTCCGAGAATTGCCACCGCTACTCAGACCCAAAAGCCCAAACTTGGCCGGGGCTCAGGGCCTCTATAGCGCCCCCTAAGTCCTTGTGATTTTGGCCTCACGCATTAAGGTGACTGGGTGCCATGTAGTTTGTAGTAGTGGCATGCCATTTGGTCCGCGTATGTATCTCACTAAGCCAGACAAAAATGTAATGCCAATGCATTAGCCACGCCCAACAGGAAGTGAGGTAATTTCACTTTTGTGCGAAATGCATGGCCACGAAGACGGCGCAACTCCTCCTAGACCGTTCATAGGAATGTCACCAAAATTGATACACATCATCTACAGACATGGCTGACAAAAGTTACTAAATACATTTCACGTAGGATAAACCGTTCAGAAGTTATACGTCAATCAATTTTCGATGCAATATTTTACATGCTTAAAAATTCATAACAAATCTTCTGATTGCTCAAAACTGCTCATCCTTCACACGCAAATCACTCATTGGGCTTCTGACATGTTACCCAATTGCTGTGATATTTCGCCACTGGGGGCGCTATTTTTGGGCAAAAAATCCATTCTTTCCTCAAATTTGGTCAAACTTCACGGCCACCCTCTTACTACCTCCCATGTCATGTATACCACGTTTTGGGTATTTTCGTCCATGGGGGGCGCTGTTTTTGGCCGACGCAATTGCTCCAAAACGGGTTTTTGGTAAATAATTCCATAATGCTTTTCCTTCACACCACTACCTTGTGATAGTACGTTGCTGTTGTAGACACTTATTTTTCCAACTCATAATCGCTCATGTACAGCATAGCGCCACCTACTGACATGGGAAAAGCCAAAAAATTTATTCTTCAAAAATCTATATCTCATCTTCTACTTTCTCAATTGTCATCAAACTTCATACGCAAACTCTTCATAGCTCACCTGACATATACGCCAAATTTCGTGCACTTTCGCCACTGGGGGCGCTATTTTTGGGCAAAAAATCCAATCTTTCCTCAAATTTGGTCAAACTTCACGGCCACCCTCTTACTACCTCCCTTGTCATGTATACCACATTTTGGGAATTTTCGTCCATGAGGGGTGCTGTTTTTGGCCGACGCAATTGTTCCAAAACGGGTTTTTAGTAAATAATTCCATAATGCTTTTCCTTCACACCACTACCTTGTGATTGCACGTTGCTGTTGTAGACACTTATTTCTCCAACTCATAATCGCTCATGTACTGCATAGCGCCACCTACTGACATGGGAAAAACCAAAAAATTTATTCTTCAAAAATCTATATCTCATCTTCTATTTACTCAATTGTCATCAAACTTCATACGCAAACTCTTCATAGCTCACCTGACATGTACGCCAAATTTTCTGCACTTTCGCCCCTGGGGGTGCTGGTTATGGCAAAAATGATATTGCAGCTTCTGATTTGTCAAACTTGGCAAGCAAACTCTTTACAAGACCCTTATTGGGGCGCTTGCCATGGTCGACAACGCACGAAATTTGGCTCCTTTTTCATAGACTGCCACCGCTACTGAGAACCAGAAGCCCATATCCAGGCGGGCCTCAGGGCCGCTATAGCGCCCCCCGAGCACCGTGCAGTGCGAGACCCTATTGTTACCATGTGTCCAATTCTGTGCTTTGTCGCCATTGTGGGAGTAATGTCTCTTGCCGAAGAAGCTGTGGAAGTTATTTCGCGAGGACGCATGCCCCCGCCCCCCTTCGCCGCTGGCGCAAGGGCCCGTCGAGGCCGCTTGCGGCTTTAATTAGGGCCCGAGCCCTATGGGCGAAGGCCCTATTGTTCTTGTAAGAGTTCACTATTATTATTCTTCCGTCTTCTTCTTCTTCTTTATTTTTCTCCGCTGTTGAGCCATTTTCGGGGCACTTGCCATTCGCGAAAACGCACGAAATTTGGCACCAGTTCCGAGAATTGCCACCGCTACTCAGAACCATAAGCCCAAACTTGGCCGGGGCTCAGGGCCTCTATAGCGCCCCCTAAGTCGTTGTGATTTTGGCCTCCCGCATTAAGGTGCCTGGGTGCCATGTAGTTCGTAGTAGCGGCATGCCATTTGGTACGCATATGTATCTCACTAAGCCGGACAAAAATGTAATGCCAATGCATTAGCCACGCCCAACAGGAAGTGAGGTTATTTCACTTTTGTGCGAAATGCATGGCCACGAAGACGGCGCAACTCCTCCTAGACCGTTCATAGGAATGTCACCAAAATTGATACACATCATCTACAGACATGGCTGACAAAAGTTACTAAATACGTTTCACGTGGGATAAACCGTTCAGAAGTTATACGTCAATCAATTGTCGATGCAAAATTTTACATGCTTAAAAATTCATAACAAATCTTCTGATTGCTCAAAACTGCTCATACTTCACAGGCAAATCACTCATTGGGCTTCTGACATGTTACCCAATTTCTGTGATATTTCGCCACTGGGGGCGCTATTTTTGGGCAAAAATTCCAATCTTTCCTCAAATTTGGTCAAACTTCACGGCCACCCTCTTTTTACCTCCCATGTCATGTATACCACGTTTTGGAAATTTTTGTCCATGGGGGGCGCTGTTTTTGGCCGACACAATTGCTCCAAAACGGGTTTTTGGTAAATAATTCCATAATGCTTTTCCTTCACACCACTACCTTGTGATAGTACGTTGCTGTTGTAGACACTTATTTTTCCAACTCATAATCGCTCATGTACAGCATAGCGCCACCTACTGACATGGGAAAAACCAAAAAATTTATTCTTCAAAAATCTATATCTCATCTTCTATTTACTCAATTGTCATCAAACTTCATACGCAAACTCTTCATAGCTCACCTGACGTCTACGCCAAATTTTGTGCACTTTCGCCCCTGGGGGTGCTGGTTATGGCAAAAATGATATTGCAGCTTCTGATTTGTCAAACTTGCCAAGCAAACTCTTTACAAGACCCTTACTGGGGCGCTTGCCATGGTCGACAACGCACGAAATTTGGCTCCATTTTCTTAGACTGCCACCGGTACTGAGAACCAGAAGCCCAGATCCAGGCGGGCCTCAGGGCCTCTATAGCGCCCCCTAACTCGTTGTGATTTTGGCCTCCCGCATTAAGGTGCCTGGTTGCCATGTAGTTTGTAGTTGTGGCATGCCATTTGGTACGCATATATATCTCACTAAGCCGGACAAAAATGTAATGCCAATGCATTAGCCACGCCCAACAGGAAGTGAGGTAATTTCACTTTTGTGCGAAATGCATGGCCACGAAGACGGCGCAACTCCTCCTAGACCGTTCATAGGAATGTCACCAAAATTGATACACATCATCTACAGACATGGCTGACAAAAGGTACTAAATAGGTTTCACGTAGCATAAACCGTTCAGAAGTTATACGTCAATCAATTTTCACTTCAAAATTTTACATGCTTAAAAATTCATAACAAATCTTCTGATTGCTCAAAACTGCTCATACTTCACACGCAAATCCCTCATTCGGTTTCTGACATGTTACACAATTTCTGTGATATTTCGCCACTGGGGGCGCTATTTTTGGGCAAAAAATCCAATCTTTCCTCAAATTTGGTCAAACTTCATGGCCACCCTCTTACTCCCTCCCCTGTCATGTATACCACATTTTGGGAATTTTCGTCCATGGGGGGCGCTGTTTTTGGCCGACGCAATTGCTCCAAAACGGGTTTTTGGTCAATAATTCCATAATGCTTTTCCTTCACACCACTACCTTGTGATAGTGCGTTGCTGTTGTAGACACTTATTTTTCCAACTCATAATCGCTCATGTACAGCATAGCGCCACCTACTGACATGGGAAAAACCAAAAAATTTATTCTTCAAAAATCTATATCTCATCTTCTATTTACTCAATCTTGATCAAACTTGATACGCACACTCTTAACAGGTCACCTGACATATCTCCAAAATTTTGTGAACTTTTGCCACTGGGGGCGCTGTTTTCAGGCAACAATTTATATCTCGGCTTCTGATTGGTCAAACTTGATCAAACTTTACAAAACAACTCTTCATAGGTCCCTTGACATGTTTACCAAATTTGGTGAACTTTCACCACTGGGGGCGCTCATTGCGCTGTAGCAGTTTCAATAGAGGTGTTTACAATCCTGAGGCACCAGGAGTATGTTGTTTTGGTTGCCTTAAACACACATGACTTGTGGGGGATGGGTAGGCAGTCGGGAGCAAGTGTTGTAGCGTTACATACAGACTAATAGATGTCTAACAGAAGACAATCCTATGTAGCTATAGCTTGGTGACTGAAGAGGTAAATACATTAATTTGGTTGGGAAGCCATGGCATAAAATGTTCTGTCCATGACAACATCTCAGCGCACCGTGTACTCTGTGTCCAATTCTGTGCTTTGTCGCCATTGTGGGAGTAATGTCTCTTGCCGAAGAAGCTGTGGACGTTATTTCGCGGGGACGCATGCCCCCGCCCCCCTTGGCCGCTGGCGCGAGGGCCCGTCGAGGCCGCTTGCGGCTTTAATTCTTCTTCTTCTTTATTTTTCTCCGCTGTTGGGCCATATTCGGGGCGCTTGCCATGGGCGAAAACGCGCGAAATTTGGCGCCACTTCCGAGAATTGCCACCGCTACTCAGAACCAAAAGCCCACACTTGGCCGGGGCTCAGGGCCTCTATAGCGCCCCCTAAGTCGTTGTGATTTTGGCATCCCGCATTAAGGTGCCTGGTTGCCATATAGTTTGTGGTTGTGGCATGCCATTTGGTATGCACATGTATCGCACTAAGCCGGACAAAAATGTAATGCCAATGCATTAGCCACGCCCAACAGGAAGTGAGGTAATTTCACTTTTGTGTGAAATGCATGGCCACGAAGACGGCGCAACTCCTCCTAGACCGTTCATGGGAATGTCACCAAAATTGATACACATCATCTACAGACATGGCTGACAAAAGTTACTAAATACGTTTCACGTAGGATAAACCTTTCAGAAGTTATACGTCAATCAATTTTCACTTCAAAATTTTACATGCTAAAAAATTCATAACAACTCTTCTAATTGCTCAAAACTGCTCATACATCACTCGCAAATCACTCATTGGGCTTCTGACATGTTACCCAATTTCTGTGATATTTCGCCACTGGGGGCGCTATTTTTGGGCAAAAAATCCAATCTTTCCTCAAATTTGGTCAAACTTCACGGCCACACTCTTACTACCTCCCATGTCATGTATACCGCATTTTGGGAATTTTCGTCCATGGGGGGCGCTGTTTTTGGCCGACGCAATTGCTCCAAAACGGGTTTTTGGTAAATAATTCCATAAAGCTTTTCCTTCACACCACTACCTTGTGATAGTGCGTTCCTGTTGTAGACACTTATTTTTCCAACTCATAATCGCTCATGTACAGCATAGCGCCACCTTCTGACATGGGAAAAACCAAAAAATTTATTCTTCAAAAATCTATATCTCATCTTCTATTTACTCAATTGTCATCAAACTTCATACGCAAACTCTTTATAGCTCACCTGACATATGCGCCAAATTTTGTGCACTTTCGCCCCTGGGGGTTCTGGTTATGGCGGAAATGATATTGCAGCTTCTGATTTGTCAAACTTGGCAAGCAAACTCTTTTCAAGACCCTTATTGGGGCGCTTGCCATGGTCGACAACGCACGAAATTTGGCTCCTTTTTCTTAGACTGCCACCGCTACTGAGAACCAAAAGCCCAGATCCAGGCGGGCCTCAGGGCCTCTATAGCGCCCCCTTACTCGTTGTGATTTTGGCCTCCCGCTTTAAGGTGCCTGGTTGCCATGTAGTTTGTAGTAGTGGCATGCCATTTGGTACGCATATGTATCTCACTAAGCCGGACAAAAATGTAATGCCAAGGCATTAGCCACGCCCAACAGGAAGTGAGGTAATTTCACTTTTGTGCGAAATGCATGGCCACGAAGACGGCGCAACTCCTCCTAGACCGTTCATAGGAATGTCACCAAAATTGATACACATCATCTACAGACATGGCTGACAAAAGTTACTAAATACGTTTCAAGTAGGATAAACCGTTCAGAAGTTATACGTCAATCAATTTTCGATGCAAAATTTTACATGCTTAAAAATTCATAACAAATCTTCTGATTGCTCAAAACTGCTCATACTTCACACGCAAATCACTCATTGGGCTTCTGACATGTTTCCCAATATCTGTGATATTTCGCCACTGGGGGCGCTATTTTTGGGCAAAAAATCCAATCTTTCCTCAAATTTGGTCAAACTTCACGGCCACCCTCTTACTACCTCCCATGTCATGTATACCACATTTTGGGAATTTTCGTCCATGGGGGGCGCTGTTTCTGGCCGACGCATTTGCTCCAAAACGGGTTTTTGGTAAATAATTCCATAATGCTTTTCCTTCACACCACTACCTTGTGATAGTACGTTGCTGTTGTAGACGCTTATTTTTCCAACTCATAATCGCTCATGTACAGCATAGCGCCACCTTCTGACATGGGAAAAACCAAAAAATTTATTCTTCAAAAATCTATATCTCATCTTCTATTTACTCAATTGTCATCAAACTTCATACGCAAACTCTTCATAGCTCACCTGACATGTACGCCAAATTTTGTGCACTTTCGCCCCTGGGGGTGCTGGTTATGGCAGAAATGATATTGCAGCTTCTGATTTGTCAAACTTGGCAAGCAAACTCTATACAAGACCCTTATTGGGGCGCTTGCCATGGTCGACAACGCACGAAATTTGGCTCCTTTTTCTTAGACTGCCACCGCTACTGAGAACCAGAAGCCCAGATCCAGGTGGGCCTCAGGGCCTCTATAGCGCCCCCTAACACGTTGTGATTTTGGCCTCCCGCATTAAGGTGCCTGGTTGCCATGTAGTTTGTAGTAGTGGCATGCCATTTGGTAGGCATATGTATCTCACTTAGCCGGACAAAAATGTAATGCCAATGCATTAGCCACGCCCAACAGGAAGTGAGGTAATTTCACTTTTGTGCGAAATGCATGGCCACGAAGACGGCGCAACTCCTCCTAGACCGTTCAGAGGAATGTCACCAAAATTGATACACATCATCTACAGACATGGCTGACAAAAGTTACTAAATAAGTTTCACGTAGGATAAACCGTTCAGAAGTTATACGTCAATCATTTTTCGATGCAAAATTTTACATGCTTAAAAATTCATAACAAATCTTCTGATTGCTCAAAACTGCTCATACTGCACCCGCAAATCACTCATTGGGCTTCTGACATGTTACCCAATTTCTGTGATATTTCGCCACTGGGGGCGCTATTTTTGGGCAAAAATTCCAATCTTTCCTCAAATTTGGTCAAACTTCTCGGCCACCCTCTTACTACCTCCCATGTCATGTATACCACATTTTGGGAATTTTCGTCCATGGGGGGCGCTGTTTTTGGCCGACGCAATTGCTCCAAAACGGGTTTTTGGTAAATAATTCCATAATGCTTTTCCTTCACACCACTACCTTGTGATAGTACGTTGCTGTTGTGGACACTTATTTTTCCTACTCATAATCGCTCATGTACAGCATAGCGCCACCTACTGACATGGGAAAAACCAAAAAATTTATTCTGCAAAAATCTATATCTCATCTTCTATTTACTCAATTGTCATCAAACTTCATACGCAATCTCTTCATAGCTCACCTGACATATACGCCAAATTTGTGCACTTTCGCCACTGGGGGCGCTATTTTTGGGCAAAAAATCCAATCTTTCCAAAAATTTGGTCAAACTCCACAGCCACCATCTCACTACCTCCCATGTCATGTATACCACATTTTGGGAATTTTCGTCCATGGGGGGCGCTGTTTTTGGCCGTCGCAATTGCTCCAAAACGGGTTTTTGGTAAATAATTCCATAATGCTTTTCCTTCACACCACTTCCTTGTGATAGTTCGTTGCTGTTGTCGACTCTTATTTTTCCAACTCATTATCGCTCATGTACAGCATAGCGCCACCTACTGACATGGGAAAAACCAAAACATTTATTATTCAAAAATCTATATCTCATCTTCTATTTACTCAATTGTCATCAAACTTCATACGCAAACTCTTCATAGCTCACCTGACACATATGCCAAATTTTGTGCACTTTCGCCCCTGGGGGTGCTGGTTATAGGCAAAAATGATATTGCAGCTTCTGATTTGTCAAACTTGGCAAGCAAACTCTTTACAAGACCCTTATTGGGGCGCTTGCCATGGTCGACAACGCACGAAATTTGGCTCCTTTTTCTTAGACTGCCACCGCTACTGAGAACCAGAAGCCCAGATCCAGGCGGGCCTCAGGGCCTCTATAGCGCCCCCCGAGCACCGTACAGTGCGAGACCCTATTGTTGCCATGTGTCCAATTCTGTGCTTTGTCGCCATTGTGGGAGTAATGTCTCTTGCCGAAGAAGCTGTGGAAGGTATTTCGCGGGGACGCATGCCACCGCCTCCCTTGGCCGCTGGCGCGAGGGCCCGTCGAGGCCGCTTGCGGCTTTAATTAGGGCCCGAGCCCTATAGGGCGAAGGCCCTATTGTTCTTGTAAGAGTTCACTATTATTATTCTTCCGTCTTCTTCTTCTTCTTCTTCTTCTTCTTCTTTATTTTTCTCCGCTGTTGGGCCATTTTCGGGGCGCTTGCCATGGGCGAAAACGCACGAAATTTGGCACCAGTTCCGAGAATTGCCACCGCTACTCAGAACCAGAAGCCCAAACTTGGCCGGGGCTCAGGGCCTCCATAGCGCCCCCTAAGTCGTTGTGATTTTGGCCTCCCGCGTTAAGGTGCCTGGTTGCCATATAGTTTGTAGTAGTGGCATGCAATTTGGTACGCATATGTATCTCACTAAGCCGGACGAAAATGTAATGCCACTGCATTAGCCACGCCCAACAGGAAGTGAGGTAATTTCACTTTTGCGCGAAATGCATGGCCACGAAGACGGCGCAACTCCTCCTAGACCGTTCATAGGAATGTCACCAAAATTGATACACATCGTCTACAGACATGGCTGACAAAAGTTACTAAATACGTTTCACGTAGGATTAACCGTTCAGAAGTTATACATCAATCAATTTTCGATGCAAAATTTTACATGCTTAAAAATTCATAACAAATCTTCTGATTGCTCAAAACTGCTCATACTTCACACACAAATCACTCATTGGGCTTCTGACATGTTACCCAATTTCTGTGATTTTTCGCCACTGGGGGCGCTATTTTTGGGCAAAATTTCCAATCTTTCCTCAATTTTGGTCAAACTTCACGGCCACCCTCTTACTACCTCCCATGTCATGTATACCACGTTTTGGAAATTTTCGTCCATGGGGGGCGCTGTTTTTGGCCGACGCAATTGCTCCAAAACGGGTTTTTGGTAAATAATTCCATAATGCTTTTCCTTCACACCACTTCCTTGTGATAGTACGTTGCTGTTGTAGACACTTATTTTTCCAACTCATAATCGCTCATGTACAGCATAGCGCCACCTACTGACATGGGAAAAACCAAAAAATTTATTCTTCAAAATTCTATATCTCATCTTCTATTTACTCAATTGTCATCAAACTTCATACGCAAACTCTTCATAGCTCACCTGACGTCTACGCCAAATTTTGTGCACTTTCGCCCCTGGGGGTGCTGGTTATGGCAAAAATGATATTGCAGCTTCTGATTTGTCAAACTTGCCAAGCAAACTCTTTACAAGACCCTTATTGGGGCGCTTGCCATGGTCGACAACGCACGAAATTTGGCTCCTTTTTCTTAGACTGCCACCGCTACTGAGAACCAGAAGCCCAGATCCAGGCGGGCCTCAGGGCCTCTTTAGCGCCCCCTAACTCGTTGTGATTTTGGCCTCCCGCTTTAAGGTGCCTGTTTGCCATGTAGTTTGTAGTAGTGGCATGCCATTTGGTACGCATATGTATCTCACTAAGCCGGACAAAAATGTAATGGCAATGCATTAGCCACGCCCAACAGGAAGTGAGGTAATTTCACTTTTGTGCGAAATGCATGGCCACGAAGACGGCGCAACTCCTCCTAGACCGTCCATAGGAATGTCACCAAAATTGATACACATCATCTACAGACATGGCTGACAAAAGTTTCTAAATAGGTTTCACGTAGCATAAACCGTTCAGAAGTTATCCGTCAATCAATTTTCAATGCAACATTTTACATGCTTAAAAATTCATAACAAACCTTCTACTTGCTCAAAACTGCTCATACTTCACAGGCAGATCACTCATTGGGCTTCTGACATGTTACCCACTTTCTGTGATATTTCGCCTCTGGGGGCGCTATTTTGGGGCAAAAATTCCAGTCTTTCCTCAAATTTGGTCAAACTTCACGGCCACCCTCTTCCTACCTCCCATGTCATGTATACCACATTTTGGGAATTTTCGTCCATGGGGGGCGCTGTTTTTGGCCGACGCAATTGCTCCAAAACGGGTTTTTGGTAAATAATTCCATAATGCTTTTCCTTCACACCACTACCTTGTGATAGTGCGTTGCTGTTGTAGACACTTATTTTTCCAACTCATAATCGCTCATGTACAGCATAGCGCCACCTACTGACATGGGAAAAACCAAAAATTTTATTCTTCAAAAATCTATATCTCATCTTCTATTTACTCAATTGTCATCAAACTTCATACGCAAACTCTTCATAGCTCACCTGACATGTTCGCCTACTTTTGTGCACTTTCGCCCCTGGGGGTGCTGGTTATGGCAAAAATGATATGGCAGCTTCTGATTTGTCAAACTTGGCAAGCAAACTCTTTACAAGACCCTTATTAGGGCGCTATTATTATTAGGGCCCGAGCACCGTGCAGTGCGAGACCCTATCGTTGCCATGTGTCCAATTCTGTTCTTTGTCGCCATTGCGGGAGTAATGTCTCTTGCCGAAGAAGCTGTGGAAGGTTTTTCGCGGGGACGCATGCCCCCGCCCACCTTGGCCGCTGGCGCGAGGGCCCGTCGAGGCCGCTTGCGGCTTTAATTAGGGCCCGAGCCCTATGGGCGAAGGCCCTATTGTTCTTGTAAGAGTTCACTATTATTATTCTTCCGTCTTCTTCTTCTTCTTCTTCTTCCGTCTTCTTCTTCTTCTTTATTTTTCTCCGCTGTTGGGCCATTTTCGGGGCGCTTGCCATGGGCGAAAACGCACGAAATTTGGCAGCAGTTCCGAGAATTGCCACCGCTACTCAGAACCAGAAGCCCAAACTTGGCCGGGGCTCAGGGCCTCCATAGCGCCCCCTAAGTCGTTGTGATTTTGGCCTCCCGCATTAAGGTGCCTGGTTGCCATATAGTTTGTAGTAGTGGCATGCAATTTGGTACGCATATGTATCTCACTAAGCCGGACAAAAATGTAATGCCAATGCATTAGCCACGCCCAACAGGAAGTGAGGTAATTTCACTTTTGTGCGAAATGCATGGCCATGAAGACGGCGCAACTCCTCCTAGACCGTTCATAGGAATGTCACCAAAATTGATACACATCATCTACAGACATGGCTGACAAAAGTTACTAAATACGTTTCATGTAGGATCAACCGTTCAGAAGTTATACGTCAATGAATTTTCACTTCAAAATTTTACATGCTAAAAAATTCATAACAAATCTTCTAATTGCTCAAAACTGCTCATACTTCACACGCAAATCACTCATTGGGCTTCTGACATGTTACCCAATTTCTGTGATATTTCGCCACTGGGGGCGCTATTTTTGGGCAAAAAATCCAATCTTTCATCGAATTTGGTCAAACTTCACGGCCACCCTCTTACTACCTCCCATGTCATGTATACCACATTTGGGGAATTTTCGTCCATGGGGGGCGCTGTTTTTGGCCGACGCCATTTCTCCAAAACGGGTTTTTGGTAAATAATTCCATAATGCCTTTCCTTCACACCACTACCTTGTGATAGTACGTTGCTGTTGTAGACACTTATTTTTCCAACTCATAATCGCTCATGTACAGCATTGCGCCACCTACTGACATGGGAAAAACCAAAAAATTTATTCTTCAAAAATCTATGTCTCATCTTCTATTTACTCTATTGTCATCAAACTTCATACGCAAACTCTTCATAGCTCACCTGACATATACGCCAAATTTTGTGGACTTTCGCCACTGGGGGTGCTGGTTATGGCAAAAATGATATTGCAGCTTCTGATTTGTCAAACTTGGCAAGCAAACTCTTTACAAGACCCTTATTGGGGTGCTTGCCATGGTCGACAACGCTCGAAATTTTGCCCCTTTTTCTTGGACTGCCACCGATACTGAGAACCAGAAGCCCAGATCCAGGCGGGCCTCAGGGCCTCTATAGCGCCCCCTAACGTGTTGTGATTTTTGCCTCTCACATTAAGGTGCCTGGTTGCCATGTAGTTTGTAGTAGTGGCATGCCCTTTGGTACGCATATGTATCTCACTAAGCCGGACAAAAATGTATTGCCAATGCATTAACCACGCCCAACAGGAAGATAGGTAATTTCACTTTTGTGCGAAATGCATGGCCACGAAGACGGCGCAACTCCTCCTAGACCGTTCATAGGAACGTCACCAAAATTGATACACATCATCTACAGACATGGCTGACAAAAGTTGCTAAATACGTTTCACGTAGGGTGAACCGTTCAGAAGTTATACGTCAATCAATTTTCATTGCAGAATTTTACATGCTTAAAAATTCATAACAAATCTTCTAATTGCTCAAAACTGCTCATACTTCACACGCAAATCACTCGTTGGGCTTCTGACATGTTACCCAATTTCTGTGATGTTTCGCCACTGGGGGCGCTATTTTTGGGCAAAAAATCCAATCTTTCCTCAAATTTGGTCAAACTTCACGGCCACCCTCTTACTACCTCCCATGTCATGTATACCACATTTTGGGAATTTTCGTCCATGGGGGGCGCTGTTTTTGGCCGACGCAATTGCTCCAAAACGGGTTTTTGGTAAATGACTCCGCAATGCTTTTCCTTCACACGACTACCTTGTGATTGTACGTTGCTGTTGTAGACACTTATTTTTCCAACTCATAATCGCTCATGTACAGCATAGCGCCACCTACTGACATGGGAAAAACCAAAAAATTTTTTCTTCAAAAATCTATATCTCATCTTCTACTTACTCAATTTTCATCAAACATCATACGCAAACTCTTCATAGCTCACCTGACATATACGCCAAATTTTGTGCACTTTCGCCCCTGGGGGTGCTGGTTATGGCAAAAATGATATTGCAGCTTCTGATTTGTCACACTTGGCAAGCAAACTCTTTACAAGACCCTTATTGGGGCGCTTGCCATGGTCGACAATGCACGAAATTTGGCTCCTTTTTCTTAGACTGCCATCGCTCCTGAGAACCAGAAGCCCAGATCCAGGCGGGCCTCAGGGCCTCTATAGCGCCCCCTAACGTGTTGTGATTTTTGCCTCTCGCATTAAGGTGCCTGCTTGGCATATAGTTTCTAGTTATTATTATTATTATTAGGTCCCGAGCACCGTACAGTGCGAGACCCTATTGTTTTTGAAGGATTATTATTATTATTATTATTATTATTATTAGGCCCCGAGCACCGTTCAGTGCGAGACCCTATTGTTGCCATGTGTCCAATTCTGTGCTTTGTCGCCATTGTGGGAGTAATGTCTCTTGCCGCAGAAGCTGTGGAAGGTATTTCGCGGGGACGCATGCCCCCGCCCCCCTTGGCCGCTGGCGCGAGGGCCCGTCGAGGCCGCTTGCGGCTTTAATTAGGGCCCGAGCCCGAATGGGCGAAGGCCCTATTGTTCTTGTAAGAGTTCACTATTATTATTCTTCCGTCTTCTTCTTTATTTTTCTCCGCTGTTGGGCCATTTTCGGGGCGCTTGCCATGGGCGAAAATGCACGAAATTTGGCGCCAGTGCCGAGAATTGCCACCGCTACTCAGAACCAAAAGCCCAAACTTGGCCGGGGCTCAGGGCCTCTATAGCGCCCCCTAAGTCGTTGTGATTTTGGTCTCCCGCATTAAGGTGCCTGGTTGCCATGTAGTTTGTAGTGGTGGCATGCCATTTGGTACGCATATGTATCTCACTAAGCCGGACAAAAATGTAATGCCAATACATTAGCCACGCCCAACAGGAAGTGAGGTAATTTCACTTTTGTGCGAAATGCATGGCCTCGAAGACGGCGCAACTCCTCCTAGACCGTTCATAGGAATGTCACCAAAATTGATACACATCATCTACAGACATGGCTGACAAAAGTTACTAAATACGTTTCATGTAGCATAAACCGTTCAGAAGTTATACGTCAATCAATTTTCACTTCAAAATTTTACATGCTTAAAAATTCATAACAAATCTTCTAATTGCTCAAAACTGCTCATACTTCACAGGCAAATCACTCATTGGGCTTCTGACATGTTACCCAATTTCTGTGATATTTCGCCACTGGGGGCGCTATTTTTGGGCACAAAATCCAATCTTTCCTCAAATTTGGTCAAACTTCACGGCCACCCTCTTACTACCTCCCATGTCATGTATACCACATTTTGGGAATTTTCGTCCATGGGGGGCGCTGTTTTTGGCCGACGCAATTGCTCCAAAACGGGTTTTTGGTAAATAATTCCATAATGCTTTTCCTTCACACCACTACCTTGTGATAGTGCGTTGCTGTTGTAGACACTTATTTTTCCAACTCGTAATCGCTCATGTACAGCATAGCGCCACCTACTGACATGGGAAAAACCAAAAAATTTATTCTTCAAAAATCTATATCTCATCTTCTATTTACTCAATTGTCATCAAACTTCATACGCAAACTTTTCATAGCTCACCTGACATGTACGCCAAATTTTGTGCACTTTCGCCCCTGGGGGTGCTGGTTATGGCAGAAATGATATTGCAGCTTCTGATTTGTCAAACTTGGCAAGCAAACTCTTTACAAGACACTTATTGGGGCGCTTGCCATGGTCGACTACGCACGAAATTTGGCTCCTTTTTCTTAGACTGCCACCGCTACTGAGAACCAGAAGCCCAGATCCAGGCGGGCCTCAGGGCCTCTATAGCGCCCCCTAACTCGTTGTGATTTTGGCCTCCCGCATTAAGGTGCCTGGTTGCCATGTAGTTTGTAGTAGTGGCATGCCATTTGGTACGCATATGTATCTCACTAATCCGGACAAAAATGTAATGCCAATGCATTAGCCACGCCCAACAGGAAGTGAGGTAATTTCACTTTTGTGCGAAATGCATGGCCTCGAAGACGGCGCAACTCCTCCTAGACCATTCATAGGAATGTCACCAAAATTGATACACATCATCTACAGACATGGCTGACAAAAGTTACTAAATACGTTTCACGTAGCATAAACCGTTCAGAAGTTATACGTCAATCAATTTTCAATGCAAAATTTTACATGCTTAAAAATTCATAACAAATCTTCTAATTGCTCAAAACTGCTCATACTTCACAAGCAAATCACTCATTGGGCTTCTGACATGTTACCCAATTTCTGTGATATTTCGCCACTGGGGGCGCTATTTTTGGGCAAAAAATCCAATCTTTCCTCAAATTTGGTCAAACTTCAAGGCCACCCTCTTACTACCTCCCATGTCATGTATACCACATTTTGGGAATTTTCGTCCATGGGGGGCGCTGTTTTTGGCCGACGCAATTGCTCCAAAACGGGTTTTTGGTAAATAATTCCATAATGCTTTTCCTTCACACCACTACCTTGTGATAGTGCGTTGCTGTTGTAGACACTTATTTTTCCAACTCATAATTGCTCATGTACAGCATAGCGCCACCTACTGACATGGGAAAAACCAAAAATTTTATTCTTCAAAAATCTATATCTCATCTTCTATTTACTCAATTGTCATCAAACTTCATACGCAAACTCTTCATAGCTCACCTGACATGTACGCCAAATTTTGTGCACTTTCGCCCCTGGGGGTGCTGGTTATGGCAGCAATGATATTGCAGCTTCTGATTTGTCAAACTTGGCAAGCAAACTCTTTACAAGACCCTTATTGGGGTGCTATTATTATTAGGGCCCGAGCACCGTACAGTGCAAGACCATATCGTTGCCATGTGTCCAATTCTGTGCTTTGTCGCCATTGCAGGAGTAATGTCTCTTGCCGAAGAAGCTGTGGAAGGTGTTTCGCGGGGACGCATGCCCCCGCCCCCCTTGGCCGCTGGCGCGAGGGCCCGTCGAGGCCGCTTGCGGCTTTAATTATTCTTCCGTCTTCTTCTTCTTCTTCTTCTTCTTTATTTTTCTCCGCTGTTGGGCCATTTTCGGGGCGCTTGCCATGGGCGAAAACGCACGAAATTTGGCACCAGTTCCGAGAATTGCCACCGCTACTCAGAACCAAAAGCCCAAACTTGGCCGGGGCTCAGGGCCTCTATAGCGCCCCCTAAGTCGTTGTGATTTTGGCCTCCCGCATAAAGGTGCCTGGTTGCCATATAGTTTGTAGTAGTGGCATGCCCTTTGGTATGCATATGTATCTCACTAAGCCGGACAAAAATGTAATGCCAATGCATTAGCCACGCCCAACAGGAAGTGAGGTAATTTCACTTTTGTGCGAAATGCATGGCCACGAAGACGGCGCAACTCCTCCTAGACCGTTCATGGGAATGTCACCAATATTGATACACATCATCTACAGACATGGCTGACAAAAGTTACTAAATACCTTTCACGTAGGATAAACCGTTCAGAAGTTATACGTCAATCAATTTTCACTTCAAAATTTTACATGCTAAAAAATTCATAACAAATCTTCTAATTGCTCAAAACTGCTCATACTTCACACACAAGTCACTCATTGGGCTTCTGACATGTTACCCAATTTCTGTGATATTTCGCCACTGGGGGCGCTATTTTTGGGCAAAAAATCCAATCTTTCCTCAAATTTGGTCAAACTTCACGGCCACCCTCTTACTACCTCCCATGTCATGTATACCGCATTTTGGGAATTTTCGTCCATGGGGGGCGCTGTTTTTGGCCGACGCAATTGCTCCAAAACGGGTTTTTGGTAAATAATTCCATAATGCTTTTCCTTCACACCACTACCTTGTGATAGTGCGTTCCTGTTGTAGACACTTATTTTTCCAACCCATAATCGCTCATGTACAGCATAGCGCCACCTACTGACATGGGAAAAACCAAAAAATTTATTCTTCAAAAATCTATATCTCATCTTCTGTTTACTCAATTGTCATCAAACTTCATACGCAAACTCTTCATAGCTCACCTGACATGTACGCCAAATTTTGTGCACTTTCGCCCCTGGGGGTGCTGGTTATGGCGGAAATGATATTGCAGCTTCTGATTTGTCAAACTTGGCAAGCAAACTCTTTTCAAGACCCTTATTGGGGCGCTTGCCATGGTCGACAACGCACGAAATTTGGCTCCTTTTTCTTAGACTGCCACCGCTACTGAGAACCAAAAGCCCAGATCCAGGCGGGCCTCAGGGCCTCCATAGCGACCCCTAACTCGTTGTGATTTTGGCCTCCAGCATTAAGGTGCCTGGTTGCCATGTAGTTTGTAGTAGTGGCATGCCATTTGGTACGCATATGTATCTCACTACGCCGGACAAAAATGTAATGCCAATGCATTAGCCACGCCCAACAGGAAGTGAGGTAATTTCACTTTTGTGCGAAATGCATGGCCACGCAGACGGCGCAACTCCTCCTAGACCGTTCATAGGAATGTCACCAAAATTGATAGACATCATCTACAGACATGGCTGACAAAAGTTCCTAAATACGTTTCACGTTGCATAAACCGTTCAGAAGTTATACATCAATCAATTTTCAATGCAAAATTTTACATGCTTAAAAATTCATAACAAATCTTCTCATTGCTCAAAACTGCTCATACTTCACACGCAAATCACTCATTGGGCTTCTGACATGTTACCCAATTTCTGTGATGTTTCGCCACTGGGGGCACTATTTTTGGGCAAAAAATCCAATCTTTCCTCAAATTTGGTCAAACTTCACGGCCACCCTCTTACTACCTCCCATGTCATGTATACCACATTTTGGGAATTTTTGTCCATGGGGGGGCGCTGTTTTTGGCCGACGCAATTGCTCCAAAACGGGTTTTTGGTAAATAATTCCTTAATGCTTCTCCTTCACACCACTACCTTGTGATAGTATGTTGCTGTTGTAGACACTTATTTTTCCAACTCTTAATCGCTCATGTACAGCATAGCGCCACCTACTGACATGGGAAAAGCCAAAAAATTTTTTCTTCAAAAATCGATATCTCATCTTCTATTCAGTCAATTGTCATCAAACTTCATAAGCAAAATCTTCATAGCTCACCTGACATATACGCCAAATTTTGTGCACTTTCGCCCCTGGGGGTGCTGGTTATGGCACAAATGATATTGCAGCTTCTGATTTGTCAATCTTGGCAAGCAAACTCTTTTCAAGACCCCTATTGGGGCGCTTGCCATGGTCGCCAACGCACGAAATTTGGCTCCTTTTTCTTTTACTGCCACCGCTACTGAGAACCAGAAGCCCAGATCCAGGTGGGCCTCAGGGCCTCTATAGCGCCCCCCGAGCACCGTACAGTGCGAGACCCTATTGTTACCATGTGTCCAATTCTGTGCTTTGTCGCCATTGTGGGAGTAATGTTTCTTGCCGAAGAAGCTGTGGAAGGTATTTCGCGGGGACGCATGCCCCCGCCCCCCTTGGCCGCTGGCGCGAGGGCCCGTCGAGGCCGCTTGCGGCTTTAATTAGGGCCCGAGCCCTATGGGCGAAGGCCCTATTGTTCTTGTAAGAGTTCACTATTATTATTCTTCCGTCTTCTTCTTCTTCTTCTTTATTTTTCTCCGCTGTTGGGCCATTTTCGGGGCACTTGCCATGGGCGAAAACGCACGAAATTTGGCACCACTTCCGAGAATTGCCACCGCTACTCAGAACCAAAAGCCCAAACTTGGCCGGGGCTCAGGGCCTCTATAGCGCCCCCTAAGTCGTTGTGATTTTGGCCTCCCGCGTTAAGGTGCCTGGTTGCCATATAGTTTGTAGTACTGGCATGCCATTTGGTACGCATATGTATCTCACTAAGCCGGACAAAAATGTCATGCCAATGCATTAGCCATGCCCAACAGGAAGTGAGGTAATTTCACTTTTGTGCGAAATGCATGGCCACGAAGACGGCGCAACTCCTCCTAGACCGTTCATAGGAATGTCACCAAAATTGATACACATCATCTACAGACATGGCTGACAAAAGCTACTAAATACGTTTCACGTAGGATAAACCGTTCAGAAGTTATACGTCAATCAATTTTCACTTCAAAATTTTACATGCTAAAAAATTCATTACAAATCTTCTAATTGCTCAAAACTGCTCATACTTCACACGCTAATCACTCATTGGGCTTCTGACATGTTACCCAATTTCTGTGATATTTCGCCACTGGGGGCGCTATTTTTGGGCAAAAAATCCAATCTTTCCTCAAATTTGCTCAAACTTCACGGTCACCCTCTTACTACCTCCCATGTCATGTATACCACATTTTGGGAATTTTCGTCCATGGGGGGCGCTGTTTTTGGCCGACGCATTTTCTCCAAAATGGGTTTTTGGTTAATAATTCCATAATGCTTTTCCTTCACACCAATACCTTGTGATAGTACGTTGCTGTTGTAGGCACTTGATTTTCCAACTCATAATCGCTCATGTACAGCATAGCGCCACCTACCGACATGGGAAAAACCAAAAAATTTATTCTTCAAAAATCTATATCTCATCTTCTATTTACTCAATTTTCATCACACTTCATACGCAAACTCTTCATAGCTCACCTGACATATACGCCAAATTTTGTGCACTTTCGCCCCTGGGGGTGCTGGTTATGGCAGAAATGATATTGCAGCTTCTGATTTGTCAACCTTGGCAAGCAAACTCTTTACAAGACCCTTATTGGGGCGCTTGCCATGGTCGACAACGCTCGAAATTTGGCTCCTTTTTCTTAGACTGCCACCGCTACTGAGAAC
Organism: Neoarius graeffei; assembly: GCF_027579695.1. NCBI lineage: Eukaryota > Metazoa > Chordata > Actinopteri > Siluriformes > Ariidae > Neoarius > Neoarius graeffei. The sequence goes on from NC_083574.1 coordinate 12,179,493, forward strand.
CAGAAGCCCAGATCCAGGCGGGCCTCAGGGCCTCTATAGCACCCCCTAACGTGTTGTGATTTTTGCCTCTCGCTTTAAGGTGCCTGGTTGCCATGTAGTTTGTAGTAGTGGCATGCCCTTTGGTACGCATATGTATGCCCTATGGGCGAAGGCCCTATTGTTCTTGTAAGAGTTCACTATTATTAGGGCCCGAGCCCTATAGGGCGAAGGCCCTATTGTTCTTGTAAGAGTTCACTATTATTAGGGCCCGAGCCCTATAGGGCGAAGGCCCTATTGTTCTTGTAAGAGTTCACTATTATTATTCTTCCGTCTTCTTCTTCTTCTTCCGTCTTCTTCTTCTTCTTTATTTTTCTCCGCTGTTGGGCCATTTTCGGGGCGCTTGCCATGGGCGAAAACGCACCAAATTTGGCACCAGTTCCGAGAATTGCCACCGCTACTCAGAACCAAAAGCCCAAACTTGGCCGGGGCTCAGGGCCTCTATAGCGCCCCCTAAGTCGTTGTGATTTTGGTCTCCCGCATTAAGGTGCCTGGTTGCCGTGTAGTTTGTAGTAGTGGCATGCCATTTGGTACGCATATGTATCTCACTAAGCCGTACAAAAATGTAATGCCAATGCATTAGCCACGCCCAACAGGAAGTGAGGTAATTTCACTTTTGTGCGAAATGCATGGCCACGAAGACGGCGCAACTCCTCCTAGACCGTTCATAGGAATGTCACCAAAATTGATAGACATCATCTACAGACATCGCTGACAAAAGTTACTAAATACGTTTCACGTAGGATAAACCGTTCAGAAGTTATACGTCAATCAATTTTCGATGCAAAATTTTACATGCTTAAAAATTCATAACAAATCTTCTGATTGCTCAAAACTGCTCATACTTCACACGCAAATCACTCATTGGGTTTCTGACATGTTACCCAATTTCTGTGATATTTCGCCACTGGGGGCGCTATTTTTGGGCAAAAAATCCAATCTTTCCTCAAATTTGGTCAAACTTCACGGCCACCCTCTTACTACCTCCCATGTCATGTATACCACATTTTGGGGATTTTCGTCCATGGGGGGCGCTGTTTTTGGCCGACACAATTGCTCCAAAACGGGTTTTTGGTAAATAATTCCATAATGCTTTTCCTTCAGACCACTACCTTGTGATAGTACGTTGCTGTTGTAGACACTTATTTTTCCAACTCATAATCGCTCATGTACAGCATAGCGCCACCTACTGACATGGGAAAAACCAAAAAATTTATTCTTCAAAAATCTATATCTCATCTTCTATTTACTCAATTGTCATCAAACTTCATACGCAAACTCTTCATAGCTCACCTGACATATACGCCAAATTTTGTGCACTTTCGCCCCTGGGGGTGCTGGTTATGGCAAAAATGATATTGCAGCTTCTGATTTGTCACACTTGGCAAGCAAACTCTTTACAAGACCCTTATTGGGGCGCTTGCCATGGTCGACAACGCACGAAATTTGGCTCCTTTTTCTTAGACTGCCACCGCTACTGAGAACCAGAAGCCCAGATCCAGATGGGCCTCAGGGCCTCTTTAGCGCCCCCTAAGTCGTTGTTATTTTGGCCTCCCGCATAAAGGTGCCTGGGTGCCATGTAGTTTGTAGTAGTGGCATGCCATTTGGTACGCATATGTATCTCACGAAGCCGGACAAAAATGTCATGCCAATCCATTAGCCACGCCCAACAGGAAGTGAGGTAATTTCAGTTTTGTGCGAAATGCATAGCCACGAAGACGGCGCTACTCCTCCTAGGCCGTTCATAGGAATGTCACCAAAATTGATAGACATCATCTACAGACATGGCTGACAAAAGTTCCTACATACGTTTCACGTAGGATAAGCCGTTCAGAAGTTATACGTCAATCAATTTTCAATGCAAAATTTTACATGCTTAAAAATTCATAACAAATCTTCTAATTGCTCATAACTGCTCATACTTCACACGCAAATCACGCATTCGGCTTCTGACATGCTACCCAATTTCTGTGATATTTCGCCACTGGGGGCGCTATTTTTGGGCAAAAAATCCAATCTTTCCTCAAATTTGGTCAAACTTCACGGCCACCCTCTTACTACCTCCCACGTCATGTATACCACATTTTGGGAATTTTCGTCCATGTGGGGCGCTGTTTTTGGCCGACGCAATTGCTCCAAAATGGGTTTTTGGTAAATAATTCCATAATGCTTTTCCTTCACACCACTACCTTGTGATAGTGCGTTGCTGTTGTTGACACTTATTTTTCCAACTCATAATCGCTCATGTACAGCATAGCGCCACCTACTGACATGGGAAAAACCAAAACATTTATTCTTCAAAAATCAATATCTCATCTTCTATTTACTCAATCTTGATCAAACTTGATACGCACACTCTTAACAGGTCACCTGACATATCTCCAAAAGTTTGTGAACTTTTGCCACTGGGGGCGCTGTTTTCAGGCAACAATTTATATCTCGGCTTCTGATTGGTCAAACTTGATCAAACTTGACACAACAACTCTTCCTAGGTCCCTTGACATGTTTACCAAATTTGGTGAACTTTCACCACTGGGGGCGCTCATTGCGCTGTAGCAGATTCAATAGAGGTGTTTACAATCATGAGGCACCAGGAGTATGTTGTTTTGGTTGCCTTAAACACACATGACTTGTGGGGGATGGGTAGGCAGTCGGGAGCAAGTGTTGTAGCGTTACATACAGACTAATAGATGTCTAACAGAAGACAATCCTATGTAGCTATAGCTTGGTGACTGATGAGGTAAATACATTAATTTGGTTGGGAAGCCATGGCATAAAATGTTCTGTCCATGACAACATCTCAGCGCACCGTGTACTCTGTGTCCAATTCTGTGCTTTGTCGCCATTGTGGGAGTAATGTCTCTTGCCGAAGAAGCTGTGGACGTTATTTCGCGGGGACGCATGCCCCCGCCCCCCTTGGCCGCTGGCGCGAGGGCCCGTCGAGGCCGCTTGCGGCTTTAATTATTCTTCTTTATTTTTCTCCACTGTTGGGCCATTTTCGGGGCGCTTGCCATGGGCGAAAACGCGCGAAATTTGGCGCCACTTCCGAGAATTGCCACCGCTACTCAGAACCAAAAGCCCACACTTGGCCGGGGCTCAGGGCCTCTATAGCGAACCCTAAGTCGTTGTGATTTTGGCCTCCCGCATTAAGGTGCCTGGGTGCCATGTAGTTTGTAGTAGTGGCATGCCATTTGGTACGCATATGTATCACACTAAGCCGGTTAAAAATGTCATGCCAATGCATTAGCCACGCCCAACAGGAAGTGAGGTAATTTCACTTTTGTGTGAAATGCATGGCCACGAAGACGGCGCAACTCCTCCTAGACCGTTCATAGGAATGTCACCAAAATTGATCCACATCATCTACAGACATGGCTGACAAAAGTTACTAAATACGTTTCACGTAGGATAAACCGTTCAGAAGTTATACGTCAATCAATTTTCGATGCAAAATTTTACATGCTTAAAAATTCATAACAAATCTTCTGATTGCTCAAAACTGCTCATACTTCACACGCAAATCACTCATTGGGCTTCTGACATGTTACCCAATTTCTGTGATATTTCGCCACTGGGGGCGCTATTTTTGGGCAAAAATTCCAATCTTTCCTCAAATTTGGTCAAACTTCACGGCCACCCTCTTACTACCTCCCATGTCATGTATACCACGTTTTGGAAATTTTCGTCCATGGGGGGCGCTGTTTTTGGCTGACGCAATTGCTCCAAAACGGGTTTTTGGTAAATACTTCCATAATGCTTTTCCTTCACACCACTACCTTGTGATGGAACGTTGCTGTTGTGGACACTTATTTTTCCAACTCATCATCGCTCATGTACAGCATAGCGCCACCTACTGACATGGGAAAAACCAAAAAATTTATTCTTCAAAAATCTATATCTCATCTTCTATTTACTCAATTGTCATCAAACTTCATACGCAAACTCTTCTTAGCTCACCTGACATATATGCCAATTTTTGTGCACTTTTGCCTCTGGGGGCGCTATTTTTGGCCAAAAAATCCAATCTTTCCTCAAATTTGGTCAAACTTCACGGCCAACCTCTTCCCACCTCCCATGTCATGTATACCACATTTTGGGAATTTTCGTCCATGGGGGGCGCTGTTTTTGGCCGACGCAATTGCTCCAAAACGGGTTTTTGGTAAATAATTCCAATATGCTCTTCCTTCACACCAATACCTTGTGAAAGTACGTTGCTGTTGTAGACACTTATTTTTCCAACTCATAATCGCTCATGTACTGCATAGCGCCACCTACTGACATGGGAAAAACCAAAAAATTTATTCTTCAAAAATCTATATCTCATCTTCTATTTACTCAATTGTCATCAAACTTCATACACAAACTCTTCATAGCTCACCTGACATATAGGCCAAATTTTGTGCAGTTTCGCCCCTGGGGGTGCTGGTTATGGCAAAAATGATATTGCAGCTTCTGATTTGTCAAACTTGACAAGCAAACTCTTTGCAAGACCCTTATTGGGGCGCTTGCCATGGTCGACAACGCACGAACTTTGGCTCCTTTTTCTTAGACTGCCACCGCTACTGAGAACCGGAAGCCCAGATCCAGGCGGGCCTCAGGGCCTCTATAGCGCTCCCCGTGCACCGTTCAGTGCGAGACCCTTTTGTTGCCTTGTGTCCAATTCTGTGCTTTGTCGCCATTGTGGGAGTAATGTCTCTTGCTGAAGAAGCTGTGGAAGGTATTTCGCGGGGACGCATGCCCCCGCCCCCCTTGGTCGCTGGCGCGAGGGCCCGTCGAGGCCGCTTGCGGCTTTAATTAGGGCCCGAGCCCTATGGGCGAAGGCCCTATTGTTCTTGTAACAGTTCACTATTATTATTAGGGCCCGAGCCCTATCGGGCGAAGGCCCTATTGTTCTTGTAAGAGTTCACTATTATTATTCTTCCGACTTCTTCTTCTTCTTCTTCTTCTTCTTCTTCTTTATTTTTCTCCGCTGTTGGGCCATTTTCGGGGCGCTTGCCATGGGCGAAAACGCACGAAATTTGGCACCAGTTCCGAGAATTGCCACCGCTACTCAGAACCAAAAGCCCAAACTTGGCCGGGGCTCAGGGCCTCTATAGCGCCCCCTAAGTCGTTGTGATTTTGGCCTCCCGCATTAAGGTGCCTGGTTGCCATATAGTTTGTAGTAGTGGCATGCCATTTGGTATGCGTATGTATCTCACTAAGCCGGACAAAAATGTAATGCCAATGCATTAGCCACGCCCAACAGGAAGTGAGGTAATTTCACTTTTGTGCGAAATGCATGGCCATGAAGACGGCGCAACTCCTCCTAGACCGTTCATGGGAATGTCACCAAAATTGATATACATCATCTACAGACATGGCTGACAAAAGTTACTAAATACGTTTCACGTAGGATAAACCGTTCAGAAGTTATACGTCAATCAATTTTCACTTCAAAATTTTACATGCTAAAAAATTCATAACAAATCTTCTAATTGCTCAAAACTGCTCATACTTCACACGCAAATCACTCATTGGGCTTCTGACATGATACCCAATTTCTGTGATATTTCGCCACTGGGGGCGCTATTTTTGGGCAAAAAAACCAATCTTTCCTCAAATTTGGTCAAACTTCACGGCCACCCTCTTACTACCTCCCATGTCATGTATACCGCATTTTGGGAATTTTCGTCCATGGGGGGCGCTGTTTTTGGCCGACGCAATTGCTCCAAAACGGGTTTTTGGTAAATAATTCCATAATGCTTTTCCTTCACACCACTACCTTGTGATAGTGCGTTCCTGTTGTAGACACTTATTTTTCCAACTCATAATCGCTCATGTACAGCATAGCGCCACCTTCTGACATGGGAAAAACCACAAAATTTATTCTTCAAAAATCTATATCTCATCTTCTATTTTCTCAATTGTCATCAAACTTCATAGCCAAACTCTTCATAGCTCACCTGACATGTACGCCAAATTTTGTGCACTTTCGCCCCTGGGGGTGCTGGTTATGGCGGAAAAGATATTGCAGCTTCTGATTTCTCAAACTTGGCAAGCAAACTCTTTTCAAGACCCTTATTGGGGCGCTTGCCATGGTCGACAACGCACGAAATTTGGCTCCTTTTTCTTAGACTGCCACCGCTACTGAGAACCAAAAGCCCAGATCCAGGCGGGCCTCAGGGCCTCTATAGCGCCCCCTAACTCGTTGTGATTTTGGCCTCCCGCTTTAAGGTGCCTGGTTGCCATGTAGTTTGTAGTAGTGGCATGCCATTTGGTACGCATATGTATCTCACTAAGCCGGACAAAAATGTAATGCCAATGCATTAGCCACGCCCAACAGGAAGTGAGGTAATTTCACTTTTGTGCGAAATGCATGGCCACGAAGACGGCGCAACTCCTCCTAGACCGTTCATAGGAATGTCACCAAAATTGATACACATCATCTACAGACATGGCTGACAAAAGTTACTAAATAAGTTTCACGTAGCGTAAACCGTTCAGAAGTTATACGTCAATCAATTTTCAATGCAAAATTTTACATGCTTAAAAATTCATAACAACTCTTCTAATTGCTCAAAACTGCTCATACTTCACACGCAAATCCCTCATTGGGCTTCTGACATGTTACCCAACTTCTGTGATATTTCGCCACTGGGGGCGCTATTTTTGGGCAAACAATCCAATCTTTCCTCAAATTTGGTCAAACTTCACGGCCACCCTCTTACTACCTCCCATGTCATGTATACCACATTTTGGGAATTTTCGTCCATGGGGGGCGCTGTTTTTGGCCAACGCAATTGCTCCAAAACGGGTTTTTGGTAAATAATTCCATAATGCTTTTCCTTCACACCACTACCTTGTGATAGTGCGTTGCTGTTGTAGACACTTCTTTCTCCAACTCATAATCGCTCATGTACAGCATAGCGCCACCTACTGACATGGGAAAAACCAAAAAATTTATTCTTCAAAAATCTATATCTCATCTTCTATTTACTCAATTGTCATCAAACTTCATACGCAAACTCTTCTTAGCTCACCTGACATATACGCCAAATTTTGTGCACTTTCGCCCCTGGGGGTGCTGGTTATGGCACAAATGATATTGCAGCTTCTGATTTGTCAAACTTGGCAAGCAAACTCTTTACGGTATTTCGCGGGGACGCATGCCCCCGCCCCCCCTGGCCGTTGGCGCGAGGGCCCGTCGAGGCCGCTTGCGGCTTTAATTAGGGCCCGAGCCCTATGGGCGAAGGCCCTATTGTTCTTGTAAGAGTTCACTATTATTATTCTTCCGTCTTCTTCTTCTTCTTCTTCTTCTTTATTTTTCTCCGCTGTTGGGCCATTTTCGGGGCGCTTGCCATGGGCGAAAACGCACGAAATTTGGCGCCAGTTCCGAGAATTGCCACCGCTACTCAGAACCAAAAGCCCAAACTTGGCCGGGGCTCAGGGCCTCTATAGCGCCCCCTAAGTCGTTGTGGTTTTGGCCTCCCGCATTAAGGTGCCTGGTTGCCATATAGTTTGTAGTACTGGCATGCCATTTGGTACGCATATGTATCTCACTAAGCCGGACAAAAATGTAATGCCAATGCATTAGCCACGCCCAACAGGAAGTGAGGTAATTTCAGTTTTGTGCGAAATGCATGGCCACGAAGACGGCGCAACTCCTCCTAGACCGTTCATTGGAATGTCACCAAAATTGATACACGTCATCTACAGACATGGCTGACAAAAGTTACTAAATGCGTTTCACGTAGGATAAACCGTTCAGAAGTTATACGTCAATTAATTTTCACTTCAAAATTTTACATGCTAAAAAATTCATAACAAATCTTCTACTTGCTCAAAACTGCTCATACTTCACACGCTAATCAATCATTGGGCTTCTGACATGTTACCCAATTTCTGTAATATTTCGCCACTGGGGGCGCTATTTTTGGGCAAAAAATCCAATCTTTCCTCAAACTTGGTCAAACTTCACGGCCACCCTCTTACTACCTCCCATGTCATGTATACCCCATTTTGGGAATTTTCGTCCATGGGGGGTGCTGTTTTTGGCCGACGCAATTGCTCCAAAACGGGTTTTTGGTAAATAATTCCATAATGCTTTTCATTCACACCACTACCTTGTGATAGTACGTTGCTGTTGTAGACACTTATTTTTCCAACTCATAATCGCTCATGTACAGCATAGCGCCACCTACTGACATGGGAGAAACCAAAAAATTTATTCTTCAAAAATCTATATCTCATCTTCTATTTACTCAATTTTCATCACACTTCATACGCAAACTCTTCATAGCTCACCTGACATATACGCCAAATTTTGTGCACTTTCGCCCCTGGGGGTGCTGGTTATGGCAGAAATGATATTGCAGCTTCTGATTTGTCAACCTTGGCAAGCAAACTCTTTACAAGACCCTTATTGGGGCGCTTGCCATGGTCGCTAACGCTCGAAATTTGGCTCCTTTTTCTTAGACTGCCACCGCTACTGAGAACCAGAAGCACAGATCCAGGCGGGCCTCAGGGCCTCTATAGCGCCCCCTTACGTGTTGTGATTTTTGCCTCTCGCATTAAGGTGCCTGGTTGCCATGTAGTTTGTAGTAGTGGCATGCCCTTTGGTACGCATATGTATCTCACCAAGCCGGACAAAAATGTAATGCCAGTGCATTAGCCACGCCCTACAGGAAGTGAGGTAATTTCACTTTTGTGCGAAATGCATGGCCACGAAGACGGCGCAACTCCTCCTAGACCGTTCATAGGAACGTCACCAAAATTGATACACATCATCTACAGACATGGCTGACAAAAGTTGCTAAATACGTTTCACGTAGGGTTAACCGTTCAGAAGTTATACGTCAATCATTTTTCAATTCAGAATTTTACATGCTTAAAAATTCGTAACATATCTTCTAATTGCTCAACACTGCTCATACTTCACTCGCAAATCACTCATTGGGCTTCTGACATGTGACCCAATTTCTGTGATGTTTCGCCACTGGGGGCGCTATTTTTGGGCAAAAAATCCAATCTTTCCTCAAATTTGGTCAAACTTCACGGCCACCCTCTTTCTACCTCCCATGTCATGTATACCACATTTTGGGAATTTTCGTCCATGGGGGGCGCTGTTTTTGGCCCACGCAATTGCTCCAAAATGGGTTTTTGGTAAATAATTCCATAATGCTTTTCCTTCACACCACTACCTTGTGATTGTACGTTGCTGTTGTAGGCACTTATTTTTCCAACTCATTATCGCTCATGTACAGCATAGCGCCACCTACTGACATGGGAAAAACCAAAAAATTTATTCTTCAAAAATCTATATCTCATCTTCTATTTACTCAATTGTCATCAAACTTCATATGCAAACTCTTCATAGCTCACCTGACATATACGCCAAATTTTGTGCACTTTCGCCCCTGGGGGTGCTGATTATGGCAAAAATGATATTGCAGCTTCTGATTTGTCAAACTTGGCAAGCAAACTCTTTTCAAGACCCTTATTGAGGCGCTTGCCATGGTCGACAACGCACGAAGTGCGTGACCCTATTGTTGCCATGTGTCCAATTCTGTGCTTTGTCGCCATTGTGGGAGTAATGTCTCTTGCCGCAGAAGCTGTGGAAGGTTTTTCGCAGGGACGCATGCCCCCGCCCCCCTTGGCCGCTGGCGCGAGGGCCCGTCGAGGCCGCTTGCGGCTTTAATTAGGGCCCGAGCCCTATAGGGCGAAGGCCCTATTGTTCTTGTAAGAGTTCACTATTATTATTCTTCTTCTTTATTTTTCTCCGCTGTTGGGCCATTTTCGGGGCGCTTGCCATGGGCGAAAACGCGCGAAATTTGGCGCCACTTCCGAGAATTGCCACCGCTACTCAGAACCAAAAGCCCACACTTGGCCGGGGCTCAGGGCCTCTATAGCGCCCCCTAAGTCGTTGTGATTTTGGCCTCCCGCATTAAGGTGCCTGGTTGCCATATAGTTTGTAGTAGTGGCATGCCATTTGGTATGCATATATATCTCACTAAGCCGGACAAAAATGTAATGCCAATGCATTAGCCACGCCCAACAGGAAGTGAGGTAATTTCACTTTTGTGTGAAATGCATGGCCACGAAGACGGCGCAACTCCTCCTAGACCGTTCATAGGAATGTCACCAAAATTGATAGACATCATCTAGAGACATGGCTGACAGAAGTTACTAAATACGTTTCACGTAGGGTAAACCGTTCAGAAGTTATACGTCAATCAATTTTCACTTCAAAATTTTACATGCTAAAAAATTCATAACAAATCTTCTAATTGCTCAACACTGCTCATACTTCACACGGTAATCAGTCATTGGGCTTCTGACATGTTACCCAATTTCTGTGATATTTCGCCACTGGGGGCGCTATTTTTGGGCAAAAAATCCAATCTTTCCTCAAATTTGGTCAAACTTCACGGCCACCCTCTTACTACCTCCCATGTCATGTATACCACATTTTGGGAATTTTCGTCCATGGGGGGCGCTGTTTTTGGCCGACGCAATTTCTCCAAAACGGGTTTTTGGTAAATTATTCCATAATGCTTTTCCTTCACACCACTACCTTGTGATAGTGCGTTGCTGTTGTGGACACTTATTTTTCCATCTCATAATCACTCATGTACAGCATAGCGCCACCTACTGACATGGGAAAAACCAAAAAATTTATTCTTCAAAAATCTATATCTCGGGGCGGCACGGTGGTGTAGTGGTTAGCGCTGTCGCCTCACAGCAAGAAGGTCCTGGGTTCGAACCCCGGGTCCGGCGAGGGCCTTTCTGTGTGGAGTTTGCATGTTCTCCCCGTGTCCGCGTGGGTTTCCTCCGGGTGCTCCGGTTTCCCCCACAGTCCAAAGACATGCAGGTTAGGTTAACTGGTGACTCTAAATTGACCGTAGGTGTGAATGTGAGTGTGAATGGTTGTCTGTGTCTATGTGTCAGCCCTGTGATGACCTGGCGACTTGTCCAGGGTGTACCCCGCCTTTCGCCCGTAGTCAGCTGGGATAGGCTCCAGCTTGCCTGCGACCCTGTAGAAGGATAAAGCGGCTAGAGATAATGAGATGAGATGAATCTATATCTCATCTTCTGTTTACTCAATTGTCATCAAACTTCATAGGCAAACTCTTCATAGCTCACCTGACATGTACGCCAAATTTTGTGCACTTTTGCCCCTGGGGGTGCGGGTTATGGCAGAAATGATATTGCAGCTTCTGATTTGTCAAACTTGGCAAGCAAACTCTTTACAAGACCCTTTTTGGGGCGCTTGCCATGGTCGACATCGCACGAAATTTGGCTCCTTTTTCTTAGACTCCCACCGCTATTGAGAACCAGAAGCCCAGATCCAGGCGGGCCTCAGGGCCTCTATAGCGCCCCCTAACTCATTGTGATTTTGGCCTCCCGCATTAAGGTGCCTGGTTGCCATGTAGTTTGTAGTAGTGGCATGCCATTTGGTACGCATATGTATCTCACTAAGCCGGACAAAAATGTAATGCCAATGCATTAGCCACGCCCAACAGGAAGTAAGGTAATTTCACTTTTGTGCGAAATGCATGGCCACGAAAACGGCGCAACTCCTCCTAGACCGTTCATAGGAATGTCACCAAAATTGATACACATCATCTGCAGACATGGCTGACAAAAGTTCCTAAATACGTTTCACGTAGAATAAACCGTTCAGAAGTTATACGTCAATCAATTTTCAATGCAAAATTTTACATGCTTAAAAATTCATAACATATCTTCAAATTGCTCAAAACTGCTCATACTTCACACAGAAATCACTCATTGGGCATCTGACATGTTACCCAATTTCTGTGATATTTCGCCACTGGGGGCGCTATTTTTGGGCAAAAAATCCAATCTTTCCTCAAATTTGGTCAAACTTCACGGCCACCCTCTTACTACCTCCCATGTCATGTACACCTCATTTTGGGAATTTTCGTCCATGGGGGGCGCTGTTTTTGGCCGACGCTATTGCTCCAAAACAGGTTTTTGGTAAATAATTCCATAATGCTTCTCCTTCACACCACTACCTTGTGATAGTACGTTGCTGTTGTAGACACTTATTTTTCCAACTCATAATCGCTCATGTGCAGCATAGCGCCACCTACTGACATGGGAGAACCCAAAAAATTTATTCTTCAAAAATCAATATCTCATCTTCTATTTTCTCAATCTTGATCAAACTTGATACGCACACTCTTAACAGGTCACCTGACATATGTGCCAAATTTTGTGAACTTTTGCCACTGGGGGCGCTGTTTTCAGGCAACAATTTATATCTCGGCTTCTGATTGGTCAAACTTGATCAAACTTGACACAACAACTCTTCATAGGTCCCTTGACATGTATACCAAATTTGGTGAACTTTCACCACTGGGGGCGCTCATTGCGCTGTAGCAGTTGCAGGAGAGGTGTTTACAATCATGAGGCACCAGGAGTATGTTGTTTTGGTTGCCTTAAACACACATGACTTGTGGGGAATGGGTAGGCAGTCGGGAGCAAGTGTTGTAGCGTTACATACAGACTAATAGATGTCTAACAGAAGACAATCCTATGTAGCTTTAGCTTGGTGACTGATGAGGTAAATACATTAATTTGGTTGGGAAGCCATGGCATAAAATGTTCTGTCCATGACAACATCTCAGCGCACCGTGTACTCTGTGCCCAATTCTGTGCTTTGTCACCATTGTGGGAGTAATGTCTCTTGCCAAAGAAGCTGTGGAAGGTATTTCGCGGGGACGCATGCCCCCGCCCCCCTTGGCCGCTGGCGCGAGGGCCCGTCGAGGCCGCTTGCGGCTTTAATTCTTCTTCTTCTTTATTTTTCTCCGCTGTTGGGCCATTTTCGGGGCACTTGCCATGGGCGAAAACGCGCGAAATTTGGCGCCACTTCTGAGAATTGCCACCGCTACTCAGAACCAAAAGCCCAAACTTGGCCGGGGCTCAGGGCCTCTATAGCGCCCCCTAAGTCGTTGTGATTTTGGACTCCCGCATTAAGGTGCCTGGTTGCCATGTAGTTTGTAGTAGTGGCATGCAATTTGGTACGCGTATGTATCTCACTAAGGCGGACAAAAATGTAATGCCAATGCATAAGCCACGCCCAACAGGAAGTGAGGTAATTTCACTTTTGTGCGAAATGCATGGCCACGAAGACGGCGCAACTCCTCCTAGACCGTTTATAGGAATGTCACCAAAATTGATACACATCATCTACAGACATGTCTGACAAAAGTTACTAAATACGTTTCACGTAGGATTAACCGTTCAGAAGTTATACGTCAATCAATTTTCGATACAAAATTTTACATGCTTAAAAATTCATAACAAATCTTCTGATTGCTCAAAACTGCTCATACTTCACACGCAAATCACTCATTGGGCTTCTGACATGTTACCCAATTTCTGTGATATTTCGCCACTGGGGGCGCTATTTTTGGGCAAAAAATCCAATCTTTCCTCAAACTTGGTCAAACTTCACGGCCACCCTCTTTCTACCTCCCATGTCATGTGTACCACATTTTGGGAATTTTCGTCCATGGGGGGCGCTGTTTTTGGCCGACGCAATTGCTCCAAAACGGGTTTTTGGTAAATAATTCCATAATGCTTTCCCTTCACACCACTACCTTGTGACAGTACGTTGCTGTTGTAGACGCTTATTTTTCCAACTCATAATCGCTCATGTACAGCATAGCGCCACCTACTGACATGGGAAAAACCAAAAAATTTATTCTTCAAAAATCTATATCTCATCTTCTATTTACTCAATTGTCATCAAACTTCATACGCAAACTCTTCATAGCTCCCCTGACATGTACGCCAAATTTTGTGCACTTTCGCCCCTGGGGGTGCTGGTCATGGCAAAAATGATATTGCAGCTTCTGATTTGTCAACCTTGGCAAGCAAATTCTTTACAGGACCCTTATTGGGGCGCTTGCCATGGTCGACAACGCACGAAATTTGGCTCCTTTTTCTTAGACTGCCACCGCTACTGAGAACCAGAAGCCCAGATCCAGGCGGGCCTCAAGGCCTCTATAGCGCCCCCTAAGTCGTTGTGATTTTGTCCTCCCGCATAAAGGTGCCTGGTTGCCATGTAGTTTGTAGTAGTGGCATGCCATTTGGTACGCATATGTATCTCTCTAAGCCGGACAAAAATGTATTGCCAATGCATTAGCCACGCCCAACAGGAAGTGAGGTAATTTCACTTTTGTGCGAAATGCATGGCCACGAAGACGGCGCAACTCCTCCTAGGCCGTTCATAGGAATGTCACCAAAATTGATACACATCATCTACAGACATGGCTGACAAAAGTTCCTAAATACGTTTCACGTAGGATAAGCCGTTCAGAAGTTATACGTCAATCAATTTTCAATGCAAAATTTTACATGCTTAAAAATTCATAACAAATCTTCTAATTGCTCAAAACTGCTCATACTTCACACGCAAATCACTCATTGGGCATCTGACATGTTACCCAATTTCTGTGATATTTCGCCACTGGGGGCGCTATTTTTGGGCAAAAAATCCAATCTTTCCTCAAATTTGGTCAAACTTCACGGCCACCCTCTTACTACCTCCCATGTCATGTACACCTCATTTTGGGAATTTTCGTCCATGGGGGGCGCTGTTTTTGGCCGACGCTATTGCTCCAAAACAGGTTTTTGGTAAATAATTCCATAATGCTTCTCCTTCACACCACTACCTTGTGATAGTACGTTGCTGTTGTAGACACTTATTTTTCCAACTCATAATCGCTCATGTGCAGCATAGCGCCACCTACTGACATGGGAGAACCCAAAAAATTTATTCTTCAAAAATCAATATCTCATCTTCTATTTTCTCAATCTTGATCAAACTTGATACGCACACTCTTAACAGGTCACCTGACATATGTGCCAAATTTTGTGAACTTTTGCCACTGGGGGCGCTGTTTTCAGGCAACAATTTATATCTCGGCTTCTGATTGGTCAAACTTGATCAAACTTGACACAACAACTCTTCATAGGTCCCTTGACATGTATACCAAATTTGGTGAACTTTCACCACTGGGGGCGCTCATTGCGCTGTAGCAGTTGCAGGAGAGGTGTTTACAATCATGAGGCACCAGGAGTATGTTGTTTTGGTTGCCTTAAACACACATGACTTGTGGGGAATGGGTAGGCAGTCGGGAGCAAGTGTTGTAGCGTTACATACAGACTAATAGATGTCTAACAGAAGACAATCCTATGTAGCTTTAGCTTGGTGACTGATGAGGTAAATACATTAATTTGGTTGGGAAGCCATGGCATAAAATGTTCTGTCCATGACAACATCTCAGCGCACCGTGTACTCTGTGTCCAATTCTGTGCTTTGTCACCATTGTGGGAGTAATGTCTCTTGCCAAAGAAGCTGTGGAAGGTATTTCGCGGGGACGCATGCCCCCGCCCCCCTTGGCCGCTGGCGCGAGGGCCCGTCGAGGCCGCTTGCGGCTTTAATTCTTCTTCTTCTTTATTTTTCTCCGCTGTTGGGCCATTTTCGGGGCACTTGCCATGGGCGAAAACGCGCGAAATTTGGCGCCACTTCTGAGAATTGCCACCGCTACTCAGAACCAAAAGCCCAAACTTGGCCGGGGCTCAGGGCCTCTATAGCGCCCCCTAAGTTGTTGTGATTTTGGACTCCCGCATTAAGGTGCCTGGTTGCCATGTAGTTTGTAGTAGTGGCATGCAATTTGGTACGCGTATGTATCTCACTAAGCCGGACAAAAATGTAATGCCAATGCATAAGCCACGCCCAACAGGAAGTGAGGTAATTTCACTTTTGTGCGAAATGCATGGCCACGAAGACGGCGCAATTCCTCCTAGACCGTTTATAGGAATGTCACCAAAATTGATACACATCATCTACAGACATGTCTGACAAAAGTTACTAAATACTTTTCACGTAGGATTAACCGTTCAGAAGTTATACGTCAATCAATTTTCGATACAAAATTTTACATGCTTAAAAATTCATAACAAATCTTCTGATTGCTCAAAACTGCTCATACTTCACACGCAAATCACTCATTGGGCTTCTGACATGTTACCCAATTTCTGTGATATTTCGCCACTGGGGGCGCTATTTTTGGGCAAAAAATCCAATCTTTCCTCAAATTTGGTCAAACTTCACGGCCACCCTCTTTCTACCTCCCATGTCATGTGTACCACATTTTGGGAATTTTCGTCCATGGGGGGCGCTGTTTTTGGCCGACGCAATTGCTCCAAAACGGGTTTTTGGTAAATAATTCCATAATGCTTTCCCTTCACACCACTACCTTGTGACAGTACATTGCTGTTGTAGACGCTTATTTTTCCAACTCATAATCGCTCATGTACAGCATAGCGCCACCTACTGACATGGGAAAAACCAAAAAATTTATTCTTCAAAAATCTATATCTCATCTTCTATTTACTCAATTGTCATCAAACTTCATACGCAAACTCTTCATAGCTCCCCTGACATGTACGCCAAATTTTGTGCACTTTCGCCCCTGGGGGTGCTGGTCATGGCAAAAATGATATTGCAGCTTCTGATTTGTCAACCTTGGCAAGCAAATTCTTTACAGGACCCTTATTGGGGCGCTTGCCATGGTCGACAACGCACGAAATTTGGCTCCTTTTTCTTAGACTGCCACCGCTACTGAGAACCAGAAGCCCAGATCCAGGCGGGCCTCAAGGCCTCTATAGCGCCCCCTAAGTCGTTGTGATTTTGTCCTCCCGCATAAAGGTGCCTGGTTGCCATGTAGTTTGTAGTAGTGGCATGCCATTTGGTACGGATATGTATCTCTCTAAGCCGGACAAAAATGTATTGCCAATGCATTAGCCACGCCCAACAGGAAGTGAGGTAATTTCACTTTTGTGCGAAATGCATGGCCACGAAGACGGCGCAACTCCTCCTAGGCCGTTCATAGGAATGTCACCAAAATTGATACACATCATCTACAGACATGGCTGACAAAAGTTCCTAAATACGTTTCACGTAGGATAAGCCGTTCAGAAGTTATACGTCAATCAATTTTCAATGCAAAATTTTACATGCTTAAAAATTCATAACAAATCTTCTAATTGCTCAAAACTGCTCATACTTCACACGCAAATCACTCATTGGGCTTCTGACATGCTACCCAATTTCTGTGATATTTCGCCACTGGGGGCGCTATTTTGGGGCAAAAAATCCAATCTTTCCTCAAATTTGGTCAAACTTCACGGCCACCCTCTTACTACCTCCCATGTCATGTATACCACATTTTGGGAATTTTCGTCCATGGGGGGCGCTGTTTTTGGCCGACGCAATTGCTCCAAAACGGGTTTTTGGTAAATAATTCCATAATGCTTTTCCTTCACACCACTACCTTGTGATAGTACGTTGCTGTTGTAGACACTTATTTTTCCAACTCATAATCGCTCATGTACAGCATAGCGCCACCTACTGACATGGGAAAAACCAAAAAATTTATTCTTCAAAAATCAATATCTCATCTTCTATTTACTCAATCTTGATCAAACTTGATACGCACACTCTTAAGAGGTCGCCTGACATATCTCCCAAATTTTGTGACCTTTTGCCGCTG
The DNA here is from genome assembly GCF_027579695.1 of Neoarius graeffei. Taxonomy (NCBI): domain Eukaryota; kingdom Metazoa; phylum Chordata; class Actinopteri; order Siluriformes; family Ariidae; genus Neoarius; species Neoarius graeffei. The sequence goes on from NC_083574.1 coordinate 12,197,099, forward strand.
GGGGCGCTGTTTTCAGGCAACAATTTATATCTCGGCTTCTGATTGGTCAAACTTGATCAAACTTGACAAAACAACTCTTCATAGGTCCCTTGACATGTGTACCAAATTTGGTGAACTTTCACCAATGGGGGCGCTCATTGCGCTGTAGCAGTTGCAGGAGAGGTGTTTACAATCATGAGGCACCAGGAGTATGTTGTTTTGGTTGCCTTTAACACACATGACTTGTGGGGAATGGGTGGGCAGTCGGGAGCAAGTGTTGTAGCGTTACATACAGACTAATAGATGTCTAACAGAAGACAATCCTATGTAGCTATAGCTTGGTGACTGATGAGGTAAATACATTAATTTGGTTGGAAAGCCATGGCATAAAATGTTCTGTCCATGACAACATCTCAGCGCACCATGTACTCTGTGTCCAATTCTGTGCTTTGTCGCCATTGTGGGAGTAATGTCTCTTGCCGAAGGAGCTGTGGAAGGTTTTTCGCAGGGACGCATGCCCCCTCCCCCCTTGGCCCCTGGCGCGAGGGCCCGTCGAGGCCGCTTGCGGCTTTAATTATTCTTCTTCTTCCGTCTTCTTCTTCTTCTTTATTTTTCTCCGCTGTTGGGCCATTTTCGGGGCGCTTGCCATGGGCGAAAACGCACGAAATTTGGCACCAGTTCCGAGAATTGCCACCGCTACTCAGAACCAAAAGCCCAAACTTGGCCGGGGCTCAGGGCCTCTATAGCGCCCCCTAAGTCGTTGTGATTTTGTTCTCCCGCATTAAGGTGCCTGGTTGCCATATAGTTTGTAGTAGTGGCATGCCATTTGGTACGCATATGTATCTCACTAGGCCGGACAAAAATGTAATGCCAATGCATTAGCCACGCCCAACAGGAAGTGAGGTAATTTCACTTTTGTGTGAAATGCATGGCCACGAAGAGGGCGCAACTCCTCCTAGACCGTTCATAGGAATGTCACCAAAATTGATACACATCTTCTACCGACATGGCTGACAAAAGTTACTAAATACGTTTCACGTGGGATCAACCGTTCAGAAGTTATACTTCAATCAATTTTCACTTCAAAATTTTACATGCTTAAAAATTCATAACAAATCTTCTAATTGCTCAAAACTGCTCATACTTCACAGGCAAATCACGCATTGGGCTTCTGCCATGTTACCCAATTTCTGTGATATTTCGCCACTGGGGGCGCTATTTTTGGGCAAAAAATCCAATCTTTCCTCAAATTTGGTCAAACTTCACGGCCACCCTCTTACTACCTCCCATGTCATGTATACCACATTTTGGGAATTTTCGTCCATGGGGGGCGCTGTTTTTGGCCGACGCAATTTCTCCAAAACGGGTTTTTGGTCAATAATTCCATAATGCTTTTCCTTCACACCACTACCTTGTGATAGTGCGTTGCTGTTGTAGACACTTATTTTTCCAACTCATAATCGCTCATGTACAGCATTGCGCCACCTACTGACATGGGAAAAACCAAAAAATTTATTCTTCAAAAATCTATATCTCATCTTCTATTTTCTCAATTGTCATCAAACTTCATACGCAAACTCTTCATAGCTCACCTGAGATGTACGCCAAATTTTGTGCACTTTCGCCCCTGGGGGTGCTGGTTATGGCAGAAATGATATTGCAGCTTCTGATTTGTCAGACTTGGCAAGCATACTCTTTACAAGACCCTTATTGGGGCGCTTGCCATGGTCGACAACACACGAAATTTGGCTCCTTTTTCTTAGACTGCCACCGCTACTGAGAACCAGAAGCCCAGATCCAGGCGGGCCTCAGGGCCTCTATAGCGCCCCCAGAGCACCGCACAGTGCGAGACCCTATTGTTGCCATGTGTCCAATTCTGTGCTTTGTCGCCATTGTGGGAGTAATGTCTCTTGCCGAAGAAGCTGTGGAAGGTCTTTCGTGGGGACGCATGCCCCCGCCCCCCTTGGCCGCTGGCGCGAGGGCCCGTCGAGGCCGCTAGCGGCTTTAATTATTCTTCCGTCTTCTTCTTTATTTTTCTCCGCTGTTGGGCCATTTTCGGGGCGCTTGCCATGGGCGAAAACGCACGAAATTTGGCACCACTTCCGAGAATTGCCTCCGCTACTCAGAACCAAAAGCCCAAACTTGGCCGGGGCTCAGGGCCTCTATAGCGCCCCCTAAGTCGTTGTGATTTTGGTCTCCCGCATTAAGGTGCCTGGTTGCCATGTAGTTTGTAGTTGTGGCATGCCATTTGGTACGCATATGTATCTCACTAAGCCGGACAAAAATGTAATGCCAATGCATTAGCCACGCCCAACAGGAAGTGAGGTAATTTCACTTTTGTGCGAAATGCATGGCCACGAAGACGGCGCAACTCCTCCTAGACCGTTCATAGGAATGCCACCAAAATTGATACACATCATCTACAGACATGGCTGACAAAAGTTACTAAATACGTTTCACGTAGCGTAAACCGTTCAGAAGTTATACGTCAATCAATTTTCAATGCAAAATTTTACATGCTTAAAAATTCATAACAAATCTTCTAATTGCTCAAAACTGCTCATACTTCACACGCAAATCACTCATTGGGCTTCTGACATGTTACCCAATTTCTGTGATATTTCGCCACTGGGGGCGCTATTTTTGGGCAAAAAATCCAATCTTCCCTCAAATTTGGTCAAACTTCACGGCCACCCTCTTACTACCTCCTATGTCATGTATACCACATTTTGGGAATTTTCGTCCATGGGGGGCGCTGTTTTTGGCCGACGCAATTGCTCCAATACGGGTTTTTGGTAAATAATTCCATAATGCTTTTCCTTCACACCACTACCTTGTGATAGTGCGTTGCTGTTGTAGACACTTATTTTTCCAACTCTTAATCACTCATGTACAGCATAGCGCCACCTACTGGCATGGGAAAAACCAAAAAATTTATTCTTCAAAAATCTATATCTCATCTTCTATTTACTCAATTGTCATCAAACTTCATACGCAAACTCTTCATAGCTCACCTGACATGTACGCCAAATTTTGTGCACTTTCGCCCGTGGGGGTGCTGGTTACGGCAGAAATGATATTGCAGCTTCTGATTTGTAAAATTTGGCAAGCAAACTCTTTACAAGACCCTTATTGGGGCGCTTGCCATGGTCGACAACGTACGAAATTTGGCTCCTTTTTCTTAGACTGCCACCGCTACTGAGAACCAGAAGCCCAGATCCAGGCGGGCCTCAGGGCCTCTATAGCGCCCCCTAACTTTTTGTGATTTTGGCCTCCTGCATTAAGGTGCCTGGTTGCCATGTAGTTTGTAGTAGTGGCATGCCATTTGGTACGCATATGTATCTCACTAAGCCGGACAAAAATGTAATGCCAATGCCTTAGCCACGCCCAACAGGAAGTGAGGTAATTTCACTTTTGTGCGAAATGCATGGCCACGAAGACGGCGCAACTCCTCCTAGACCGTTCATAGGAATGTCACCAAAATTGATACACATCATCTACAGACATGGCTGACAAAAGTTACTGAATACGTTTCACGTAGCATAAGCCGTTCAGAAGTTATACGTCAATCAATTTTCAATGCAAAATTTTACATGCTTAAAAATTCATAACAAATCTTCTAATTGCTCAAAACTGCTCATACTTCACACGCAAATCACTCATTGGGCTTCTGACATGTTACCCAATTTCTGTGATATTTCGCCACTGGGGGCGCTATTTTTGGGCAAAAAATCCAATCTTTCCTCTAATTTGGTCAAACTTCACGGCCACCCTCTTACTACCTCCCATGTCATGTATACCACATTTTGGGAATTTTCGTCCATGGGGGGCGCTGTTTTTGGCCGACGCAATTGCTCCAAAAAGGGTTTTTGGTAAATAATTCCATAGTGCTTTTCCTTCACTCCACTACCTTGTGATAGTACGTTGCTGTTGTAGACACTTATTTTTCCAACTCATAATCGCTCATGTACAGCATAGCGCCACCTACTGACATGGGAAAAACCAAAAAGTTTATTCTTCAAAAATCTATATCTCATCTTCTATTTACTCAATTGTCATCAAACTTCATAAGCAAACTCTTTATAGCTCACCTGACATATGCGCCAAATTTTGTGCACTTTCGCCCCTGGGGGTGCTGGTTATGGCAAAAATGATATTGCAGCTTCTGATTTGTCAAACTTGGCAAGCAAACTCTTTACGGTATTTCGCGGGGACGCATGCCCCCGCCCCCCTTCGCCGCTGGCGCGAGGGCCCGTCGAGGCCGCTTGCGGCTTTAATTAGGGCCCGAGCCCTATAGGGCGAAGGCCCTATTGTTCTTGTAAGAGTTCACTATTATTATTAGGGCCCGAGCCCTATGGGCGAAGGCCCTATTGTTCTTGTAAGAGTTCACTATTATTATTCTTCCGTCTTCTTCTTCTTCTTCTTCTTCCGTCTTCTTCTTCTTCTTTATTTTTCTCCGCTGTTGGCCCATTTTCGGGGCGCTTGCCATGGGCGAAAACGCACGAAATTTGGCACCAGTTCCGAGAATTGCCACCGCTACTCAGAACCAGAAGCCCAAACTTGGCCGGGGCTCAGGGCCTCCATAGCGCCCCCTAAGTCGTTGTGATTTTGGCCTCCCGCATTAAGGTGCCTGGTTGCCATATAGTTTGTAGTAGTGGCATGCAATTTGGTACGCATATGTATCTCACTAAGCCGGACAAAAATGTAATGCCAATGCATTAGCCACGCCCAACAGGAAGTGAGGTAATTTCACTTTTGTGCGAAATGCATGGCCACGAAGACGGCGCAACTCCTCCTAGACCGTTCATAGGAATGTCACCAAAATTGATAAACATCGTCTACAGACATGGCTGACAAAAGTTACTAAATACGTTTCACGTTGGATTAACCGTTCAGAAGTTATACGTCAATCAATTTTCGATGCAAAATTTTACATGCTTAAAAATTCATAACAAATCTTCTGATTGCTCAAAACTGCTCATACTTCACACGCAAATCACTCATTGGGCTTCTGACATGTTACCCAATTTCTGTGATATTTCGCCACTGGGGGCGCTATTTTTGGGCAAAAATTCCAATCTATCCTCAATTTTGGTCAAACTTCACGGCCACCCTCTTACTACCTCCCATGTCATGTATACCACGTTTTGGAAATTTTCATCCATGGGGGGCGCTGTTTTTGGCCGACGCAATTGCTCCAAAACGGGTTTTTGGTAAATAATTCCATAATGCTTTTCCTTCACACCACTTCCTTGTGACAGTACGTTGCTGTTGTAGACACTTATTTTTCCAACTCATAATCGCTCATGTACAGCTTAGCGCCACCTACTGACATGGGAAAAACCAAAAAATTTATTCTTCAAAAATCTATATCTCATCTTCTATTTACTCAATTGTCATCAAACTTCATACGCAAACTCTTCATAGCTCACCTTACATGTACGCCAAATTTTGTGCACTTTCGCCCCTGGGAGTGCTGGTTATGGCGGAAATGATATTGCAGCTTCTGATTTGTCAAACTTGGCAAGCAAACTCTTTACAAGACCCTTATTGGGGCTCTTGCCATGGTCGACAACGCACGAAATTTGGCTCCTTTTTCTTAGACTGCCACCGCTACTGAGAACCAGAAGCCCAGATCCAGGTAGGCCTCAGGGCCTCTATAGCGCCCCCTAACTCATTGTGATTTTGGCCTCCCGCATTAAGGTGCCTGGTTGCCATGGAGTTTGTAGTAGTGGCATGCCATTTGGTCCGCATATGTATCTCACTAAGCCGGACAAAAATGTAATGCCAATGCATTAGCCACGCCCAACAGGAAGTGAGGTAATTTCACTTTTGTGCGAAATGCATGGCCACGGAGACGGCGCAACTCCTCCTAGACCGTTCATAGGAATGTCACCAAAATTGATACACATCATCTACAGACATGGCTGACAAAAGTACCTAAATACGTTTCACGTAGGATAAGCCGTTCAGAAGTTATACGTCAATCAATTTTCAATGCAAAATTTTACATGCTTAAAAATTCATAACAAATCTTCTAATTGCTCAAAACCGCTCATACTTCACACCCTAATCACTCATTGGGCTTCTGACATGCTACCCAAATTCTGTGATATTTCGCCACTGGGGGCGCTATTTTTGATCAAAAAATCCAATCTTTCCTCAAATTTGGTCAAACTTCACGGCCACCCTCTTACTACCTCTCATGTCATGTATACCCCATTTTGGGAATTTTTGTCCATGGGGGGCGCTGTTTTTGGCCGACGCAATTGCTCCAAAACGGGTTTTTGGTAAATAATTCCATAATGCTTTTCCTTCACACCACTACCTTGTGATAGTACGTTGCTGTTGTAGACACTTATTTTTCCAACTCATAATCGCTCATGTACAGCATAGCGCCACCTACTGACATGGGAAAAACCAAAACATTTCTTCTTCAAAAATCAATATCTCATCTTCTATTTACTCAATCTTGATCAAACTTGATACGCACACTCTTAACAGGTCACCTGACATATCTCCCAAATTTTGTAAAATTTTGCCACTGGGGGCGCTGTTTTCAGGCAACATTTTATATCTCGGCTTCTGATTGGTCAAACTTGATCAAACTTGACACAACAACTCTTCATAGGACCCTTGACATGTATACCAAATTTGGTGAACTTTCACCACTGGGGGCGCTCATTGTGCTGTAGCAGTTGCAGGAGAGGTGTTTACAATCATGAGGCACCAGGAGTATGTTGTTTTGGTTGCCTTAAACACACATGACTTGTGGGGAATGGGTAGGCAGTCGGGAGCAAGTGTTGTAGCGTTACATACAGACTAATAGATGTCTAACAGAAGACAATCCTATGTAGCTATAGCTTGGTGACTGATGAGGTCAATACATTAATTTGGTTGGGAAGCCATGGCATAAAATTTTCTGTCCATGACAACATCTCAGCACACCGTGTACTCTGTGTCCGATTCTGTGCTTTGTCGCCATTGTGGGAGTAATGTCTCTTGCCGAAGAAGCTGTGGAAGGTATTTCGCGGGGACGCATGCCCCCGCCCCCCTTGGCCGCTGGCGCGAGGGCCCGTCGAGGCCGCTTGCGGCTTTAATTAGGGCCCGAGCCCTATGGGCGAAGGCCCTATTGTTCTTGTAAGAGTTCACTATTATTATTATTCTTCTTTATTTTTCTCCGCTGTTGGGCCATTTTCGGGGCGCTTGCCATGGGCGAAAACGCGCGAAATTTGGCGCCACTTCCGAGAATTGCCACCGCTACTCAGAACCAAAAGCCCACCCTTGGCCGGGGCTCAGGGCCTCTATAGCGCCCCCTAAGTCGTTGTGATTTTGGCCTCCCGCATTAAGGTGCCTGGTTGCCATATAGTTTGTAGTAGTGGCATGCCATTTGGTATGCATATGTATCTCACTAAGCCGGACAAAAATGTAATGCCAATGCATTAGCCACGCCCAACAGGAAGTGAGGTAATTTCACTTTTGTGTGAAATGCATGGCCACGAAGACGGCGCAACTCCTCCTAGACCGTTCATGGGAATGTCACCAAAATTTATACACATCATCTAAAGACATGGCTGACAAAAGTTACTAAATACGTTTCACGTAGGATAAACCGTTCAGAAGTTATACGTCAATCAATTTTCACTTCAAAATTTTACATGCTAAAAAATTCATAACAAATCTTCTAATTCCTCAACACTGCTCATACTTCACACCCTAATCACTCATTGGGCTTCTGACATGTTCCCCAATTTCTGTGATATTTCGCCACTGGGGGCGCTATTTTTGGGCAAAAAATCCAATCTTTCCTCAAATTTGGTCAAACTTCACGGCCACCCTCTTACTACCTCCCATGTCATGTATACCACATTTTGGGAATTTTCGTCCATGGGGGGCGCTGTTTTTGGCCGACGCAATTTCTCCAAAACGGGTTTTTGGTAAATTATTCCATAATGCTTTTCCTTTACACCACTTCCTTGTGATAGTGCGTTGCTGTTGTGGACACTTATTTTTCCATTTCATAATCACTCATGTACAGCATAGCGCCACCTACTGACATGGGAAAAACCAAAAAATTTATTCTTCAAAAATCTATATCTCATCTTCTGTTTACTCAATTGTCATCAAACTTCATACACAAACTCTTCATAGCTCCCCTGACATGTACGCCAAATTTTGTGCACTTTCGCCCCTGGGGGTGCGGGTTATGGCAGAAATGATATTGCAGCTTCTGATTTGTCAAACTTGGCAAGCAAACTCTTTACAAGACCCTTTTTGGGGCGCTTGCCATGGTCGACAACGCACGAAATTTGGCTCCTTTTTCTTAGACTCCCACCGCTACTGAGAACCAGAAGCCCAGATCCAGGCGGGCCTCAGGGCCTCTATAGCGCCCCCTAACTCATTGTGATTTTGGCCTCCCGCATTAAGGTGCCTGGTTGCCATGTAGTTTGTAGTAGTGGCATGCCATTTGGTACGCATATGTATCTCACTAAGCCGGACAAAAATGTAATGCCAATGCATTAGCCACGCCCAACAGGAAGTAAGGTAATTTCACTTTTGTGCGAAATGCATGGCCACGAAAACGGCGCAACTCCTCCTAGACCGTTCATAGGAATGTCACCAAAATTGATACACATCATCTACAGACATGGCTGAAAAAAGGTCCTAAATACGTTTCACGTAGAATAAACCGTTCAGAAGTTATACGTCAATCAATTTTCAATGCAAAATTTTACATGCTTAAAAATTCATAACATATCTTCAAATTGCTCAAAACTGCTCATACTTCACACGCAAATCACTCATTGGGCATCTGACATGTTACCCAATTTCTGTGATATTTCGCCACTGGGGGCGCTATTTTTGGGCAAAAAATCCAATCTTTCCTCAAATTTGGTCAAACTTCACGGCCACCCTCTTACTACCTCCCTTGTCATGTACACCTCATTTTGGGAATTTTCGTCCATGGGGGGCGCTGTTTGTGGCCAATGCAATTGCTCCAAAACAGGTTTTTGGTAAATAATTCCATAATCCTTCTCCTTCACACCACTACCTTGTGATAGTACGTTGCTGTTGTAGACACTTATTTTTCCAACTCATAATCGCTCATGTGCAGCATAGCGCCACCTACTGACATGGGAGAAACCAAAAAATTTATTCTTCAAAAATCAATATCTCATCTTCTATTTTCTCAATCTTGATCAAACTTGATACACACACTCTTAACAGGTCACCTGACATATGTGCCAAATTTTGTGAACTTTTGCCACTGGGGGCGCTGTTTTCAGGCAACAATTTATATCTCGGCTTCTGATTGGTCAAACTTGATCAAACTTTACAAAACAACTCTTCATAGGTCCCTTGACATGTTTACCAAATTTGGTGAACTTTCACCACTGGGGGCGCTCATTGCGCTGTAGCAGTTGCAGGAGAGGTGTTTACAATCATGAGGCACCAGGAGTATGTTGTTTTGGTTGCCTTAAACACACATGACTTGTGGGGAATGGGTAGGCAGTCGGGAGCAAGTGTTGTAGCATAGTGCCACCTACTGACATGGGAGAAACCAAAAAATTTATTCTTCAAAAATCAATATCTCATCTTCTATTTTCTCAATCTTGATCAAACTTGCTACGCACACTCTTAACAGGTCACCTGACATATGTGCCAAATTTTGTGAACTTTTGCCACTGGGGGCGCTGTTTTCAGGCAACAATTTATATCTCGGCTTCTGATTGGTCAAACTTGATCAAACTTTACAAAACAACTCTTCATAGGTCCCTTGACATGTATACCAAATTTGGTGAACTTTCACCACTGGGGGCGCTCATTGCGCTGTAGCAGTTGCAGGAGAGGTGTTTACAATCATGAGGCACCAGGAGTATGTTGTTTTGGTTGCCTTAAACACACATGACTTGTGGACCACTGGGGGCGCTCATTGCGCTGTAGCAGTTGCAGGAGAGGTGTTTACAATCATGAGGCACCAGGAGTATGTTGTTTTGGTTGCCTTAAACACACATGACTTGTGGGGAATGGGTAGGCAGTCGGGAGCAAGTGTTGTAGCGTTACATACAGACTAATAGATGTCTAACAGAAGACAATCCTATGTAGCTATAGCTTGGTGACTGATGAGGTCAATACATTAATTTGGTTGGGAAGCCATGGCATACAATGCTCTGTCCATGACAACATCTCAGCGCACCGTGTACTCTGTGTCCAATTCTGTGCTTTCTCACCATTGTGGGAGTAATGTCTCTTGCCAAAGAAGCTGTGGAAGGTATTTCGCGGGGACGCATGCCCCCGCCCCCCTTGGCCGCTGGCGCGAGGGCCCGTCGAGGCCGCTTGCGGCTTTAATTAGGGCCCGAGCCCGAATGGGCGAAGGCCCTATTGTTCTTGTAAGAGTTCACTATTATTATTCTTCCGTCTTCTTCTTTATTTTTCTCCGCTGTTGGGCCATTTTCGGGGCGCTTGCCATGGGCGAAAACGCACGAAATTTGGCGCCAGTGCCGAGAATTGCCACCGCTACTCAGAACCAAAAGCCCAAACTTGGCCGGGGCTCAGGGCCTCTATAGCGCCCCCTAAGTCGTTGTGATTTTGGTCTCCCGCATTAAGGTGCCTGGTTGCCATGTAGTTTGTAGTGGTGGCATGCCATTTGGTACGCATATGTATCTCACTAAGCCGGACAAAAATGTAATGCCAATGCATTAGCCACGCCCAACAGGAAGTGAGGTAATTTCACTTTTGTGCGAAATGCATGGCCTCGAAGACGGCGCAACTCCTCCTAGACCGTTCATAGGAATGTCACCAAAATTGATACACATCATCTACAGACATGGCTGACAAAAGTTACTAAATACGTTTCATGTAGCATAAACCGTTCAGAAGTTATACGTCAATCAATTTTCACTTCAAAATTTTACATGCTTAAAAATTCATAACAAATCTTCTAATTGCTCAAAACTGCTCATACTTCACAGGCAAATCACTCATTGGGCTTCTGACATGTTACCCAATTTCTGTGATATTTCGCCACTGGGGGCGCTATTTTTGGGCACAAAATCCAATCTTTCCTCAAATTTGGTCAAACTTCACGGCCACCCTCTTACTACCTCCCATGTCATGTATACCACATTTTGGGAATTTTCGTCCATGGGGGGCGCTGTTTTTGGCCGACGCAATTGCTCCAAAACGGGTTTTTGGTAAATAATTCCATAATGCTTTTCCTTCACACCACTACCTTGTGATAGTGCGTTGCTGTTGTAGACACTTATTTTTCCAACTCGTAATCGCTCATGTACAGCATAGCGCCACCTACTGACATGGGAAAAACCAAAAAATTTATTCTTCAAAAATCTATATCTCATCTTCTATTTACTCAATTGTCATCAAACTTCATACGCAAACTTTTCATAGCTCACCTGACATGTACGCCAAATTTTGTGCACTTTCGCCCCTGGGGGTGCTGGTTATGGCAGAAATGATATTGCAGCTTCTGATTTGTCAAACTTGGCAAGCAAACTCTTTACAAGACACTTATTGGGGCGCTTGCCATGGTCGACTACGCACGAAATTTGGCTCCTTTTTCTTAGACTGCCACCGCTACTGAGAACCAGAAGCCCAGATCCAGGCGGGCCTCAGGGCCTCTATAGCGCCCCCTAACTCGTTGTGATTTTGGCCTCCCGCATTAAGGTGCCTGGTTGCCATGTAGTTTGTAGTAGTGGCATGCCATTTGGTACGCATATGTATCTCACTAATCCGGACAAAAATGTAATGCCAATGCATTAGCCACGCCCAACAGGAAGTGAGGTAATTTCACTTTTGTGCGAAATGCATGGCCTCGAAGACGGCGCAACTCCTCCTAGACCATTCATAGGAATGTCACCAAAATTGATACACATCATCTACAGACATGGCTGACAAAAGTTACTAAATACGTTTCACGTAGCATAAACCGTTCAGAAGTTATACGTCAATCAATTTTCAATGCAAAATTTTACATGCTTAAAAATTCATAACAAATCTTCTAATTGCTCAAAACTGCTCATACTTCACAAGCAAATCACTCATTGGGCTTCTGACATGTTACCCAATTTCTGTGATATTTCGCCACTGGGGGCGCTATTTTTGGGCAAAAAATCCAATCTTTCCTCAAATTTGGTCAAACTTCACGGCCACCCTCTTACTACCTCCCATGTCATGTATACCACATTTTGGGAATTTTCGTCCATGGGGGGCGCTGTTTTTGGCCGACGCAATTGCTCCAAAACGGGTTTTTGGTAAATAATTCCATAATGCTTTTCCTTCACACCACTACCTTGTGATAGTGCATTGCTGTTGTAGACACTTA